>NC_135184.1:10476966-10795716 GCF_041146795.1 Maylandia zebra
TGGACATGCAGGGACGTAAAGCAGAGTCGAGTCTGAGCAGGGAATCAAGCAGTCTGCACCAACTAAAGATGAGACACTATGGACTGAGCGGTCTGCAGACACAGTGTGTGCAGTCAAAACTTTATAATTTTGTGTGGAAAAAAATGAGGTGAAATAAGATTTTTTAAAAAGTAGAATTTAGAAAATAAACTATTGTATAATGTGATAAACTAAATAACAAAATATACCTTATAAAATAACTATACAAAAAAAGGGGTCACCTGAAAATCATTAAAAACAAACTAAAACTAAATATTTGTACGAAATGAAAACAAAATCAAAATAAACTAATTCAGTTTTGAAATTGAAACCCTGCTGAGCGATGATCACACATAAATAGTACAACTGGGGTTGCAATAATAATGCAGTTTTAAGGAAATATCTTTAAAAATAAATTATTTTAAAATTCACATTTTCGCTTCACCTTTTTGTATCACCGCTCTGTTTGCAGGAGGTGGCACCGACCGTGCAAAGTGTCTTAAATATAGCAGCCCCACAATAACATTAAACATCACTTATTACTGTAGCTGCAGTGGCTCGTCATGTGCCCAGCTTCATAAAAGCTCCAAACCTGTCCCTGTGTGGATTCTTGTTGAACGCTAAACCCACTTATGTTTGACAGTGGGTTGACAGGCCTATTTTTCAAAGCTTTTGCTGTTGTGTCTGCCTCCCCCCCACACACACATGATCATATTAGATGTGGTTTCCTGAGTACGGGAATGTCCTAACTCAGCCACGTCCTTTTTTCCAGTACTCAACATCCTTCATACTGTAAGTGGCGGAAGTAGAGCCATAAACATTTCATCCCATATGCATTTACCTGTTTGTGTCGAGGGTCATATACAGTATATGAGCAGTGATTACAGTTGGCTTTGGTGCATTTTAATGCCTAAATGGACCTGAGCTCAGATGTATCCAAGCCTGAAAACGATTCACAGCTGTTGTGTGACTTTTTCAGTCATGCTGAGTGTTCAGTTTACTCAGGATTGACCTTTGCAGATCCTTCATAAATACCAAATATTTATATACAGGGCATATTTTATTTGGTCTATATTTAAAGTTTTTCACTGAGGTGGCGTGACTAATTCCAGCTGTAGCTTGGACCAGTGAGGACAGGTCCGAACACTACTGATGTTTTTGTGATTCCCTCATACGATAACTATGGGAAAAGTGGGAGTCACTGAAGTTACTGGCTCAGCCCCGTTTGGCTCTGATGGTTTCCATCTCTTTCATCCATGTGAGGATGCGCGAAGCTTCACAACAATGAAGCAAATGGAAACAGGCGTCCTTGAGCAGATTAAACTCCACAACAGAAGCCAGAGGCTCATCTATTTATCGGTGTGTGCGTTTTTCCATCAAGATGATTAGCACTCTGGTTTCAACTTGTTAACTTTTATAAGCTTTATATAAGCTCAAGACCAGAATCCAGAATGACACTGGCTGGTTTTTTTCTCTTTTTTTTAAAATTACAAGTATTTGGTCTGCTTTTTCTCTGCAGCCTGAGCCGCAGAATCACCAGTATGGTGTGTTTATTGTAAACTGTTTAATTACTCTTGGAGCCCAGCATGAAATGTAAAGAAAACACTTTAGTGGCCAAAGACAGGATGGAGCGCTATTGCTGTAAAACCAAAATAGAAATTGGTTTGGATGATAAAAGAGAGTTTTAAAGCTTTTGAAACCTGTTAGCCATTTCAGGGACAATTTTTATTTGATTTAATAGAACATGCAATCATGACACCTCATAAAATGCGTCCTCGGGCAGCATAAATGCATCTCTCTGGATTATTTGAAGTCTGAGATTACTGCAGCAGTCATGGCAACTGTCCGCCACCAGTGTTTAGCTTCCTGTTTGAACAAACCTTTTTGTATTTAATTAGACGTGAGCGGACTAATCAAATAACAAATGTTGCAAAGGCAGTGTTTGTTCACAGCGCTATAACTACAAGAGTTTAAACAGCGTCATGTTTTAATATATCAGTAATAAAAACCCAGAGCTGTCTTCATGTAAATATGATTTGTTTATTAAGTGTTGTCAAGAGAATTCAGACAGATGGACAAACATCTCAAAATGATCCTTTTATTTAGTCCTTACTTTTCTTACTCCATGCAGATGAAAGAGAAAAGAAATAGGGCTAATTACGCCAGCTGCCTCCGTACGAACAAAGGATGCAGTTTTTAGGGAAGTAAACATGTTTTTCACAGTTTAGTTAAAAACAGAAAATAACGCTCTCCCTCTCTCATGGCCTTTTTGTTTGAATGGAATTTAACTCGTTAACAGCAATATGTTTAAAGCCCGATTTCATTAAAGAGGGTGGTACTGCATATAAAATCTGAGCACAACACATATTAAAAGAGCACTTGAGTAAGGGAAAAATACAGATTCCCATGCGT
Source organism: Maylandia zebra (assembly GCF_041146795.1). Taxonomy (NCBI): domain Eukaryota; kingdom Metazoa; phylum Chordata; class Actinopteri; order Cichliformes; family Cichlidae; genus Maylandia; species Maylandia zebra. The sequence continues at coordinate 10,479,397 of NC_135184.1, forward strand.
TCATGTGAACAGGTGGTGTTTTGCTTCAGTAATACCTGTTCTCGTGATTCTCAGTGCAGCTCCTGTCTGCCTGAAACGGATTAGAATGAATTAATAACTTTTCTTTATTTTAGTTTTAAAAAGTCAGAGATACAGAGGGACATGTGACGTGAACTCAGCCAGGTTCAAACACAGGGCAGCACCTGTTTATGGGCCAAAGTAAACTAAACAATCGACCAGGAGTCCCTGGATTTCTCAGAAAAACTGCTTCATATTAGACCTCATTGTCCACGGGCAGTTAAGCCTGTTTTATCTTGTCCCAATTTCAATCCTTTATGTGTTATTGGCCTGCAAGATTCCTCCAAATCACGATTTTTGGGATTCATCTGCACTTTGAGGAACCGAGCGTCTGCTTTCTGTCAGCGTCTGTGTCCCATCTTTTGTCTGTTTGTCCCCAGCGTGAGAGGTGCAGATGCGGGGAATGGCATCCGAGTGTTCATCCCCGATATCGGCATGTTTATGGTCGGCTTGGGCATCTGGCTGCTGTGTCGCAGTCTGGTCCAGAAGAGGCCGCCTGAGGACATGGCACAGTACAATGAAGACTTCCAATCAGAGGAACAGGTAGGTTTCATTTGAGCTGAAATGAAGTCCGTCTGTCTGGATGGTTTGAAAAGTTCTTTTAATTTTGTTGTTGTTCATTGTAATATTTTCTTACTCCATGAAAACTCCACACAATTAAGATATTCACGGTGGGTGGAAAAACAAAGTATTGGTCGGTTTCACGCAGAAAGAGAAAGGAATGGAGAGCAGTCTACTAATTGACTTATTGTTTCCTTTCCTGTTTGACATAAAAAGTGAAGGGAGGTGTGGGTTAAAGTGTGGATTTCATAAAAAAACAATAAATCATTTAGGAAGCTGAGTACAAGCAGATTTTTGTGCCTAAAACAAAGAATAAAAGTGTCTTGAAGAGAATAATGTCTCAGTCTAGTCAGAGGAACTTTCAGTTGGCCGTAAACTCCTATGTAAACAATTTCACACAAACTGATTACAGACTTCAGCGCTGAGGAAAGAAAAAGTTGTTCATTGTATGCTGTCAAAATTATTGCTATAAGTATATGAAAGGAGACTAAAAAGTTCACAAATCTGTTCATTATAAATACAAAAACCTGAGCTTGTTTAAATCGCACAGCTACTGGCATCCCCTCTCTGAAAACCTGTGTGCGCATTCGTGATTTCACCATGGACCTCCAACTCATACAGAGAGCAAATCTCAAATTCAAAGTGACCTGACATTTATGTTGAGAAACATAGCTGCTGAAGAGAACTGCATCTTTTCTAGACCTTAAAAAAAGAACCACATTTAAAACAAAATAATAATAAAATATTTGTGTTTTTAATGACCGTGTAAACTAAATTCACCTTGTTACAAACAATCAAATTCAATTTCACTTCAGTTCAGTTTTATTTATGTGGCACCAAATTAAAATGATAGTTCCTTGAAGGCGCTAAAATAGCCTCTTGTATAGGGCTCTTCAAGTCCTAACCTGAGCTCTATAAGCTGTAAGCAGCAGAACTCAAGTAAACTTCCCCGTGAGCGTTGGTGACTTGGACAACATCCCCCGTCTCCTGGCAAGTCCTCCCTTCTCTTTATGACTTGTGTTAATTAAATCCACATTCACTTTCACTTCCACTGTGCTGCTCTGGTTGGCACAGATGGCATGGCCGCTTTATTACTGAGAAACACCAGAATTAATCTACAGCGCCTGTATTGCGTTCTGTTATAAGAGGATTTTCCGCCTGCTTCTTTCTTTGCCTAGCACTTTATGTGTTGAAGTGAGTGGCCTGCTTGCTATGATGTTTCTCTTTTACAGAGTCTTAGGGAAGTCAGGGACACATAATTACTTAGATTCAGCAGCCAAGGAAGATCTGACTGGATTAGATGTCAAGCCAACATGTAGTTCCAGAGGAAAACATCTGCTAAGGCTTTCAAGCATATATGCTCTGATATGTTGTGTTACATGCTAACCGTGCTGACAGACCCTCGCAGGAACACACGTGACACACTTTACTTTTTTAGTATTAGTAGAGATTACCTGTAAGAAAATGTTTTCAGCACCATGGAGAGCTCTGACCTCCGAGCTGCACCCGTATGTGCACCTTAAATGTGTCGCTGTTATCTCCTCCCAAGGAGGAAGACGAGAAGCTAAGCCTGGAGGACAACGTCCTGTTGGAGGAAGACTATGAAGCAGGGTACGAGGCTGAGGAGGACGAGGAAGATGATGTGCTGGAGGATGAAGAGGAGGAGGAAGAGGAGGAGGAAGAGGAAGCAAAAGAGAGCACAAAGATGAAGATTCTGCGGATGGTGGCAGAAGTTGCTTCCAAAGTGAAGGAGATCATCGGGAATTTGATAACCACTGCAGGAAAAGTGGTGATCACCATCTTGTTGTGCGTAACAGGTGAGGAAATCTTTTCTGTTTGTGGGGCAAATAAATAGTTTCAGATTATCATGAAACATACAGTCTGTTTGCTTATGTGTTCAAGTTGGGCACCTTACATTAACTTGAATGATGTTTGCTTTACAATTTCACCAGTTTTTGCTCCTCCAGCTAAGAGCAGCCGGGGTTTTTGAACACTTTTGAGTTTAAAACATTTTTCTGTTTAAACTTGTCTCAGTGGCTTTTAATCAGGGCCGCTTTATAGACATTTAAATGGGGGGATTTGTGACAATCAGAAAATTCTACTCTGATTTTTTTAATGATTTTGACTGTAAACACCAGTCTTTTTTGTGGAGGAGATGCAGTTCCCAAGCTGTGAAGAAAACTGTATGAGATATATCAGAGGGAGTCAGTTTTTTTCTATAAGTAGCATAAGATCTCCCAGCGCATATACTCTGATTTAATCTTAAGTAGTTATGTTTACAGTGATTGAGGATTGCCAGGAAAGGGGGGGGGGGTTCTTAATCTGTCCTAATATACTGAAAACAGATTTTCAATGATGATTTATAATTATTTTTTTTGTTCTGTTGAAGTATGAGGGGTAGGTGCTGAAAAATATCTTAATGAGAAAGAAAGAAAGAAATGACCTACTTCCAGTCATCATGTTAGCAACGTGTATTTAGCGTGAGTCTGCTGGCTTTAATTTCAGACCGGTGCTCATAAAACCTGTTTTTCCACAGTTTCCCATGTGTTGTTGAACTCACCTTGAATAAAGTGTTTTTAAAACAGTAACTACATAGCTATGACGTTGTGATAACGAAAACAAGTGTGGTGCAAGGAATTTAGAGGAATTTAGATTTAAAATCTCATAATCCCTGAAAAAACAAGGCAGAAAAACCCCTCACCTTCATTCAAGACTTTAGAGAAAAGAAAACACTGAATAAATGATTCATTAATTCTCATATAAAAGAAATATTGCGACTCTAGACCACTTTAACTACTGCTCAGTCATGCCTAATTTAAAATCACTAGTTAACCTGACATACATGTCTCTGGACTGTGAGAGGAAGTTGGAGGAAGCCCACACGTGTACAGGGAGGATATCCAAACTCCACACACAAAGGCCCCAGCTGAGGCTCAAACCAAGAACCTTCTTGCCAACAATGCTAGCCACTGCACTGCACTTTATCACTATTCAGATTTATCTGGTGACAGTATATAATATAAAGTGTATTTGAACTGTAGTTTGACAGCCAAGACGTAAAACTGCATGAATAACTATGTTAAACCATATTTGGAATTATTTCTCAGTCAATATTTAACAGCATTAATGATGTGAAAGTTTTGCCACATTCAACATATTAAAACATTATAAAATTACGGGAACACAATCTGAGGCTCCATGTGGGTTAAGAAAAGGCTTGTATTTATATACCACTCTGGCAGATGTCTGACTGGTTTTCACTGGTTTTATGTTTGCAGGAATCACGCTGCCCTCGCTGACCTCAGCTGTTTACTTCTTCACCTTCCTCTTCCTGTGCACCTGGTGGTCCCTGCGCCGGACCTTGAGCACGCTGATGTTCAGCTGCATGTGTGTTCTGATGGCCATCTTCAGCGCCGGACATCTGATCGTCCTCTACCTCTACCAGTTCCAGTTCTTTCAGGAGTCCGTCTTGACCAATGACGGCTACATCAGGTCAGAAATGTGAAGCTCAGAATTCAGACATTATACTGCTTTAAATGTTTGGCTTTACATCAGACAAACAAGACTTTATATTATTATTGTTTTATTATTTTCCACAATTTAACTCTGTTGGGCAAAACGGATCGCGGATCATTACAAATAATATGCTAACTCTATGTTGTTTGTATTTGTCATTCTCAAAAAATCAACAAAAACCAACAGGCTTTAAAAACTTTTTAAAAAGTCTTTTTTTATTCTCAGATAGGTTAGCGAAAGCAGAGTAATCAGACCTCAGAGGGTTAAACTTGGTCGGTGCACTTGACTTTCACTCGGCACACAAAAGGAAAGGAAACCAACTCAGGAACAAACACAAACTGTTGTCCCAACGACACAGTGAAAGTCAAACTGTGGCATTACAATTTGTCTCTCTCCTGTCATTTTGATGAATTGCTGAAATGTATTTTCATAGTTAAAAACATCACAATCTGATACTAACGCTCTTTTATCATGTGAATATAAATGACATGTTGACAGGGCTCAACAAGATTTATTGCGCCCGAGGCAAGTTTGTTTAAACAACAAATATTTACTGTTGTTACAACCTAGAAAGCAATGAAAAGAAAAACTTAGCTGGAGGGTAGCTTCATCAGACTCCTACTCATAGCACATCAGTGTCAAATGCAGAGCTTTTAAGCTCTTCACTACAACCAGTGCTGTTTTATTATGCATGAAAAAGGAGGCAATCAGCTGTCTGTGGCTGCTGCGGTGAAGCGCTGTGGTTGGACTAAAGCCACACTGTTGAACGTCTTGCCAATATATGTTAGTCACAGTTGTTCAGTGAGCTGACTTCATAGCAGGCAGTCTGTCAGCTCATTGTTTCTATTCTGACAGCTTGGGATGAGAATGATGCTGTTTATTTAATAACAAATGTAGACTTTTAAAATATCTGCTATAATTCTCTCTAAACATGTCCTCTATCGACTTCTGCTATTAATTTGACTTTGTTTTCTTCACTGGTTTTAATCAGTCATCTGATTTTAATTGTTTAATTTGGCTAACGAAGACATTCCCTGCTTCTGTTCACTTATCACGGACATTGGAGTTGGGGGTGAAGTTAGGCTCAAAGTGGAGGAGTTTAAGTATCTCTGGATCTTGGAACGGAGAAAGAAAGATTGACAGATGAACCGGTGCAGATGCTGAACCAATCAATCTGAGATGGTTGAGCCATCTGATTAGGATGCATCCTGGATACCTCCTCAGTGAGATGTTTTGGACATGTACAACCGGGAGGAGGCCCCTGGACAGATCCGGGACATGTGGGAGAGATAATCTTTCTCAGATGGCTTTGAAATACACCAACATCCTCTCAGAAGAGCTGGAGGAGGTGACTACGCCTTAGAATGCTAACTGGACCTCGAGAAGCGAGGGTGGATGAATGGATGCCAATATCATTTTAGTGGAGTAGTGCAGCTCAAAAAAAAAACTGGAATATCAAAAAAAGTGAATGATTTTACAGTTTGATTTAAAAGCTTTCTTATTTAATACACATGAAGAGAAATATTTCAAACTAATCTTTGGTTTAATTTTGATGAATGATGATTAGAGAATTATGTACAACATTAATTTTGTATTAAAGATAAAAACAATTGGAGTCCAGCAGCCACAGTAAAGGTAATTTATCACACTAAACTAAAACTAAAACAATGCAAATATGATGCTTAAATTCACTAGTAACTCAGAAAGATCAATTAAAAAATGGCTTTGAATGTAAACTAGAAAAGCTCTCTAAAGTTGATGTATGCCCACTGCTGCACAGCAGGTCCTTTAACTTATAGTAATGATGCGGTGTCTCACCAGTAGCACTGCAGCTGTCTCTGTGTAGCTGATATCTCAGTGCCCTTGGTGTTGCTGTGTTTTATTGATCTCAGACTTTCTCATTTGAAAGCTGTGCTGCTGTTACAGCTATGTATAGCTGAAACTGCCTCGATAAAGCCCGTGTCCTCTCCGTCCCGCTCCGGCCTCAGATGGCAGATAAGGAAGCGATTACAGTGTCCCACTGACAGGTTTTTCATTAGGAAACAAAGTCATTAGAATGAATGAACCGCTCACCCTCACACCAGCTACACAGGGTAATCTCTTTAAATCGTCCAGCTTTAGTGACCGCGCAGTCTGAGTGTGTGATAAATTTGAGGGGTCATCACATCCCTCTACTATGCTTTAGTTTACCTTTACTTCTTAGGTTGTCTAAAAATCCTTAAATTTAAGAGAATACTTGTTGTTATTGGTCCCCTGAAATACTTAATTAAATGCTGGATATTGGAAAGTAAAATACTCAAAGGTGAGTGTAGGCTCTCGCCTCCAGAAATCTTTTAAATGAGACATAAAAGGAAAAGAATCACTGCCGTTAACACGTCACTGAGGAAGTAATGTTGTGAAGGCCAAAATTAGACACACATTTTAAGGGTGATTGGCATAAAACTGTGGAGAACTCGATGCCCTATGTACAAAGCATAAAAAAGCACTCTTTACTTTATAAATCCCCTATTTTATATTTAGTTAGTGTTTTATGGGGGGAGGGTTCCCAAACTGTGGTCTTCTCATTTCGGAAATAAAGAAGGACCTAATTTGTCTGTCTGAGGGCCAGCATTTGGAAAGGTTGTCACTTTTCCGATTCTTATTTCACAAACAGACTGTCTGTTTCATCATTTGCCGTCTACTCACACGTTCATGTTGACTTTCCACATCACTGAAGTATTTCTGTCTGCTGCTGTGTAAAAACTGAGGCATGATCTCCTCTGCTCTGGCCTGTTTAGTTCGCACTTCAGGTCGTCAGAGGGAAACTATTGGCCCATATATACGTGTAGCCTCGATTTGACAATAGGCCACCTCAGTGCCTGTCCTAATTGTCCCTGCTGACAATGACTCGGCCTTGCTGTGGACCTGGTGCTGAGTGAGACTGTTGAGAGTCCTGGCTTCCACTTCACTTCCTGCCTCACCGCCTTAAAGTGGAAGTCCCCTGTCATGTGACTAACCGGCCTTCCCCAGTTGTAACAAGAAACTGTTCAGGAAATGTGCTGGATTCTGGGGGTCGTTCGCTCCTCGACATGGCATGAAAGACAAGACTCTGGAGGCTTCTAAATCTGAGTGTTTGTCACTGGAATACGTCAGTGCAGTTCCTGAGTAGATGACCTTTATTCTGCTCAGAAGGAAAAGGAGTGAAACATATGACATCCTTTGTTTTATGAACACATTTTTAGCCTGGCTGCATTGTACAGAATCCAGGGTTAGAGAGTTTCTTGCCAAAATGACCACTAGAAGAGAGTTGCTACCAAAATCAGAAAGTATATTTAGTTTTTTAAAGTTCATTACAGAAGTCGACTGGAAGAAACTGTAACACTGGTTTTATTAAAGTGGATTTATGATGATGTTACAGTGGCCACTTCATCCACTGTCAGAAACAAACTCCTTTAACTCCTCTCCCTTAATCCCACTTTCTTCTGATTGGCTGCTTTTCATCAAAATGTTTGGACAGTGTGTGCGTTTGGCTTCCGTGCTCATAGTGAAACCTGTATACCTGAAGTGAGGAGCAATATTTGCCTTCTGTGAGATCACCATAAGCTAGTTTGATCATCATTGTTTATGTAGTGTCAAATCACAAAAAAACTTGCATAAACCATAAATAACTTGCAGTGTTATAGAAACCCCAACAATCCAGAAATCCCCTGTGAGCAACTTAAAGTGACTGTGAGGAGAGAAAAAACAACAGGCAGCAACAGGCTCAGGAAGGGAGCCCTCTGCCGCAGCAAGTTGGGGGTTGAGGGGAAACAGATGACAGAAAAGGCGATGAACAGGATCAGGATGATCAACAAACAGGATAAATCACTACCTATGGAAGGGCTTGGACTCAGGTTAATAACAAGCAGTAGAGGAAAATAAATGCACTGAGAGTCACAGAGAGAAAGAGAGCATAGAGGAGAAGAGCTCGGTGCATCATTTTACAAGTCCCCCAACAGCCCCAGTCTATGGCAGCATAACTAAGGGCTGTTTCAGGGTCGACTGATCCAGCTCTAAGAACAAGCTTTCAAGTTTTTAGCTTGCGTCTGTCTCCCTGACTCAAACTGAGAGCAGTTTTGACAGTAGTCAGACAGTAGATGAAGGCCCTGCCATAAGTAAGCCTGCACAGAGCGAAATGCTCTGCTGCGATCACATGGCACCATTTATTTTAAATTTCTTTCTGTACTGCCATTCTCCATAATTACCAAGCCTCCAATTAGATTTACCTAAATACTGTTCCTTTAAATCATTAAACTCTCAACACTGAACTGAACTGGATTTACTCGGAGCATCTGAGCAAAACAGTCCAGGCATCCGTCTCCCCAGCAACACATTCCCACACCTTGCGGGAAATCTCCAGGTGAAGCCCGATGAGTTACATAGTCTCTCTCATGTGTTCTGTGCAGTCATCAGAAGATTTAAGCTGTTAAGACCTTTCGTACATTTTTGCTCTCCAGGATACGACTAAAGGAAGCCAGTATACTGTTTGATTTGAATTTGTTTAGTAAAATGTTTCTTTTCATGTATAAACTAAAGAAATTTACAAAGTAAAACATTAGGAGACAAAAAAGCATTATAAAATCTTATTTGTCTGCTGTTTTTACTGCTTAAAAACCCTTTTTTCCATCCTCATAAACCTTTCTGTCTCTTCTCAGTGTGTTTGGCATCTCCCCCATTGTCCAGAGCAACTGCTCCTGCACGTGGAAGCTCACTGTGCACCCGCGGCGTAAGTGGTACCACTTTGTCAGTCCCATCATGCTGCTGATCCTCTATTACACCCTGGCTACTCTCATCCGCCTCTGGCTGCAGGAGCCCATCGACCAGCTGATGGTGAGGACAGAGAGAGCGCACACACGCCTTTTTTTTTTTTAGTCAAAACGTTGTGACATGTTTTGTAAAGCACATCAATAATTTATTGATTTTCATTTATATCGGGTGTTTTTGATTTGAAAGCAGCTCCACAATTGTATTTATGATCTGGCTAAATTTAGATGTTGTGGATCAGATTTAGTAACAGTCTCCATCAGTCTTCTGTTCTTGAAACTGTACTGCAGGATTTACTAAATCACACTGCCTGTATGACATGTACATTTGTATGAGTTTAATATAATAATCCAAATCGCCAAGACAGCATATCTGCTGTTACAGACAGAGCTAAGTTTAGGTTTTAGTCACGTTCATATACAGAGATTCATGCATGAAAAAAAATTTCAGGGAACATAGAAGCTGCTGCATGTCGTTTCTCAAGACTGTGCACACACAGAACTCTGCAACATCACAACTCAGCTTTCACAGAGTTTGATCCTTTTCCTGTTTCTGTAGCGTTGGATCTGTTACATAAATATTTCAAACAGCTTTTAATGGAACTGAGACAGATGTTCAGTTTTGAATCTTAGCTTTGCAGAACAATATGAGCTACCTGTGCGTTTACTCACTTGTACAGTAACAGTAACTTCATTAGCACATGTTTGGGGCAGAATTTGGCGATCAATAATAAACAGATTTTAGGTTTATATGGCAGGGTGTTTGTGATAAAGCTGCCCCTCTCTGAGTAAACCCTACATCAAATCCTACTACCTGCAGATCGATTTTTTTCAGCTACATCTCATTGATCTGAATTGCTGTGGGGTTTAAGGAGACACGTGTGTCAAAGAGATCCTCATACTGAGATTTTTTTGGTTAATAGATGACTCACTCCCTGTTTTGGTATGCTCACTTTTGACCTGCTAATTTGGGTCAGTTTGTTGCTGTTGCTCTGCAGTACTCGAATTAAACTGGTGGACAATATCGAAAAAAACCATTATTTCACCAAAAAGCCATCATCAGTGTGATTTTATGTGAAATAACAATCACAGTACATGAAAGTTAGATGAGATTTCTGTACTAATCAAATAAAAGACATCTGCAGCCAAAAATTACTTTTTCAAGAATTGTATCATCACATTACCACTATACACAAATACACATGGGATATGGGAGGGTCAGTGTTAAAACTTGAACTTTCCTTAATGTTTAAAGGGGCACCTTGGTGGACAAACAGCATGTGCATATTTATGCTGCCCAATTTAAATTAGCTCCTCCTTTGGAAAGTGTGGATTCTGGATTAAAAGCAGATGCAAAAACTGGGTGGGTGTCAGAGACACGGTTTGAATGCAGTACACACAGCCTCCATGACAGCTCCACAGTAAATTCCAGACAGTGAACTGAAATAGATCCAGATTGAATTAAATGGGCAACCAGGTGGCCTTGTGATCAGAGAAACCGTACTGATGGAAGATTTCAGGGCAATCGATCACTGGTGGAATCTGTACACAGCTTAGGTGTTATCTGAGACACTGCTGGTCTAATTTTGACAAAGCATAAAGGGAGGACCGGTTTTGGCGCTACGTTCCTGTTTTACAGAGCTCTGTACAAGAGAAAAATGCAGCTCTTACATAATAACAGAATCCACTGCTCCAAAAATGTTGAATGAATGAAAGATCAGTGTTAAAATCTTTTCTATAGAGTCTGTAATTTCACACTTTTTCTCTTTATCAAGTTTATTCCTCACCTCTGTGAAATTATTTAGTATATTTTAAATGATTGCTTTGGGTTTTTATTGCTAATAATATTTTACAATTTTGTTTCTAACGTCTGGCCACAATAAGCAGCTCTTTAAAACACAAAAGTATCAAATGCACCCAGCACTTAGGTGTCACAGATTTGTTTTTAAGTGTAATCTTTGATTGCGTTGTGAGTTTCACTGCCACTGTACTATCCACTGTACTAGTGGGGAGACAAATCACAGATATGGAAGGAAAAAAGGAAAGGAAGGAAGGAAAAACCCACACTTCACTGACGGAGTATTTTATTTTAACAGTTTTGGTGAACTGACGCTGACTGTATTTTTGCTCTGCTCCCACCACTGAGTTGAAACTAAAGTCCTGAGTGAAATGTTGTGCAATCATATTCAAGAAGACCGCCCCTCCTGAATTCATCCTGCCTTCCTTAACCTCAGAGCTCGAGCTCAGCTCCGTTGTCCTGTAATGGAGTTATAGATGAGTGTTTTTATAGAGAGATCAATACCAGCCTGTAAACTGGTGGGGCTGTATGCATTATTGATCGCTTCATAGAGCGGTTTGTGTGTGTGTGTTTACGTGTACGCGTGCGTGGGTCTGTGTGTTTTCACCCACTCTTACACTTTAGATAATAAAAAAATGATTGTGGCTTAAATCAGCAGCGGACAGGTTTGTTCGATGGTGGAGATGCCAGATTATGATGGACTTCATGTTTGCCAGAAAAATAAGGCGGATTATAAATCACTTTACAGGTTGATTTATAGTTTGTCATCTGTGTTTATTCAGCAGCAGTTCATCAAATTCTGAAAGCAGAGTAATGATCCAAAGAAGTGAGACATAAGGAATCTGCTTCAGATGAATTTATAAGGTTTCACACTTAAAAAAAATATCTTTAAGATCTGTATGATGTCAGACACAAAGTTCAATACACATTGTTTTCTGAGGGGCAGCCAATCAGAAGAAAGTTGTGTTAAAATGAGAGAAGCTAAAACAGCTTGTTCCGGGGAGCAGGAAAGGACCCAGATGCAAGACTTATAAACTTAAAAAATAACAAAACAAGCCATTTATTAAGGTCAAAAGCAAATAGTGTCAAAATTCAAACAGCTAAAGCCAAAAGCACACAGGACAATAAGCAAAAACACACAAGGATGAAGTAAACAGAAAAAGAACATGATGAAATACACAAAAGAGGTAATTAGAAATTAGAGACACCTTGAGAACTAGACACATGTAAAACCAGTTAAGCTAAGAAGAAACAAAGAAAGTAAAATGGCTACCAAAATAAGGGATTAACATGACAGGGATAAACTGAAACTCAAGGAATTAAATATAATCTATGATCCTAACTACAAACAAAAACTACATTTCAAAGGTAGAATAAACTAAGACTGGGACTATTATCATAAAGAAGCCAGCCAGTAAATATCTGCTACATAAAAAAACTTAAACAGAAGTCCAACACCATAAACACAAAGTCACGTGATGACTCGCCTGATCAGTAGTGGGCTAAGGACCTTTAGGACCACCTCCAGAGGGGACAGCCCTCCTAGCCTAGTGGGCTAGGCGTGTCTTACCTAAGACTCTGCCAGTTGCTTTAGAACTAATGAGTCCTTTTGGATAAGATTAAAACGCTTCAAAAACAATTTAAAAAGTGCAGTTGCCTTTTTTTTCATCATTTAAGACTAACCTGGATGACTGAGAATCCGCACAGACAATTAAGTCTCTTATTTTACCAGCAGTCTTAATAAACTTGGATCTCACTTTCTAGACCTGCTTACAAAACCCCAATGCATCAACACCTACAGAGAGATAATAGAAAGAAATGCATGAAACGTTTTCAGAATTAAAAAGTCAAGTGCAAGAATGAATGTTGTTACATAAATATAACAATTTAAAATGTTTCAGTAACAAAATGTAGCTCCTTAAATTTGTATACTGCAAACTAACTGAATAAAGTAACTGGTAATATATAAATGAACATCACGCAGTACTGCTTCCTCGTGATGCAGTAAATGATGAGTGGAGAAATAATCAGCTGTGCAAGACAAAATCAAGTCCAGACAAAAAAATATAGACTGTACAATAGTCTTACCTTCTTTATTATTGATTTATTACAAAAATGCAATTGATTTTTGTCTTTAGTGTTCATGGTAGGTGCTGAAAATGAGCTTAACAGCTCCTCTTTAAATAACTTCTTGTGCATTTTTACTTCGTGGTGACACTCTCGTCAGGGACGCTAACTCGGTTCATCCAAGTCCTCCTCAGTTTCTTCCCTCACAGACCGTAAAACAGTGTTTTCTAGAAGCAGATTGAAACCATAACTCTTGAGAGTTATGGAAAGATTCACATCAAACACGAAACTTCTCTATCTGTGTTTTTTCAGGATGACAAGGACGATGATGTGTGCGAGGAGGAGGAGCTGGGCAAATCATTTATCTCAGCCAACAGGAAGCGGCTGCTGTGGTGGGGATCACGCCAGGGCACAGACGAGAAAAACGTACGTCAGGGTTAAGACACACGTGGACACAAGCCACTCAAAGTATTGATTATTATCATTATTTTTCTACGATGCCGTCCTTTTAAAACAAACCGGATAAAGGTTCAGAAACAGAGAAAAAATAATAATATTTTTTTAACTTTGTAAGCGAGAAAAAAACACTTGTTTCTTTTTAACGTTGTCAGAACTGATAACAAATGTTGTCCTGAAACACTTTGATTCAGTTTTACGATTCAACAATAACAGGCAGTCTTAATAAAGCAGAATGGAACAAATCAGTAATATTAAAGTTTCAAATAACAATAAAAACAACTCTATTAAACTCTAACGTCAAGCTGCAGCTGTTGATTGTTTCCTTAAACTTCCATTTGCTTCATCTTCATGATAATCGACTCATCCCTGGAAAGATTTCAGACCAAGACACTTTGCCTCTCTTGCACACGCACGCTTATTGTGACCTTGTTCCTACATCAAGGCCCGTACGCTGTCTCCACCGTTGACCTCCTGAGGTTTAAAAGCTTTCAGGGTGTGCAGACGCAGATGAGTGATGGTCTCGATTTACAGATTAGCAGCACTCGGCTTTGTTCTTGCTTATCAACCACTATAAAGAACACGGAGGCCTTTGACTTCAGCAACTCATCGATAACACACCTTGCCTTGTATGCTCTTTTTCTCCTCTTAGCTCCTCTCCACCCAGGATGGAATCAGTACAACAGAGGTGCGGGTTGTTCTGGATGTGTCTTAAATCTGTGCATTTTCACCCCTTTTAGTCTTGCTGCAAGAAAGGAAATCGCTGCAAAGTGCTTTTCACACTGCATCCTCATTGAACGGGGTTCCTATAATTTTTACATCCTGATTGGTTCTGTTAATCGAGGGCTTAAGTAAACATTATATATACATATGTTGGTAACCTGATCTACCTTTATCTTCTCAGTTGAAAAGCTGTGCAAGTATTTCTTAGTTGGAAATGTTGGAAGAGGGAGTACCTGTACAGCTTTTACAATACAAAAGTCACAGGAATTATATCTGATGAATATTGATGATATTTAAAGGTTTGGTTCTTATTTTTAGACTCTCTTGAACACCCATTGGTTAAAATTTAGATTGAGGGTACTATTGCCTCCACTTTGAACTGTCCTCCTGTTCATATCAACATTGAATAAACATCTCTCAAATCTTTCAGCATTTATAACAGTGGAACATGAATTAAATTTTGAAAGTCAGAGTGCAAGCGAGTACATTAACAATTATAAATAACAAATGTTTTATGTTGCGTGGTTTGTTTTGTTATATTAGTATCAGTATTGGTCTAAATCTGTTCAAGGTTGAAGACGTCTTAGTACAAAAATGACTTCTTTATGTGCAACATTTGAGCAAGAGAAACATTGTTTGCAGGAGCACAGAAAAGTCATTTTGCACCAAACTCTCAACTTACAGCATTGTCAGTCTGCTGAGGCCTCACATTGTTTTAGGTAGTGATTTTTTTAGACATTGTTTCTGCACAGGAAAAACTTACAGCTAGCATTATGAGGGGAAATTATTACACTAGTACATACGTGGATTTGGCTATTTTTTAAAGAATTTACAGGCCTGTCTGTAGAAAGCACAATTTCTCAGATAGAGGACTGATGTTTTGTTTCTAGCTTCTCATATACAGAGGACATAATAACATTTTAAACTTAACAGTAGGCACCTGAAATTTTTGCCTAATTCTATTTAAGAAGTTTTTCTTTCCCATGAAACCTTTTTCAGGCAGATCTGTGATTGTCGGATGGGAATTTTTTTGTTTGTTTGTTTTTTAATTTTAATAAAAGGCCTACAGCCCACATTGTATTTCAAAAACTACAAATGAGTAGAGATCAAACTAATGACATCACAATGTGAGAATGCCGTCACCTATCCACCACCAGCACACCTTCTAGGTTATCACAGCTCTATTTTCTCTTGATAACTACTTTAGTGCGGCAACAGCTTATTTAAACAATGTATAGCTAACAAAAATTGAGTTAATGAAGTTTAACAAATAAAAATAAATGGATTTTAATGTATATCACATCAAATTTGACATTCTACAGATACAAATATAATATGGATGTTATTCATATATTTTGATGAGGATAATCATCCATTGAAAAAATATGAAAGCCCTCGATCAAAGTAATTTTAATTTGATTTCATTTCATTACATTTTTTTTTTTTAGAAAAGGGGTTGTATCGACTTCAAAAACCATGCAGTGTGAAAAGTAGAAATCGTGCCTCTATTGCCCAACAAAGCCAAAGTGTGGTAACTAAATGGCTAAAGTTTCCTGTGGAAAAAAACAGTGTCCAGTATCAAACAACATTAGTTACTCCTCTTTGCCTTTGTGAGGCATGCTAAACTGTTGTGTGAGCTCATAACAAAAAAAAAAAGTTCGGCATCTACTGAAGTTTATTTGTTATTTATTTAAAAATGATCTGCAGGCTGTGCCCACTTCAAACGGGACCTCCTTTGAGTTTGCCGTGACTGAGAATGGACCAGTCTGTCGGGACTTGTACTCAACCCCTCAGTACAAAATGGACCAGCCCAGTGATGGCACAGGTGAGCTGTTTATTCATTCTATTATGAACATTTCTAGTCTGCAGTGAATCTGTAAAATAGTGCTGCTACCACATAAAACATTCAAAATTGTCATTTTGATATTAATCATAAACACCTCTATTCAAAACTGCATGTTTTATTTAAATTTGTTTGATCATGTGAAACGTTTCAGTGTGACAAAGATATAGAAAAGGAGAAATCAGGAAGGTGGTTGAATTTTGAATTCCACATTTGTTTGTAAGGGTTTAATTAAGTTTCATATGCTTAGTTACAAACGCTAAATAAAATATAGAGTGTAACAGTAAATATTTTTTCTGATTAAATTAACTTTTTTAGGTTTAAAAGTTTTTTAAGTTAACTGTGTGAGGAATAAATTGTCATAATCATAAAGTGATTGGAAGTAATTAAGTACCTTTGATGAAGTTTTTACCAAATATGGTAAAAACTTATGTATGGTGTATTTCCACCATAACTTTTACAAATAGACGATACATGTTATGCAGTGAATTCAAATGTGCACAGTTAACAGTACATAAAAGCAGCAAAGATGGCTTCAAGATAAAGTAAATTATCTTTCACATTAAGTGTTAAATACATCTGCTACTTCACCCTTCCCGCCTTCATTTTGGTTTTATGTTTCACTTATTTGCAGCCGAGTTCACTGAATTGTTTTAAAGGTTTCCTTCACTTATTTTAGTTAATATAGTAGTTATGAGGTGAGATACTTAATAGCCTGTGAATATGGCTGTTTAATGTACTGAGGAACTTGTAAAGTCTTAAAAAACTTTTCAAGGGACATGAAAAGGAAAGATAGGGAAAGTCTTATTTGGGTTTCTGCCGAGTTACTTTAATGTGTAAAATCTGAGGTGTTTAGAGCTTTTTGCAAACTAAGAATCGAAAGTCAGAATCTGTCTTCTGTGCTTTGTGAAGTTAAACTCTCACAGTTGCCCCCAACTTTATGGAAGTGCAATAATAGATCCACACAGTTCCACAGTAGAAGTGTTGTAATGAGCTGTTTGTTTGTCCAAACAGAGAAGAAAGAAGAGTGTGTGTATGAAGTGTGTTTGCCCCCGGAGGAGTCATCTGTGAAGGAGACCGAGAGTGAAGAGAATATAATAAAGAAAAAAGGAGTCGGTGCGATGGTCAAAATCTTCCACTTCATCATGAAACAAAGCTACATCGGTGCTCTCATATCCATGATGGTGAGCAATGTTGAAAGTCAGTGCTTAGTTTTGCTTAATAATATGAATGAAATTTAAAAAATATACATCTTACTTACTTTGTCGTTCCTACTTGTTCTCTTAAAATGCGCTTGCTGTTTATATGAACAGATTAATTTGACATTCAAGTTTTATATCCAGAGAGTAACAGGCCCAAACCCACAAACCTGGTGGAAAAATGTCGTTTGCAAAACACTCCTGCCTGCTCGATCAACATCAATGCCCTTGAGCAAGGCACTGAACCTCTTTCTGCTCCAGTGGAACTACTGGCTGGCTAGCAGTAGGAAACTGTGGCTTTACTGGGCAGCGTCTATGGTTGCATGTGTGGCAGAATGCAACCAAAAATGAGCATCTGTTCTCAGTTTAGACATTCCTGGAGTAATTTTTTTTTTTTCTTTTACAGAAATACAAGTAGCGCTACTGTTTGTTAAATTGTTGTCATGTCACGACAGCATATGTTGCTCCAAAATATCAGCGTACTTGTCAGAGCTAATGGCGCCTTCACAGAACTGCAAGTTAGCGTTCCCAAAGGCACTGACGCAACTCCAAACGTTGCTGGTAACAATCTGTCCTTTGCTCTGGAGTGCACAGCCTGATTTTACTAAAAGAGACCAGAAATATTGATTTGTCTAACCACACTGAAAGTTACCACTATGTGACAGTCCATCGCACCGAGCCTGAGAAGCGGACAGCTGTGTTTTGCACGATGACATTTGCAAATTTTAGCCTAACTGGCACTGGCACTTCTGTTATATCGCCTATAGATAAAGATTTGTGATGTAGCACAGACAGATTGTGTCTTTGATCTCTATGTAAATAAATTCCTTCAGAATCCTGAATTCCTGAAATCATTGAATTATGTTTTTCACTACGAAAAATTAATTATTCAAAAGTCTTCCTACTTTTCTTTGAAGAATATTGTTTAAAAACCTTTTTCTCATCCATTCATGGGAAAATGTCAGTGCTGAAAGGACTAAATGCTGCTTTTATAACAAATCATAGTTACCATCTTCTAAATACATCAGCAGTCTCAAGTTGCATAGTTACCATACTTTTTGTTTTGTTGCCATTACTGTTTTTTTTAATTTGCGTTATTTATTTTAATCAGTTAGTTTAGCAATAAATTTGTTCAAATACCTGTTAAATAATTTAAATGTTACTGTTTTTATTGTTATTTAACAGTAAGTTAACAATCTGTAATTCCAAACTTGACACATGCTGATACACCAGTGCAAATCTCAATTTTTGGGAAGCCATAGACAAGATCGTTGCAAAATTTTTACCAAAATGTTTGAGCATTAAATTGAAAATTAAAAAAGTTATTGATGCTGTTGCTTCATTACTTTGTCATGTTATGCATTATAACAAACGTACACATTTTTAGTCATCTGTGTTTGGATCTCAGTCGTCTTTGCGGGTCTGAATAGTAGAAACTGATTTATATTTAAAAATAAAATTAAGCCAAAGTAACGAATCATTGTTGTATTAATTCTGTCAGAAGTGAAAAACGGTTTGATGATCATCTGGAAATCTGCTTCTCTTTGTGTTTGTGTATATATGTGTGTTTGTGCGTGTGGTTTCTGCGCCAACGCACTATTTCCGAGCAGTAGTCATATTTGGCCTTCCTTAGTCATTCATGACTGCAGCATTTGTTGTAAATTTTTCTCTCCAATTTGTTTGTCTCCAGGCGTGGAGCATCACATACGTCAGCTGGCTGACGTTCGTCTTCCTCATCTGGTCCTGCCTGCTGTGGATGGTCCGTGATCGGAGGCGCTACGCCATGCTGTCGTCTCCCTTCATGGTGGCCTACGGCAACCTGCTGATAGTTCTGCAGTACATTTGGACTTTTCCGGACATGGATTACAGCAAAGTCAAAGGCTTCTTTGTTGAGAAGAAAAACCCATTCCACTCACTTTCATCTAAGGTTTGGGAGTTCACATTAGCCAAACAACTAAACCTGACATTTAGCTTGACAGCCTGCAATCTTGACCACGTAATATGGTTTAATATGTGCAGGGATTTAACATGTACTCTGCATATGCTGCACCAAGCTTTATTTTTTAAGATTCTGAAACAATCTCGCTAACAAATTGTGTCTCTCCACTACTCGGTTAATAATATAAGACAGTGTAGTTATGCAATGTGCTCCTGAAGAAGGTCAGGTTTTAGTGTTTTGACATGTGTTGGAATAACTCTAAGGCGTTCAGGTTTCCAGCTACTGTACTTGACCTGATTATGTCTGGAATGAGATTTTATGATTTTATGCAACACACAAACTTGGAATTACCGTAACGTATTTTTTAAATTACTCACATTTCTGTTGTAGTGCAGAGCGTATGTGTTTATTAATTTAAAGAGTGAAGATGCATTGCACTGTATTTCACACCTGGGTGAAAAATGATGGCTAATGATGTTTATTTAAAGAGTTGATGCAGACAAATTTAGACAATCCAAGTATAGTTTACAAACTCATGTCTGATTTACTACATGCAGTATACAGAATATCCTCTTGTGTTATTTTGACCATCAGTATTTTTGGTCCCACACAGTTAAAGTAAACTCTGTGTGATTTGTTGTTTCATCTTTTTGTTTTTTTTGCTCCTCGTCTTTTTTAAAAAGGTCCTTTGTATGCTGACCTTCTGGTTACTGCTGAGACAGACGCTTACAGAGAGACAAGAAAAACAAAAGGAAGACAGCACTGGTCTCTTAGACGTTCATGTAGAGGATCAGAAGAAGCAGGGTAAGCTCTATGCTATTATTTTGTTGTCTTACAGTAGTATATACGTAAAGAGTTTATAAACTCTTTACGTATGTTACAATAAACTTAAACTTATTTTAAAAAATGCTTAGGAAATATACAAACTTTGTTAACAACAATGAAAAACATGAACAAATATATCTTACAAGTATTAGAATTAGCACATAATGGCATTGGAAAACTTATGATAGAGACTTTTAACACTGATCAGCAATGTCACTGGAGATCTTGGGTGGGCCCAAAGAATTTTAAAGAAGAAGAAAATATGCCTTTATTCATTCATTAGAAATGAAAATCCAGAAACAAATATGGTCTACTAGACTGAAAAATGCAAAACTGCTTTTACAGAGGAAGAGGAGTCTGAGGAGGGAGGGGAACAGGACCTCATGCACGTCCTTGGTAACATGGTGATGGCTCTGATGGTCAAATATTGGATCTACATCTGCGGTAGCATGTTCTTCATCGTCACCTTTGAGGGACGTATCGTCATGTACAAGATCATCTACATGATGATGTTCCTCTCCTGTGTGGCGCTATACCAGGTACGCACCGAAAGGACGCCAAGTGATTGACAATAAACATGCTGACGTTTCTATTTGAGATGTACAAGTGCATCCCAGAAAAATGGAATATTGTGATACATTTATTTATTTTTTGTTTTTTGTAATTTAATTCAAAAGGTGAACAATGACAGTGTGTATTCATAGCACGTAAGGTGAAATATTTCAAGCCTTTAATATTAAAATTTTTATGATTACGGCTTTAAAAATCAGAAATTCAGTATCTTAAATTATTAAATACGAAATTTCAAGTTTGAGTAAATGACTATCCAAAAAGTTAATATCTTGGTCTACTACGGTAGAGGCAGCCTAGATCATGTGGAAGCTAACTTGACAGTTTTCCATATGGGTCTTCGACACCCTTCTTAATGGAAAGTTGACTGGAAGATAAAGGTGCGACAAGAAAAGGTGCTCAAGGCGCAAGGATGTTTGTGCAGACATCAGAAGCATCTTACTTGGGTTAAGGAGAGGAAGAAATGGACTGGTCGTCTGGTTACTTTCAGATGAAAGTACATTTCTCATCATGTTTTCAATTTCCACTCTTCCCCTACTCGTAAACAAAACTCTGAGACACTTAAACTCCTCCATCTTCAAGGTCACAGCAGCTTTGACAAAACATCAGTATTTTGGGAATAAGGATCAGTAATGACTTTTAAATGTTTTTGGCATTTATTAAACAACCATGAGACACATAATTCACAACAAAGGATTAATATAAACTGTAAAGTGAAATGTATTGTCATTGTATTTGATGGAAATGATGCAGTTTAACATTCTTCCAATTTAGGGAATGTAATTGATTTTCATTCTGCTAAAAGGTCAATGGACTAAAGATATAAAACCATAATACATATGCATTTAACAGGGGGGAAATATACAAGGCCAAGCATACTAACAGTGCTTATTATAAAGAATTGCCTTCTGTTTATGTGTATAAACACATATTTATTATTAACATTTGGGGAATATGTGGGATGTTTAAAATCGTGATCTGTATAATTGTTTTCGAAGCCTTCCAAATGTGGTGACCTGTGAAATAAGGATATTTAATGTTTTGTTATAATTTTTGGAGTATATATTTGAAGTGTAGATATGAATATGATGCCATAAACGTCCCAAATTCAATTTCCCAAACACAGAATTTGCTGTCATTTGTTAAGTGAGTTCATAAAGTATGTGCTTTCCAGGTTCGTAGCACATTTTGTATTCCTAACTCCCAGCAACAGCCAGAGGCAGACTGAGAAGTCACATAAATCCAGATGTCCTCTTCTAATTCTTGTCATGAAGGTGCACTACGAGTGGTGGCGAAGGATCCTGAAGTACTTCTGGATGTCGGTGGTTATGTACACCATGCTGGTTCTTACAGTTGTCTACACCTTCCAGTTTCCAGAGTCAATACACACCTGGGGTAACATGACAGGCCTGGATAAAAAAGGGTGAGCGCCACTGAGCAACTGCCGGTCTGAGCGGCAGGATACAGATTCACTGCCTACGTTTCCCAGAGAGGCACAGCTTATGGCTTAGTCATCAAACCAACTGTTTGTCTTGAGCTTTTTTGTTTTGTTTTGTTTATTTTAGTAGCTTTGCCCTGCTAGCGTAGCAAAGCATATGTATAGTGGCTTTAGTTGGGGATGGAGGAGAATTTTAGAACTGAATTCACAGATGTCTTATTTTCTTTGATTTCTTTTAAGTAGATATATAGGTAGATATTCATGATGTTACCTAAAAAATCTATTACAAATTGTAGTAGTTCAGTTCTAGTAAAACTACTTTAGTATGTATCTGTTCTTCCAATTTATAGAGCATAGTTGCCTCACAGCTCTTGAAGATGAACCTGCATATTTTAGTAATGAAAAAAGCTACAGGAAAGACTGAAACTATTGTTTCTTGTTTAAAGAAATATACCTACACACTACCTCAAGTAGTATACTTAATTATGTTAATATACTCAGCCATACAAATATAATCAACTATAGTTGATATGTGGTTGTTAAAAGCCAATAAACAGAAAATAATATTGTTACAGTGTGCCTGATTAGTCGTGACAGCTGTGTCCAGGGGCACTATGATATTAAACTGTTTTTCTGTAACATACCATTTTAGTGGTTATATGTATGTATATATATATATATATATATATATTTATTTATTTATTTATATATTTATTTATTTTTTTTTTTCATTTTTATTTTGAGTTTGGTTTGAGTAAGTTCAGATTTAGTTTTCAGACCTCCCAGTCTCAAACATAGGTGCCAGTGCCTCGTCACGCTTGCTGTGTTGGCAAATTTGACTAAATTACCTTAAGTACTTTAACTATAATTACAGTGATTTAAAGGGTAAGGGTCACATTTATGTGAGAATTTCTTTACATTTTCACGTAAACGGAATAAAGTCTTTTGGTTTAAGGTCATACTGTAGATTGCTATGATGTCACAATAAACCCCCAACATATAATTATTACAAAATGTTATATAAACACCTGGTAGTATTAGATGATGAATAGATTAGATTTTATCTACAGAGTCAATATTCAGCTTCGCTGTGCTCAGTCTTCCAAACTTCAGCAGTTCTTCACACAGTAACCTTGGGAGTGATTTAAGCTTAATCTCACAGTTTTCTGTTTCCTTTGAAATGTTTGTGAATGCAGTCTGGAAGCCCTGGGCTTGAAGCAGTTTGAGCTGGGCGAGCTGTTCATCAGGATTTTCATTCCCACGTCCTTCTTGCTGGCGTGTATTCTCCACCTGCACTATTTCCATGACCGCTTTCTCCAGCTCACTGACCTCCAGGCTGTAGTGGCTAAAGAAGAGAGCACTATCTACAGGTGAGACACATGCTGCTTTTTTTCAATTCATACTTATAACAACAGTAAAGTGATGGGAAGTTGTTTAGATATAGAAATGGTAGAAAATTTGGTTTTATGGGGTTATCGTGATTCAGAATCATTGTAAGTACATTTTCTTTGCTTTGAAACTAAGTGTCTTTTCTCCTTGTAACTTGGAAGCTTTTGGTTTGCTGTAGAGCCCGACCGACACCAATACCGATATTTGGTGATCTAAAAATCCGAAATATCGGTCAGTATTTTGCTTTGTTTCATGCACACAAACAGATTTCCCTAACATTTATTATGTGTAGTTTTTTACAATTTCATACCAAGATAGTGCAGAATAAAAATAAACTTGTTTTATTGTGGATTAATTGTGGAGAATAGTGCCCTCTGTTGCACTCATAACATCGCTGAAGGGTGTTTCCCCTTTTTCCTCTTTGCTTTTTTAAATTTTCATTTATCAGCCAGTAAATGAAAATGATATGCCTGATATATCGGAAAATATTGGCCCATGCGGTCATGCAGTAATGCAGTATATTGGTCATCTGATATATCAGTCAGTCTTTAGTTTGCTGTGCCGCCCCACCCCGACTTCTGCTTGTTACATTTTGTACTTCACAACTCCAGTGCAAATTGATTAGTAGATAATTATTGCAATAAATTTCCACTACTCACGAAGTATGCATGTAAAACCCAGTTCATCCGCTTTTATGTCACACCTTGTTATACGGCCGCTGTAACCTCATCGGTCATTGCGTGCTGTGTCGTGCAGCTGTGTGTCATAACATGCACATTTCACAGTCTGCGGCATGGGTCATTTAACTTTAGCGTTGTTTTTGTGGATTTTGTTGTTCTGCTACCACTTGCTCAGCTCTTCTTCCCTCTGCTTCTCTCCGTCACCTGCTGCTTTCTATCTTCTCCGCCTGTTTCACTCACAGCCACGCCAAAGTCAATGGGCGTGTCTATTTAATCATGAATAGGTGGGTATTTGCTCGCTTTCTGTAGCATCAATCACCATCCCATGTCACCTCTGAATCTTAGCGTTTTCTTCCTTTTGCAATACATCCTCAGCACCCACAGTGACTTACCCCTCTTACTTTGTTTTTGATGGTATTTTATTGAGAATCTGAAATATCTTGCACCTGAAGATCAGGTATTTTTCATGACATGACTGGTTTTCTTTTTTGGGGTTTTGGGGTTTCTTTATTTTGCCTGTAGCCTCCTCTTATTTGGATTTTCTATGTTTTGTTTTTTAATAAAAAATGTTCTACTTCTGACAGGCAACA
The DNA here is from genome assembly GCF_041146795.1 of Maylandia zebra. Taxonomy (NCBI): domain Eukaryota; kingdom Metazoa; phylum Chordata; class Actinopteri; order Cichliformes; family Cichlidae; genus Maylandia; species Maylandia zebra. Next base: position 10,503,829 of record NC_135184.1, read on the forward strand.
AACTTACTCATGCATGTTTAAAACTGCAAAAAGTTCTTGCTCCCCTCCACTAGCTTTACACTGATCCACACCCTGATCTATGCACTGAACCCCAGAAAATTACCCCCTTCCTATAAAAGCTCGCCTCCCCCAAACCACTGGAGTCCTGCAGCCAGTTTTCGTGCATTTTAAAATGACGTTTCAGCCTGTTTTTGTGTCAGTTTCTCTTCTCACTGTTTATGATGACTTCTGTGTAACTATATTGTTCTGAGCAGCATCAAAGAAAAAATTCCCACTCCACAGAGCAAGTAAGTGTGACTACCAAACACCAAAATGCTCGTCTTGACATGCAGCCAGTCCGTGCAAGCCAAACCTGAACCTTGACATGGCTCCATTATTGCCTGAAAAGACATTGAAGGATTAAAGCCTCCCCTTAGTTGTTTATCTGCTGCTCAAAGATCAGACACCATGAATACAACACGGATTATTTTAAAGAATGCAGCAGGAATGTGCACTGCTTTTAGTTTGAAATGCCTGATGAAACACTGCTCTGTTGTTCAGTTAGCAGAACGAGCAGATTCCCATCCTGCATCGGAGTCATTTGACAGTCATCTTGACCTTGTGTATAATTTTTCAAGTATTTATATACTTATGAGGACAGAATACCTTAGAAAATAATAAAAGAGATTTCTTTTTTTGTTTGTTTTTAGGGATTTGGTTTTTGTTCACTGTGCTGATGTCTTGGTCGAGTTTAAGATCAGATGCAGATAAATTTATGGAATATTAGGACGAAAAACTTACGAGGAACACCTCTTCTTATCTTACAATATTGATCGTAGCATATCCTTGTAGATATGTCTGTATGTATCCCGTCGCCTCCTTTTTAAACAGTTATCATAACTATTTATTAATAATCTTCAAATGTACATATATGACCCAATGGTGACCAAAATTTGTATCCACTAAATACCAACTATGAAGATTTTTATCACAAGAAATGCTGGTTGGATTGTATCGATAAAGGATTGAGAATTAAATATATTTTTTTTATATCTCTACTACCAAACAGTTTCTAGTCTTTTTTTTGTGTATAATTTTGTTTATTTTTATATATTTCGTTTTGGGTTTTATATGTCTTCACTTCCCATTTGTCCTTTACCTAAAGGAAATATGGGTAAAAACATTATCAAATCTAGGAGCGTATTCATGCTCGAACCAATAATGCCTTTATTGGAAGTTTTGAATTTAGTTGCCACATGATCCACAATTACAATTTACAACATATAATTTGACGTTTTTTAATGGATTATTTGGACATAAAAACAGACCAGCAACAGCAGTGAGTGCTGGCATGAAGATAGCAAGTGGAAATAAAAACAAAAAAAGACACATTAGTCCTGAACCTGTACAAACACAACCATTACTGCTGTCCTGTCAGGTTCACACCATTCACACTCTATGGTTAACACACAAAATATGGAAATTGTACAGTTCCATAACAACATGATAAATAATAAAATGTTTAACAACAACAGGAGCAATCATATTTAAAATCCGTAAGTCACAGAAGGTCCTCATATGTATATTAATACAGATCTGTGCCCAGGGTTGCGTGTTCGTGTGTGTTTTTGTGTAATAACTTCTGCCGCGTCTTCAGACTGGTGGACCCGGATGGCAGCCTGCCAGACCTCAGCATGCTCAGTGCCAGCTCGGTGGACGCGATGCTTCTCAGAGAGGAATGTGAAACACATGTAAAGCAGAACATGCAGGAGGGTTGGGATATGGAGAAAGAGAAGGAGCAGGCCCTGGTGGTGGTGATGGATGACACTGACATGACTAATGAGAAGCCCAGGAGCTTGTCTGACCCACGGCAGTCCAGCACAGAGGAGAGCCAACAGTGCAGTGCGAAGACCGAGCCGGAGCCGAGCACAGAGCAGAGCTCAGGTACCGAGCAGCACGGCGGGTCCATGACCTTAAATGTGATTTCAAAAATACTGTGAAATATTTCACTTGATCTAATTCATTTTTGTCTAATCAAGCATAACATTCAACTACTAAAATATTTTTTTCTGTATAGAAACACTAATAAACATTTAGAATTTATTGTCTTAAAAAATTTTCTATGTAAAACGATTAATTTAGAAGTTCATGGTTAACGACAACAATTATGCTTTAGTATTAAAAATACAATTTTGATTAAAGAGCAAATTCATATTGGTGGATTAACCATTACAGAAAACAAAAATGATTTTTAGTAATCACCAATCCTGTTAAATTAGGGCATCTTACATTGGCTGGTGGTCTAATAAACTATTGCATTGTGGGTGAAAGCTTTAAAGTTTTTGGAAATATCTAAGTCAGACATTAATCAAGTGTAAACATTAAGCCACTGAAACAAATTTTTCTATTCAAGAATGAAAGTAAATAATTTTAATTTCACATCTTAATCAAAATAACACTCTGTTTGTATGTCAGTAAATTAGAAATTTGATTTAAAACTGCAATAATTATGTTTTAGCATTAGTTTCCACATAAACTTTAATGTCAAAACTGTGTTTGTGACGGAACATTTCTGTCAAAGCAGCATGTTTCTTTTTTTATAAAAGGAAATGGCACATTAATATCATGCTGATTGCAAGTAGCTGTCATAGACATACGTGCGATGGTAATAAAAACCTAGCCAGCGCACGAGTCATGCATCATGCATTTAGTGCTAAGCCTCTAGTTTTTCAGTTTGCTCTCAAGTTCATTGTGGTCTTTAAAGGTCAAAGCTCTGTGCTGCCGCCCTGGTATCTTCTGCCTACGCTCACACCAGCCAGCCACTGCTGCAGAATTTGTAAAAGCAGTTGTACTGCAGGTTTTTTGTTTTCAGCCGATTTATCTTGCATTACGACACAGCACATAGCTCAAGCGCCTGCTTTTACCCTCCTGCTAAGGCCGACCAAAGCTGCATTACTAGCATATTTACACAGACAGTCTTGAATGAAAATGTTGTTTGCATGCACAGAAAATAAAATGGGTGATAAAACACAACCCTGCGGCCCTGCAGGGCCTCTTAGTTTATAATGAGTTGTGGGCTGTACGAGGTATATTCTCTCAGAGTTTCTTAGCCAAACAATGGGGCCTCTATTAAAGCCTGAGATAATATGGATTTTGTAAACGTATACAGGCTCTACCACAATATAGTGGTTTTTATGGGAATATGAAACAAATTATAAAGTCCTGTTTCTCAGCTAAATAAAACAGCAGTTTGGAATTTGCTTGTTAATACATTTTTTAAGCTCATTCTCATCAAACTTCAAAACTTTAATATTGGAAAAAATGATGTTAACAATCCTGTAGCAGCTTCAGAATTAATATGAAACACGTGTTTGCTACCATAAAGTAACCAAAAAATTGAAATTACATTTCTTGAATTTAGTTTCTAATAGTTTACTCTTCGTCTGTAAACAGACTAATGAAGTGGAGGAGTAATTGTTTTAGGCTTAATTAAATATTTACAGCAAGGTATTAGTGAGTAAAAGCTCTATTTTCTTTACTTTTTTACTTTGATATCAAACATTCTTTAAATTTGTTAGATTAATATGCATTATTAGCTTCATATTAATCTAACATGAATCTGTATTGATTGATTTATTTTTAATCAATAGAGGGGTTGACTCTAAAAATACCACAGCTGCATCAATTACATATATATATATAAAGGGCTATAAAGAAGGAACTGTATATCTGCCTTTCATTTCTGAATGAACTGTAGAAAATTACAAACATGTGGAATGGCAGCTAACGTTGTCCTGAAGTGAAGCTTGTGCAATCTCCCAGCTTAAGTTGACAAACTTGCAGGTGAAAAATAGAAGTAACAGGGATATTCGTTTTTAAACACTTTCCGTTTGCACCTCTTCAGTCTTGTCACTTTCCCATTTAAACGTGTCTGGTTTTTGTCTCTTTTTCCTCAGACCTGAAGAATAAATGGCACCTTGTGGTTGACCGTCTGACAGTGCTCTTCCTCAAGTTCCTGGAGTATTTCCACAAACTGCAGTTGTTCATTTGGTGGTTACTGGAGATCCATATCATCAAGATCGTTTCCTGCTACGTTGTCATGGTTGCTATCAAAGAGGTATGAAAGCTGAAGAATTGACTTACTTTTGTACCTGCAGCAAGACAAACTTAAACCTGCCTGAAAGTCATATTTTATTTTATTTGGTCAGCTTTCATATCAAACACCACAGGTGGTAATGTGTTTCCCTTCCTGTTGGTGCTAAAACTGAGTACTGTTTATAACTGCTTTTACTTGGGTCCCATCTTCTCTTTCCTGCCTTTGTTAGCACTCCGCAGTATATCCTGTAGAGGCGCTGCTATTTTAGTGTGATTACTTCTCAGATACACAAATAAAGCTGATGTCGTTCAGCACTAATCTAAATTGAACTGTTTACTATATCGCATACAAGCCAAATAATAGTGTGGGGGATTCTGGAGAATTGTAACAGCTTCTACACTTTGGAGATGTAAAGAAGAGTCTGAGATTTTTTGAGTTTACACATGAACCATACCAGTCTTATGAAAACTCATTTGACAGTCTTTACAGTCATAGTAAAAAGATAAGCTAAAAAATAGTGTCATTATTAATTTAACAAAAGTTAATCCAAAATAAAAAACCGTGTATTAAAACAGTACACCCCATTATTCGGTAGCTTAGAGAGCCTCCTGAATAACTTAAAGTACAGTAATCATTTTCTATCTGGCTTCATCAGCTTCCCACGTCATTGTGGAGGAATTTTAGCCCACTCATAGGAATTCATGTAGGTCAGGTTTTTACTGGGTCACTGCTTTTTAGATTAGTTTTTGATAAATAAATGATGACACAGTATAGTGTCAGTGTCAGGACTGGGTATCGATCGGTTTCTTTTATCGATTCGATTCCAATTCCCAAGGTCCCAATTTTGACTGAGACAGTCAGAAATATTATAATTCTGATAAATTATCAGTACATATGCTTATTTTTATATCTATGTATACAAAGCTGACACTTGTGAGACTTAATAAGAGGTGGGAGCATCACAGCAGATGTCTTTGTGTCGAAGTAACTGAAAAATATGAAGGAGATTTTCCTGGCCTGACTTTTTATATCAAATAAATTATTCTGCAGTAGATCAAAAACGGAAGAAAACCATGAATCAACATATGAACATTACCTGATGCTGCTGAAGTGAAACAGAGCAATGTTAAAGAGGTTTTATTGGAGACACAGCTAAGCGTTTTGCAATTTGTCATACTTTTAAAAAGTTTGCATTTCTTCGGTATTGAACAGCAGAAATGAGCCTTTCTTGTCGGAGGCGAAACAGCGAGCGACAACGCTGTGCACAATTGTGTTGGCAGCAAAAGTAAGAGGGAATTAATGACGATGTTTATCAAACATGAAGCGTAGTTTTGATCTTCTTTTGCTGCTGGTTCAGTGAATTTTTCAATCATCACTGATTTACACCTGTTTTCTTTTCAGTGTACAATGTGTGTGTGTGTGTGTGTGTGTGTGTGTGTGTGTGTGTGTGTGTGTGTGTGTGTGTGTGTGTGTGTGTATTGTTAAAAATTTATAGCCGTAGCTGTGGAAAAGAGGTATGAATGACAAAGTTTTTTTGTCCTCATCACATCTATTGTCTTTTGTCCAGGTGTCTTTGTTCAACTATGTGTTCCTTGCATCCTGGGCGTTTGCACTGCCGTACAGCCAGTACCGGCCCCTTGCCTCTAGTGTTTGCACTGTCTGGACGTGTGTCATCATTGTATGTAAAATGTTGTACCAGCTGGACTTAATAGATCCCAGCAAGTACTCCAAGAACTGCACTTTGGTAAATATTAATGCTTCTCAACCAAAGTTGTATAGAATACATGCTGTTCTTTAGCATTGTCCCTATTATCCTTAATTAAAGCCAGATTTTTTGTAGATTCTCTTGATTTTGATTGATGTGCGCCTGCTTTATGTCATGATTTTTGTTGGCGTTGGGCATAAAAACTCTGGAATAAAATGTTTGCATTCCAAAAGAGACAAAAAGCCTTACTGCTAGTTTCCAAGATTTGAATTAAAGTACTATGGTTCTTTGAAGCTCCATATTTTTTTATTCTTGGATTCTTCTAGTAAAGCTTTGGATGATTTACAGATCAAATAAGCCTTGTTTATCGTATACTCACCTTAGATGAGCTACTAACTTCATCCATTCCAGGAGATCTGAAACAACAAGTTGTTTTAGATCCTCTGCCTTTGAGCTAGGTGTCTTCCCATTGTCTGACCCTTATAAAAAGAAAGTTTAAATTACAGGTTGGTGGGACTTCAATGGTTACAACCAAAGCAGTGTGTCTGAAATGACCAAAATAGGCTATATCTGCTCTCTCTGACATCATTCAGAGCCAAGGGTAGAAAAAGTCTTTCTTAAAATTAGCGTTTAGAGCAGCCTGAAATTTTGCCTCATAGCGACTTACTCTTACGGAACTCGATATTTGAAACTTTGACCATGTTTGATGAAAACATAATTCCTACTTTAGGCCTAGTTTTTAATTCTACTAGACTGGAAAACTGACCCATTGTGTTTTTGTCCACAGTTATGCAGAAACTCAACAAATAAGAGTTTAATGTTACCAGAATCTTTGTTGTATGATGGAAGAGTGGATCCAGCCAACTGGGTGGGCCTCAGGAAGTATGACGACCTGCTGGGCTACCTGAGGGTAAGGTCGAAATGAACCACAGTTCTTTTATCGTTGTTATACACTGCCTATTAGACTCTTTATTCTTTATTATTTATAGAGCAATTATGAATTTAGAACTACCGTGTTTACAGGAAAATTGTAATGCGTTTTTTTTTTTAATTATTATTAACTTTTATGTCAGCAGTAATCTCTATTTCATGTTTAATTCATGCAGATTTGGGTAATTCAGTCAAATATGAGATGTTTAACACATCACCGACCTAGTGCTATTTGGCTGTTTAAAGTCAGTATTTAATTTGAAATAATATCAAAATTCCACAAAATGCAGTCAACTGAAAAAAGAACAAATAAATATTCCACTGCAATACATTCCTAAGAAAACAGACTGTGTAATTATTTTTCTTTACTTTCCTGTGTCACCTGCCGAGTGTCACTCTGTTTCACCCACACCTCCAAATCTCTGTACAGGGAAGGAGGTGATCTGTGTTTTATTCAGTGAGATGAACACAAGATTTTTGGATTTTTAAAATAAACAAAATGTATAAAAAATGTATTTAAAAAAAGCTAATATTGAGTGATAACAGTTCATAGCAAAGGTTTTCAACTACAGGCTGCCACAGACAGCAGGCCTGGTGCTTAACTGTAATTCAACGGGTTGTAGAGCTCACCTTTGTACGGAAGTCTTATGTAGATGATGAGTTATATGTTTGACAGTTAGGAGGAATATTTGTAAGATTCTTTTGTGAGTATCTTTCCCCATCCCCTGGACCTTTTAGGGGAACTTAATACTTGTGAGATCTCAGACTCTGAATACTTAGAATTTCTATTTTATTTAGTTAGCAGTGGTTTTCATATTGAAACATCTCATTATGTGTTTGTTGGCATAATGAAAAGCCAGACTGGGATTCAGATCATCCCTCCGTGTGGTTTCATCTCCACTGTCTAAGAGCAAAAGGGAATTTCTTATTAGATTTTCTTTGTAATTGTTTCAATGTGCAGTACTGAAATCAGTCACTAGGGATACAGCAAATCACATCTTGATTGCAGTCTTGTAAGTCGGGTTTGTGTTTTTGTTTTCTTCACACTTTTAGTAGTTTAATGTAATTCACTTGACCTTGTGAAAATATGAAGTGCCAATCAAATGTTGCCAATAACTGGGACTATTCTGCAGTTTTTGTCCTTTAAATGAGTAAAACCAGCAATGTTAAAGTTGCTCTCTGGATACTCCCCAACCCGTCGTAATCCTCAGCCCATTTAATCACATTTAAATATTTTTTAAAACTATATTATAAAAACACAGTTTATAAAAACTAAGCATTTTGGGGAATTTTCTCTTCCGACCATCTGAGCAGAACAACTTCTGGATGCTGGCTCTGTTAGCATTGGAGGTAACCATCTACCGCCATCAGAAATACTTCAGACTGAGGAACAAATTGTCACCTCCCGCTGCCAGGATTATCTTTCATGACATCACACGACAGCACCTGGACATCAACATTGTCTGCTTCATCAAATACTTCATCAACTATTTCTTCTACAAGTTTGGACTTGAGGTAGGTGGCATAATGAAGTAGAAATAGTTAAATTGGGGCGATCGTGGCTCAAGAGTTGGCAGTTCGTCTTGTAATCGGAAGGTTGCCGGTTCGAGCTCCAGCTTGGACAGTCTCGGTCGTTGTGTCCTTGGGCAAGACACTTCACCCACCACCTACTGGTGATGGCCAGAGGGGCCAATGGCGCGATATAGCAGCCTCACTTCTGTCAGTCTGCCCCAGGGCAGCTCTGGCTACAACTGTAGCTTGCCTCCACCAGTGTGTGAATGTGAGAGTGAATGAATAATGGAATTGTACAGCGCTTTAAGGTTCTCGAAAAGCGCTCTATAAATGCAACCCATTATTAAAATGTGTACTGTGCTACACTGCTTCATGTACACTCCTCTTGTGTTTCCCTTAGACTTGCCTGCTGTTGGTCGTCAACGTCATAGGGCAGCGTATGGACTTCTATGCCATGCTTCATGCTTTTGCCTTAATAGCGGTGCTGTACAGACGTAGAAGGAAAGCCATTGCTGAGATTTGGCCCAAGTACTGCTGCTTTCTGGCATGCATGCTTACTGTTCAGTACTTCGTCTGCATCGGGATCCCACCTGCAGCCTGTAAAGGTTTGTGTAATCAAATGTGCCAGATTGCACTCACAATAAACAGACACTTGGTGAGTCAAAAGCTGATTAATTTCCTCGTAGAAGCCATTCTTAACAATGTGTCTGGTCCAGATAACTGACTGATTCTCCAAGATGCTTATCTATCTCATCACCATATCACCATGGTGAAGTAGGTGAGCAAAATTTTTCAGGCACCAGGAAGACAGGAAATTTTTACTGTGCAGATTTGTCTTTGCTTGTATTCAGGAGTTAAAGTGGAATTTGCGAAGTAGTGAAGTGTGGGGAAGAGAATCGCTTAGAAATTTGAAGTAGATTTGTTTTCTTTGCATACAGGCTGTGATCAGATAACATTTTCTGCTGCTGCTCTGAGAATTACTGCTGTTTGTGGATTTAGGAATCCAACTGAACTCAACAAGAATAAACAAACTTTACATGAGCTATAAAGCTTAAAAACTGTATAAAGATCGTATAAAGTTTATACGCTGATGAGTGAATCTAATCAGGATCATCAGCTTATTTTAAATTGATACACTAAACCTAATGTAACCTAGCACTGACAATGAGCACCACAGTGTAATGCAGTTACCCTGCATTAAACTGTAAAAATGTCTATTATTTTCATGCAAACTGTAAAACAAAACCATAGCGAGTTGGGATATTTTTATTTTATTACTGAGTAAGTCTCTCCATCCCATCAGCTGGAAGCAATGCCAGGCTGCAGCACAAAAAGAAATAAATAAATAAACAAAATCACTCTGTAGAATAAAGCGTTACCATCGGATTTAATTACTCATTAAATGAAGGGTATGTAATGGTTTAAATAATGTAAGTTAAAAGTCAGTTCATTATTGTTTCAGAGATAAATTAAGGCTGTTTTTCATGTAATTACAAAAACTGTCCACACGTAAAAGGTGTTCTCTTCATGTTTATGATGCACTTTTTTTTTCTTTTTTTAATCCGTTAACATGTCATGGCTCCATTCTTTTGCGGTTCTTCAAAGCGAAGCGTGATATTTTTATGATGTTCTTACATATGTCTGATGATAATGTTTTCTTTTCAGGTTATCCCTGGACAGAAAATGACAATGTGGTCAAGTGGCTCTATATTCCAGATTTCCGCAGCAGGCCCAATCCTTTATTCCTCATCTGTGAGTTTTATAGTTAAAGAGAAAATTTCTTTGAAGAATAAATGAAAATCCTTCATTAGAAGTTAGAAACATGCATGTAAATCTTCATGCGATTAATCATATTAGTGGATTATTCTTACTAATATATTAGTATATCAGAAGCATTTTGTTATTACAATAGTTCGTGGTTTAAACTCCAACATGACATAATTTTGTGTTAAAATTATAATGTATAAAGTAACTAGTAAATAAAGCACTCAAACACATCTAGTGGTGTTTAAAAAAGTGCAAACAAACTTTCGACTTCGACCGTCTGTCTGCAGTCTCTAAATAACTAAGCTAACTTTTAAAATTTGAGAGTTGAATACAGTAAAGCAAATGTACCGTCACAGGCAAAATCAAATGATTGTTTTATCTTATGAAGATTTAACACTGATTCCACAAATAGAAACGCTTTCATCTCCTCTTCTCTTTTAGATGACTTCATGTTGCTCCTCTGCGCCTCCCTCCAGAGGCAGGTCTTTGACGATGAGAACAAGGCAGCTGTCCGCCTCATGGCCGGTGACAATGTAGAGATCTGCAGAGACCTGGATGCAGCTTCCTTCAGCGTCCACAACCCTGTGCCCGACTTTATCCACTGCAGGTACCACAGATAACACTCCAAATTAGATATACTTTCATTTTGCTTTCAGTAAGAACTGCTGCAGTAGTACTTACTGAAAGTAGTATGCCTTAAAATGTTCTGTACATGTAGCTGAGGCAGAGAATTGTGGCCAGAAAACATGCTGTATTGTATACTACAAAATGCAGCTAAGTGCTGGTGCAACTCTTAGTATTGTTTTGATACATTTATTTCAACATACTGTGTATTAGGACATTTTTTTGCCATGTGAGTTAGTGTGGCAGCACTGGTGCTGGATCCTTGATTCAAAGCTTTGTTCACTACAGTGGTTGGCCTTGTGGCCTTGTGTATTTCTATTAGTCCTACATGGATAAAGTGTATTGCTGTATGTACCTTTTTAAATGATTTCCAGTTTCTGAAATATATTTTACATTAGATTCTCTTTTCATCATTTTGTGGCTATTGCATGGCTCAGCCGCCATTAAGACAGAGGTCAACATGCTGAAATGGAAAGGAAGTGAAGTAGCCAGTCTAATTGATGCTTAATGATGTTGGGTGCCTATCTATGATGTCAGATACAAAACTGAAATGTGCTCCACACAAGTGGAGCTGTTAAAAGCTAAGTATATGTATTTAAAGCTTTTTGAAAGTATTTTACAGTCAAAAATTGGTTTTAGAAATGTATAACAGGCTTCAACATTAAAGAAAAACCCATTTGGTTATTTTAGTATCCATAATTTATTTCTACTCAGGACCTACTGTCTTTGTCCCTAATTTCCTTTCTGTCTCCCTGTTGTCTCTATCTTTATAAAGCCTAATATATATCTCTCAGCTAAACATTAAACTCAAATTGCTTGTAGTGAATAGTCCAGCACAACACATGTGTACTTGCAGTTATGTATGTACATGTGTGTGATTGACGGATTAATTGTAATTATTTCTTTAATGCATTTTCAGTGTTTTTTTTCCATGTCTCCAATTCTCTTTGCTTTTTTGTGTGTGACCCACTCTCGTGACATCTCCAGTTGGTTCTTGTTTTACTTTGTTACCTTGTTTGTCTCACTCTGCAATTATTGCCCCAGAAGTATATGACTTGAGACAACTTTGGAATTACTAAATTATGGATACTAAACAATCCGCAGATTGAAGTTTTCACATTCCCATTGCAATAACACAATTGCATCTCTTACAGCACTGGTTTTCAGACTTTTTCTGGCATGTCCTGCTTCACAAGCTGACAAAATAGATCAACAAACAGGCTGAACACCCCCCTTTTCCTCCATTTGCGTTGTCAGAGGTGTGCTCTGAAGAAAACTGTTGTTGTGCTTGGCTGCAAACTGTGTAACTGCAGAAATCTTAAGTGGGATGGTGCTGAATAAGAACGTTCTCAGTCAGCAAATACTTTATCCCAGAAAAATAAAGGTAAGAAAAAAAACAGCTGACAGTAGCTCACGTCAGAGGTTTAGTGAGGGATGTTATTAAATACATGCTGTATACATAATTTAGAAACTCGCCTGATCTGGATACTGACTTTGCACATAAAGAGTGAACGCAGGATGTTGAGGGGAAGAGGGCGCGAGTTAAAAAGACAGCAAGAGCATCCTGACCTGTCCACACTCATTGATTATGTGCTCTTCAGATTCCACTGTTTTGGTGTGCAAAGTGGACAAGTCTTTTATTAACGCACTCTGTGTCCATCAACAAGCACTAGTAGTGCAAGAGAGAGAGCTGTACAGCCCGTCTGTCCATGCCACAGCAGCTCTGCACTTATTCCATCGTTTCCCTCCAGAATCGAATTACGGATACGGGGTGGGGGGAGAAATCCATAATCCACAAAAACACTCTGTCCGTCACTCCCCGACTCAGACGCTTTTTCCTTGTACTCTAACTCAATAAATAGCTTTTAAGTATGGAAAAGGTATTTTCTCCCCCTGATGAAGAAGGACACTCACTCAGCTGTTCCGGCCCTTCAACGCATCGTCCCATCCAAACCCACTTCATCAGAGCTGCTTTCTAAAGAGTTGAAGCTGTTACTGTGGCCCCATGTATCTGAAATTAATGCACGCTACATCTCATGTTTCCACTCTGCGCATCATATCGTCAGCCTTTCACATGGAGCCATAGACATGCGCCTAGCATGTTAGAGACGCGCAAGACATGCAGCAGTGTACCTGTGCTGAGCGAAAGGATCGGGTTACAGCTCTCATTCCTATTCATTGATCAGATTCTAAGTGACATTAAGTGATACCCTAATTGTGAATGATGAGCAGATAATTCTCTTTTGACTTTTGCTATGTGGTAAACATGTACCCTAACCTGTAATAGCAGCTAGCTGGGGTCCATGGGGATTAAAATCAGCTCATCAACTACATCCACCTCCCTCATTGCTTTTTCATGACAGCAACAGGCCTTGTGTAAATATACGTCTTACTCTATGGATTTATTTGAGAATTAAAGTGCTCAAATAAGTCCACACAAGATGACATTTTGAGACATGATTGAAAATTGTTGAAAAACGCTAGTTGTTGAACACAGAGTAACGACTGTTTTGCTAATTACATTTAATTGCCCAGGATTTTATTTTTTTAACTTTTTTTCCAAGCAGAATTCTAATGATTTCAGAATATAAATAAAAGCAGTCCAAGACTTTATACGCCCACCTGCACTGAAAATGAGTTCCAAAACAACTATGAATCGAGTCCCTGGATCTAGAAAAATATATGTAACTAGATTAATTTGGGAGGTTCAATATTATGTCACTCAATCTCAAAGGGAGAGACCAACTACTCTTTGGAGAAAGCTCATTTCTGCTGTTTGTATCTATGACAGCTTCACTCTTTGTGCTCATCATCAGCAAGTAGTGTGATCCCCTCTAAAGCTGGAGCAAGATGGGACCCACTACCTCAGTCTAGCAATCCAGAGGCATCACCCCAGGTCTCTATGCGACGTTGCAGAGGCATGTCAACCAAGACGGCTGTTTTTGGGGTCATTGTTCACATGCTCGACCCAATTTCAGCCAACCTTTAGCTGGTGGACAGAGTCAGTTTTCTAATTATAATGTTATAAACATTTAACATGCTAAAGCTCTTGTTATATAAATAATAATGACACTGTGATATGTCATGTGTTGCTGTTCATTTGAGGTTGTATTTGCCTAATGTTAGAACCTGATAGTCACCAGATGAAAGAGGATGCACTTTCATTTTCACATGACTCCATGTTGGGATGTCATATTTGATCTCTCTGTTTATTTATTTGTTTTTGCGGAGGTTAGGAATTTTCATTCACATTTGGAGCTGCCACTGTGCTGCTTTTGAAAGGATCCTTATTCTCAAAACTACCAGACACTTGTTTGTCTTTTCATTTACAAAAACTGTTTTTCTCTATTTCTAGGTCCTACCTGGACATGCTAAAAGTTATCATGTTCAGCTACCTTTTCTGGTTTGTCCTCACTATCATCTTCATCACTGGAACCACACGTATCAGCGTCTTCTGTATGGGTTACTTGGTGGCCTGCTTCTACTTCCTGCTCTTTGGTGGAGACCTGTTGCTGAAGCCAATCAGAAAGATCCTCCACTACTGGGACTTCCTGATTGCCTACAACATCTTTGTGATTACTATGAAAAACATTTTATCTGTAAGTAATCTATGACAAACTGATTATAATACCATTATCATCATCTATATATTCAACATAAAAAGCGATAAACCGCTGAGATTTGAAAACATTATCTGCATAGTATTTACAAAGCAATACAAATGTGAAGTTTTAACTGATATGTTGACAGTTAAAATGCAATATTTATAGTGTGTAATAAAGCAACATTGTTTTTAGATCCTGGCTTGTGGGTACATCAACCAACTGCTACAGGACCACTGCTGGTTAATCCAGGTGTTCAGTCTGGCATGCACCATCAAGGGCTACGACATAAATACAAGTAAGCAGAGGGTGAATTGACTCAAATTTCATTCCTTTAACTTTCATGAACAACTTGCAGGTATAATCCTATAACTTAGTTAATAATAATTTAAAAATCCAAGTCCCATCCAAGCCTCCACGGATGGCACTTGTTTGTCCAACACATCCCAAAAATACTGTATTGGATTGAGATGTGGGAATTTTGGAAGCCAAGTCAAAACCTTAAACTTGTTGTGCTCATCAATCCATTCCTGAACCATTTTTTGCTTCATGGTAGGGTGAATTATCCTGCTGAAACAGGTTTCCATGAAAGGGTGTACACTGTCTGCATTTTTCCCACTTCTAACAAATTAACTTTGATGTCACTTGCTCCCTGATGTAGCTCACCCACTAACAGGTGCCATGACGAGGAGATAATCAGTGTTAATCACGCCACCTGTCAGTTGTTGTAATGTTGTGCCTGATTAATAAATATGGCTGTGTTGTATGTGAATTCCAGATGCTAAGGATATTTGTGAGGTGCCAAGCAATGAGGCCGGCATCATCTGGGACAGTATCTGCTTTGCTTTCCTGCTCTTGCAGAGACGAGTCTTCATGAGTTACTACTTTCTACATGTGGTGGCAGATATCAGAGCATCACAGATCCTCGCTTCCAGGTATTTAACTGAGTGAGACAGCTACATGGAGTCAATTTAATTAGAAATACAGGTTTGATTTATTCAAGACCAGTGCTCGTGTATTAAAATTTCTTCTCAAAGCATTAACTTTTCTACCTGACAAATACAGGCGTACCAAACAAAATGTTTTCCTAATGTCTTTCTGTGTTTTTCAGAGGTGCAGAGCTTTTCCAAGCAACTATAGTGAAGGCAGTGAGAGCCAGACTGGAGGAGGAGCGCAAGTCCGTGGAGCAGCTGAAGAGACAGTGAGACTCCAAACATTTAACCTTCCTCTGATGAAATGATGTGTCTGTGATGTCACTGTCTTTTGAGCCAACGCTGAATGGAAAAGTGATTATTTTCCTAAGACACGTAACTGCTCTGCAGTTGTCTGCACAAGAAAAAAGCAAAACCAGTGACAAGTGAAGGATTTTTTTTTTAATCATGAAATTTAATTTTCTTTTAATTTTCTTTAAATTAAATCAGAATTTCTACCCAGTAGTTGCTATAATTAGCTGCTTTTCTTTCCTCTTATCTGAAATCTATCCTTACATTCCTTGAAAAAATTTTTTATTTTACTACTTCCTGCCTTGCTTCATCGTGGCACTTGGGTGCAAATATATACCCACTGGTCATTTTACTAGATACACCTGTTCGTTAACTCAACAGTAACTGAATTACTCCACATTATAATTAAGGTATGCAGAAGAACATCTCAGAATGCATAACAGGTCAAATCTTGAAGCGACTTGGTTACAGAAGGCCAAATGTGGTGCCACTTTGGGAAGCTAAGAACAGGAAACTGAGGTTATAATTTGCCCAGGCTCACCAAAATTGGATAACAGAAGGTTGGAGAAACATCTTCACTTCTGCTGTGATGAATTGTCTCAGGGGCCTCTATGCACAGCTTGCACCTGGGGTCTTCTCTGGTGTGATAGATCCCATTCTCTAATGAACTTGTACCTAGAGCTTGTTCCTGTGTTTCCATGATTTGTGCCTTTATGCTGTCTTTCTGTTGGGCTTTTTCCAGCCATTGGTGGGATTTTTCTATATCAGTTACTTCTTCTATCTGTTGGTGGTACATGCGTTTTCTGGTTTCTGCTGACTGACGTATTCACCAAGCACATGATGAGTTGTGGCCATCTCCCTGAAGTACTCATGGATCTGTGTTGTTTCATCCTGGATAGTAGTTCTGACACTCACTAGTCTTCAGCCGTCTTCCTTCCACTTAGCGTCCAGTCTCAGGATGCTGGTCTTTGGGTGAAACCCTCTATGCATGGTAAGGAGCTTCCTTGACTTGATGTCAGTAGCTTCTATCTCCTCCTTTGACTAGCTTATTAACCCAGCAGGGTATCTGACAACCGGCAGGCCGTAGGTGTTGATTGCCCGGATCTTGCTCTTCCCATTCAGCTGACTCCTCGGGACTTGCCTTACTCTGTGCAGGTATTAAGTGGTTGCAGTTTTTCTTGTGAGCGCTTCTTGGTTCCCATTTGCCTGTGGGATTCCAAGGTACTTGTAGCTGTCTTTGATGCCTTCAATCAGAATCAGAATCTTACTTTGTGGTAGTACAATCCCCTGAGTTCTAGCTCCCTTCCCTCTCTTTGTTACTTGTTAACCATCTGGCTCAGCAGGTTCAGGCCTATGAACCCCCTCAGAAGCTCAGATCCCATTGGACTTCCACATACAGATGGACAAACTGGTGATAGCTAACCAACCGGACATAGATGAAGAAGGTTGCAGTGATATATGTAGCTACACCAAATGATAGCAACATCAGAAAGAAGGAACACAAAAAGCTTGAGAAATATCAAGAGCTGAGAGAGGAGGCAGAGTAGATGTGGAAGGTGAGGGTGTCAGTCGGAGCACTCAGGGTAATGATGAAAAGCGTGTCTTGCAGTGCAACATAGCGACTCAAATATGTGTGTTTAATTCGTTTTATATGAGAATTAAGTTTAGTTGAGTGACTTTAGCGGCACCAGGTCTTGTATTGTTTTTGCCGACAATACATAAATGCAAAATATCACTAAACACTGAGTTAAACTAAAACACAGTTATGTCTGTTTCATGATTTTGAGCGTCTTTTATTAGGCCCCCTCTAATTTATCTCACACCAAGGTAAACATGATGCAGAAAAACTTGACTCAAAGTGTCTCCTGGCTCAGTTTCATCATTGTTTCCCAGAAACCTGCTCTACTTCATCAAGCCAATGTATTTCCACCACTCATAGTAACTCAGGGGTTACTCACAAGCTCTGATGATGTCCACTCGCCCTCTCTAATGAGCACTCCATTGTTACGTAACGTACAGTAATTTCCACATGAAGCCCGGAGGTGTTTATGGTCAGTCTGTTACGCTGTTCCTCTGTGTCGATTCTTTGTGTCTCGTCACCTTCTCTTTGATCTAATCAGGATGGAGCGCATTAAGTTGAGGCAGCAAAAGTTTAAGCGGGGCAAGGAGAAGATGCTGAGCCTGGCTCAACATTCTGGAGATGGACAGACGATAGTCCCGCCCGAAGAGGATGATGATGATGGTATGACAAAGCCTGCTGGGTGTAGAAATACTATGAGTTTTGGTATTACTCAAGGAGGGTGGGCGTTCATGATCGTTTATAAGAAGAACAGAATGTCTATAATAGTGTCATTTATATTAGCATTGGAACTAAATAAAAAGCTTCACATACTAGATTTGTGTCTTGAAGTTTACAGAACTGAATTTCTTATTAAATGTTGCACTGATGTATTTGTGAAATTTTAGGAGCACAGCCAACGAAAGCCAAGACCAAAAAAAAGCAGTGGTGGAGGCCGTGGGTTGACCATGCTTCCAGTAGGTTGACCCCCCCAAAACCTCTTTTTTCTCTTCCTCCACTCTGATTGGCCCTTGTGTCCTTGACCAGAACGCTGAGGATTCCCATACTGCCCATGGGCTCTAAAGGCAACATCATATAGTATCTGCCTTCTCCCTCCGGACTTTAATCTTTTTCTGTCTCTATTTAAGGATCCCCGTTACCTGTAGCTCTTGCGTAACTTTACAAAGCAAGTGTGGCGAGACTCTTAGGTTTATAAAAGCGTAACAGTCTCAGCAAGAGTGCAGCACAGGGTTGCCTTAAATAGAAGCAATGAAGAAAGGGAAAATGACTAACGTCTGGAGGTTTTATACTTGACGTTGTTTAAAACATAAACTTCATCGCTGGTCTCACCTAAAGAGCCTACAGTAGAGAATCACTCCATTGCAAAATATTTTCAAGCAAAGAAATGAAGCTGACAAGCCTTCATTCTCAGTACTGGAATAAAGGCTGAAGGTTTAGTTCATTCTTTGCCTGCAGACATGATCACCAAACAGGCATTACCTAGGAGAAAATAGAACAGCAATCAGACCAGTGATTAAATATGTAAAATTATGGCTTTTACAGTCGGTTTGTGGTAAATAAAAAAAAAAAAAGCCAGCATTTCCCTGAGTCAATACAGCGGTTGCCTGTTTGTTTTGAACTCATGTCTCATATCATACTCCACCCCCACATGACATTTTCAAATTATTTCTCCATTTTATCTCTTTGTCATTTGATGTTTCATCTCCATTTCCCAGCATCCTCCCCTCATCTCCTGCCCACTGCGGTTCTGTTCAAGGACATAAGTCAGCCTTGTCTATCCCATTGCTTCTAACACTTAACTACTGTAGACTGGAGTCACTCCAGGGCGACTGAAATATGAGAATAACAGACATTCCTCATTGTGTTTTCTGCTCATACTTTCGTTAATTTTACTAACGTGTGGTTTCATCCTCTTAAAAGTGCGTCTATATCATAACGAGCCATAGATATATGCAAATGTTTGATAGAGAAATATGTAGAGTTTAATGTGGTTGTGTTTCTTCCTTACAGCAAGAGAACCTTCTGTTGCTTTTTTTTTAATGTCATAAAAGCAATAAATGACTTCAGCCTGTGTTTGAGTGAATGTAACAGTGCTTTGCGCTCTGCCCCTCAGTGGTTAGAAGTGGAGACTACTACTTGTTTGAAACTGACAGTGAAGAAGAAGCAGAGGAGGAAGAAGAGAAAAAAGATGACGATCCACCAAAGAAGTCAGCATTTCAGGTGGTTATATTTTGGCTTCAGAGTGGGAAATGCTGTGATTCTCCCAAAGAGATTTTAAGGAGAAGAACATGGTTATGGATGTCCTTTTTTACAAAATAGTTTTTAATTGGCTTCTCTAAGCTATTACTTTTCTTTACAACTATAGTAAACTATATGTAAAAGGTGGACGTTGCCTTGGATCGTAAAAGCAATGGCCAGTAGGGGGCAGCTCCTCGCATTGTAAAAACAAATCTGATTATACAGAAGTCTATGGGAAAATTACCCTATTTCTCCCATGATTTATAGACACAGTAACACTTTCCTAAAGAGTTTATGATGTCAGTCACTATTTTCAAAGTCTTGCTGAATGATGCTCTTTTTAAAAATTTATAAATTAGATGATAAACCAGCGTATACTTTCTGATTGACAACTTGTTACTCCATGAGTTTGCAGGTTCCTCGGTTTCTCAAGCACATCCACCCATCACTTCTGATGTTTGCTTTTTAAAAAAACAGAATAGCAACAGCCAAAATAGTGAATGATGTCATATTGGCTCATTTACTATGTTTAAAGCAGAAGTGGAGAAGCAAATGAAGTTTAAAACACAAAGGTGTCATTCTGGAAAGAGGAAATACAGCAGTATTTGTAGTACTGCGTACCTCTGTGTATGAGTGAGCAATGTTTTTTTTCTGTCCTCACATCCACAGGTAGACATAACACTTCATAACATTTCATTTGTGTATACAATGTAACACAATGGAAGACTACTTCATCATGTTGTAACCACAACTATAGCCTGTTTTTCTGGCCTCTTTCTCAACTCATGTCTGTAACCCTCCCACTATCACAAACACACCAACTGATGAATGAAAATTAAGTATATAAAGTATAAGTATATATAATATAATAAGTATATATAAAGATATCACCTAGAAAGAGTTTTACACTTACAGTACTGTTCATTCCTGTTTTCCTGGGTTAAATGTAGAAGTTGGGATGTATGATACTGTGCAAAAGTCTTAAGCCACCCTTTATTTCTTTATATTTTGTTTCCAAGCAGCCAGAGCTGTCATTTTTAAAGTGGATTTGAACAATAAGTGCCCAGGCTTTCTGAAGGTTTCCCAAAGGTTTTCTTCGGACATTGACTTCTTTTTCGCTCATTTTCAGTCCAGTCTGTCTACCTGACTATTTTTATTAGAGGAATGCTTTTTCATTTGTTAAACCACTTAACACTGGCCTATGAGTCATCCAACCATTAAAAGGCTCCTAACTTAAGGGGTGAACAAGTATAGAACCAGTGTCTATACATTTTTGTACAGAAGAAAAACACCATCTACTGTAGATGAACAGTATCTTAAAGTCATGTCCTTGAGAAACAGGGCACTGGTGTACAAGGTACATCAAATTAACAAACACAAGAACTGGAATAAAAATTTTAAATTTTTGGTTCAAATTCTCATCAGGTCAAGAAGAGATGAGTGCAGTCATCTGTAAAACACGGTGTAGTTTCTGTTACGGTTTGAGACTGCATGTCAGCTAGCAATGGAAAGCATCTTATTGAGAGCAACTTCATTTAACAGCTTGACAATGATCCCAAACCTTTACTGCCAATGCAGTAAAAGTGTACCTGGATAGAAAAACCACACAGTGAGACACTGACAGTGATGGATTGGTCTCCCCAGAGCCTGCACATCAACATCATTGAAGCAGTATGGGATCATCTTGATAGAGAACAGACCAAAAGACCACCAACATACAAAGTAGAGCTTTGAATGTCCTTCAAAAAGCCTGGAGAACTATTCCTGAAGACTGCTCAGGCTGTGTTTAAGAATAATGGTGATAATACCAAATATTGACTGTCAAGCTCATTAAATTTTAAACTCTGTATCTTAATTTACATACTGTACACTTTCCATGCATGTTTGCACATGTTTAAATAAATAACTGGACCTATAGCCCATTTTCTTAGAAAAATATAAAGAAGAGTTTTGCGCAGTACAATATGTGATTTGTGATACAGTAGGCACTAACCTTTCAATAAACACCTATAATTTTGCTTTGAAGTCCTCCTCTTGTTTACTGCCTCCTAACATAATTAACCTCTGTTGTTTCTAACAGTATGAAATTGTTTTCTACTAACCCTCTCCCCACTCTGTTTCCTCTCTTCAGAGAGCTATTGGGAAGTTTGTCTCCGCTCTTCTGGCTTTACCCAAATCTGTCATTAAGCTGCCTAAAACTGTGCTGCAGTATGTAGTGAAGGCAGGCAAGGTATTCACCGTCATCTAACACAGCTGGCTCTCTCTGTGAACATCTGCCAGTTCAAATAACAACTAACACCACAGACAACTGCCTTTCCAGCTCGTGTTTGGTGAACATGCTGTAAATTAATAGATGTGTTTATTCATCCAGTTCCAAAACACTAAACTTACATAGATCACCAAATTCGACTTGGAACGAGAATGTTTTTGTACCATGTATTGTTACTGTCTGACTGATTGGTGTTTGCATGTGTGTCATGGCCATTTTATGTGGCCCGCTGCTCTGACGATCTATCACATATGTAACGTACAACATAATTCAAATTTGATCTGTGGTCCCTATTCCTGGTAAAGATTTTTTTTTTTTGGTATAAAATAGGTATTATAGGTTGTTACACAAGTTTTAGAAATCAAATGTCAAAAACTGTTTGGAAAATGATCTCCCTCGCTTTTCTTTCCTTTTTTGTAAAGATTTGGTGTAAAGTAAGGTGATGGTGGTCTTGCGTTAAAGAAATCTCAAGCATATTTTGTTTAAAAGGCAAATAAAAGATGTAATTGGTATTTTAATCATATGAACATTCACTATGATGAATTTCTGATTTTATTTCTAGGCTAGTTTTAAGAAATACTAAAATAGAGCACGATAACATTTACATGACTTTTAATGATTATATATAAACTTTGTAATATTTTTTTTTCTGTTGTGGCTTTGGCATAATTCCCCTCAGTGACGTTCATTAAAACTTAACTGCTACCCTCCTTTCTCCAGTATATGTATCAAACCTGGATCACAGACCCCAAAGCTGCTCTCAGGGCGCGAGGCAAAGCGAAGCGCAAATTTTGGAAGAGATACACGAAAGGAGTTAGACACAGAAAAAGCAAGAAAGATGGTAAGTCAGCTCTAGAAAGGAAATTTTTTCCTGACTTGAAACAGACTTTAAATTTATACTAAACTGTCTGTACTGTACATCAGCAGGTCGCGTGACCATCGACCTTGGCGAGCTGTCTGATGGGCAAGAAAAAGACGATGAGAACAAGAAATCTGGTGGCCCAGGTTGGTTTTATGACACTCAGTTTTACAAATTACAGCTCTCCAATTTACACTGACCAAATTCTCCATCATGAGAAAAACTGGTATACATATTAAAATGTATTTTTGAGTGGGAATCTTTATGCTATCATTATTTTCAGTGATTAAATCAGATTAATATTTATTAGATTGCTGGTTCATGAACCTGCTGTTTCAGCAAATAAAACAACCAGAAATAATGTCATACTTTTTGGGCTTGATACTGTAATTGATTAACGTGTATGTGTTTAGAAAACGGTGCAACTTTTGTAAATCCCCTGTAAAACCAAACAGATTTATGGGTGCAATAACCTTAGTTCAATAAGGAGCGATAATTAGTAGGAATTAAATGTGATATATTAATATAAAAAATCAATCTAGCTATTTGGCGATTAGACTCCCATGGACAATCACAGCAAATCAGGATCCCAACGGTTATAGGAACTAAGGCAGGAATTACTGAAATCATTATTTCAAGGAATTTTACTGGCATTCGGACATACAACACTGTCAATTATTTAATGAAAAGGTTTATTTAAGTATGAGTTTTTAATTCGACCACGTTTAATGCATTTTCTGTTGTGTGCTCTTCCTCAGATAACATCATCAAACGAGTGTTCAACATCATCAAGGTCACTTGGATGCTCTTCCAGACGACGGTGGAAAGCTTCACTAAATGGATGAATGAAATGTGCAGAGAGTACATTGACATCTCCACTGTGCTGCGTTTAGAGCGCTGCATGCTGACTCGAGAGGTCAAGAAGGTATGCAGCTCTCTGCAGTGACCTTAAACATGTAGAAGTAGGGTTAGTTTAAATGTGCTTTCACTGAATCATTTATAAAATCACTCAGTGGAATACGTATGATCAGATCTCTTCTCCTCCCACCAGGGTAACGTGCCATCCAGAGAGAGCATCCATGTTTATTACCACAAGGCCATGAGGCTTAACATGTCCAGACAGGCAAGCATGGATGTGCTGAGCGAGGACGACTCAGTCTCGGGCTCCATCGGGGTCCGCAGAGGGCGAGGAGGTTACCGGATGGAGAGCCAGGAGTCCACGGCCTCCAGAGAGAGCATGTCCAGGTAGATTAGCAGTGCAATGTGAAGACTAAACGAGATGCCATCATGAACGGTTTCAGGTTGTCTTTATGTGCAGTATTGTGCAAATGTGAATGTAAAAACCTGTATATGTTTACTGCTTCAATGCATTAAAAACAAACAAGAAAAAAACTTCCTACTTATCATAGTTTTCTATCAGCACATTATCATCACACTGAGCCATTTCACCAAAATGCTTTACTGTATCTTTGTGTTAATCATCACATGATCTATGATCTTTACAGATGCTTTTTATTTGCAGAATATCATCTCTTTTGTTTAACATAACATAGATTTCATGTCATCCTTCTTACCACTGATCATCCCATTTGTCACTCTCACAACCTATCAGTGGCTGCACTGACGCCACCACACTGTTTTCTCGTCAATCCACCTTGGAAGACTTGGATGCAATGCCAGAGTGCATTCCCAAAACCAGTGAGCGTGCCAGGCCCAAACTTAAAAGATCACCTAGGCTGGATATGTCCAGCTCATCAGTGGACAGCGGCAGCAGCTTCATATCCAGGTGCTGGGCCTTTGCATGTACACACAGAAAATATCATTGCATCTCTTCTGTCTTTTTTGTGTTTTCATCAGTCTTGCATTGATTATTAACGTCTGCTGAATCACTGCATGATTTCTATTTCAAACTTTTTTACTTTTGTATTTCATTCTGTCACAAATCCATTTTTAACCTTAAACACAAGTTGTTGTTCAGTAATAGTATTGTTACAAGAAGGGGTTTTGTAAATTGTGACCTGCTTCTTTTAAACAACTGCCTCTTTCTTTTTTTGGGTTGGACCGAACAGTAGTTTTACTTTGACAGGGAGAGTTCCTTTCTAATGGTTTGCTGTTCCAACTGTCCCAAATGATGTCTGCTTGATTTCTTTCATGGTCACAAGATGAACTTTAACAGCATATTTGTTAAAGTGCATCTTAGCCTTCTGCGCTAACCAGCTATTATTCTTCTGTTATGGTTATCATTATACTGAAAAGGCAGAAGGACCATTATTTGGAATTGTGATTGTCCAGAGGCTCTGCCAGTCATGCAACACTGAGATGATCAATCCAGAATGTGATACATACAGCAGTGTGAAATAGTGTTTGACCCCTTCCTGATTTCCTATTTTTTTCACTCCATAGTCTTCATTTTTGTTTTCTAAAGCCATTCAGAGTTGGACTTGCTGGTGCGTTGTGGATCGTTGTCCTGCTGCAGAACCAATGTGTGTTTCAGCTTGAGGTCAGGAACTGATGGCTGGACATTCTCCTATAGGATGTTTTGCTAGACAACAGAATTCCTGGTTCCATTTATCACAGCAAATCTTCCTGGTCCTGAGTCAACAAAACAGCCCCAGACCATCACACTACCACCACCATATTTTATTCTTGGTATGAGGTTCCTTTTGTGAAATGCTGTTTTACTTTTACGCCAGATGTAACACGACTAAAATCTTGAGAGTTCAGCCTTTGTTTGCCGGTCCCCAGAGTATTTTCCCCAAAGTCTTGAGGATCATCCAGATGTTTCTTGGCAAATGTAAGACAGACCTTTGTGTTCTTTTTGGTCAGCACTGGTTTTCCCCTTGAACTCTCCCATGGATGACTTTTCCCCCCAGTCTCTTTCTTATTGTTGAATCATGATCTCTGACCTTAACTGAGACATGTGAAGCCTGTGGTTCTTTAATGTTGTTCTGGGGTCTTTTGTTACCTCCTGGATGAGTCATCAGTGTACTCTTGGAGTAGTTTTGGCTGGCCCGTCACTCCTGGGAAGCTTCACCATTGTTCCAAGTTTTCTCCATTTGTATATAATGGCTCTCATCGTGGTTCAATGGAGTCCCAAAACCTTGGAAATGGTTTTGTAAGCTTTTCCAGATGAAAGATGTCAGTGTCTTTGTTTCTCAGGTGTTTCATTAGATCGTGACATGATGTGTTGCTTTTTGAGAACTTTTTGCCTGCTTCTCAGACAGATTCTATTTAAGTGATTTCTTGATTCAACAGGTCTGCCAGGCGTGAGTGTGTTTAGTCAAACTGAACTCAATTTTCCAAAAAATGTGGTTAATCACCGTTAATTCATGATTTAACAAAAGGGGCAATTACTTTTTCACACAGGACCAGGTAGGCTTGGATAACTTTTCTCCCTTAATCAATAAAAACATTATTTAAAAACTGCATTTTGTATTTACTCGGGTTTGATGGTCTGAAACATGTAAATGTGACAAATATGCAAGACACTAGGAAATCAGGATGGGGGCAAACACTTTTTTTGAAGCACTGTAAAAAAACAACTCCTGTTGTGTTAACCCATAATTTGTGAATAACTTGCCAATAAGTTAAAACAGGCTAAACAGGTGGATTAAAGTAATATATTTTTTAATGCAGAAATTTGCCCTTAAACATTTTTAGGTCCTGTCAGTGCTTACAAGTAAAACTCCATAATACGGGTTAATGTAGTCTAAAAATGTATTAGTGTGTCTACACGCTTGCTTTCTGCTTGATGCCAGTTTTTTATTTATTCCAGATATAGTGAGAACCCAAATCAATATTTAGAAAGTACAAATAAATTGATACATCTGACACAATCCCTGTTTTGTTTTGTCTTCTCGTTCACAGTGAGCCAACCCAGTGTGTCATAATTTACTCTAGACAGGGAACTACTGATACCATAGAAGAAGTGGAGGATGAGCACGATCAAGTGGAAGACAAGCAGCAAGTTCCCTGGGAATCTCAACAGTTTGATGAGATTGGGGAGGCTGAGGGTGTGGCATTGAGTGATGGAGAGCCCAGGGAGAAAGAAAAAAAAGAAGAGGAAGAAGAGGTGGTCGAGGAAGGGCAGAAGGGATTAGAGGGTGAAGAAGGACTACAGGAACAGCAGGACCAGGAGAGAGAGGAGGCTCCCTGGGAGTCTTTTGGTCCAGATGAGGGCCCCTCCTTAAGAGTGGAAGAGTTACACGCTTCTCCTTCTGCCCAGGAGAAAGAGTTCATCACTGAGAGTGAAGATGGTGCAGGACAGCAGGACCTCATGCCTACGGAGGGTCAAACAGAGCTGCTCTACACTCCAGATACAGATGCCTCTAAAACATCTGATGCGGATGTGCCTCCCAGCTACAGCAAGGCAGTCAGCTTTGACCGCTTGGAAGTTAGTGACGATGAGAGTGACACAGATAGGAAGAGGTGCATGGTCATGACCTCAGACAGCCGCTCAGACAGCAGGTCGGACATCATGTTGCCCTCTATGACTACTGAACTGACGGCCAGTGAACTGTTGCTCAACAAGTAAGTTAAAAAAAATATATTGATTAAAGTTTTAGACCTTAAAGCAGGGATGTCAAACTCATTTTACATGCTGAGCCACACATAGAGCTCACTATGATCTTAAGTAGGGCAGAGCAGTGAAATCATGTGATAAATGTGTAAAATGTCTGCAAAAGTTATGGGAATTCATTAAGCAGAGTGTCCTGTAATTATAAGATATGAAGGTTTTGTTCATTTACCATGGAAAAACAGGAACTTTCCTGTTATTTAATTGTTTTTCTGTTAATTACTTTGGTCTATTATGAACGGCAGCCCTTATAAATAGAAAAAGCTGTAAAACCTATGATATTACAGTTAAGAGTTCAAATCTATTCACTCCTTGACATTTTCTAAAGCTGTCTAATGGGCCCGATTCAATTCCTTGCTGTGACAATATTGGCCCCCAGGCCTTATGTTTGATACCCCCGACTTAAAGCCTTCTGAGAGTAAACTATCTGTCTCTAGAGTCATTCAGTTGTGATATAATTTCTGTCTTTAAAAAAAAAATCAAACATAAATAGTTTTTCACTGTTACGACCTCCATTAATGCCTCCTCTGTCTGTCCAGGATGTTTTATGACGAGGAGCTGGAGCAGTCAGATAAATTCTACCAAAACCAGCCTCTGTTCCTCCAGCTTTGCTACGCCCTCTACAACATGCTGGTGGCTCACTCAGAGTTGGTGTGCTACCTGGTCATCATCATAAACCACTTGGTGTCAGCCTCTTGTGTTACGCTGGTCCTTCCCATTACCATCTTTCTCTGGGCAATGTTGTCTGTTCCACGGCCCAGCAAGCGCTACTGGATGACTGTCATCATCTATACTGAGGTGCAGACAAACATGATGATGATGTTGCAAAATAAATAACTAAGATTTTCAAGAAATTGTTAAGTAACTGTGTGTTTCTATCATTAATTTTCAAATTTCAGATGTCTTTTTTGGGGGGAAATGAAGTAGATAAAGGATCTAAACATAAAGGAAAAGATTGTTGGTTTTGTCCACAGTGAATACTACAAAGTTAAGATGAAAAAAAGGCAACAGGGAACATAACAGCATTTAGTCTAGCAGATGATCATCAGGTTCCAGAGTAAAAGTCGGACTTGGTGTGTATTTCAAATTGATTGATGATGTTTTCCTTCCAGGTCACCATCGTCATCAAATACTTCTTCCAGTTTGGCTTCTTCCCGTTCCACTCGAGCGTAGACAAGAACAAACCTCTTCACCCTCCCAACATCATTGGTGTGGAGAAGAAAGACGGTTACGTCCACTACGACCTGGTCCAG
Source organism: Maylandia zebra (assembly GCF_041146795.1). NCBI lineage: Eukaryota > Metazoa > Chordata > Actinopteri > Cichliformes > Cichlidae > Maylandia > Maylandia zebra. The sequence goes on from NC_135184.1 coordinate 10,532,041, forward strand.
TTACTGGCTCTCTTCTTTCACAGGTCCATCCTGAAGGTGTGGGCAAACACAGAAATATATAGACGTCTCCCTCACATGAAAACAAAGACCATAAAAAACTATCGCCGCATACTGTTTTTAGAGTTGATTCTCCTGAAGTACACTCGTTATATGTGTCTTGTTATTCATGACATCACTGACTTGATATGAATTAATTTTCAGAGAGACAGAAAATATATTTCAAATATCTGCAGACAAAATAAAATTCCTTTGCACATTTTATGGACTGATTTATGCATCTGAGAAGGCCAGTATTAATAAGTACCAGCTTTTGGCAGCACAGGCTGGCTGATACACAAAACTGAATGAAAAGCCAGTATTTGAGCAATTTAGATGTCCCTGCTGGATTGTTCTGCACAGTTTATTATCAACAAATGAAACAAAAGCAGTTTAAGACTGCATATCTCCAAAGCTGTAAACATGAAATGAGATATCCTTCTGGATACACAATGACACTTGGAGCTAGCTAGTCTGTGATATTTTCTTAAAAATGAAGATAGTGTCTTTTAGAATCAGACTTAGATTTATTGACCAAGTATGTGTGCACTGACAAGGAATTGGGCTCGAGATCATTCTTTGCTCTCAGTGTAGAGAAAAGAGTAAACGACAGACTATACTATCAACATGACACAGACATACATAGCATATTATGGTGCAATGGTACACATGATGGACTAAAATTATCGAATAAATAAGGGATGGATGACTAGTTACTGTATATACTATAGGTGAGGACACTATAAATTTACAGTACAGAGCAAAACAGTACAGCAGCAGGTATGATAGTATAATGTTTAAGTACAGAGAGTGCTGAGTATTCATGAGAGTGACGCCCTATGGAAAGAAACTGTGCAGATGTCTGCTTTTTTTGGCATATTGGCACATTTTGTAATGGTTTAAATTGATTTGGATTTGTGAAAATATGTCCAATGTTGCCTCCTAATTCTAGTCTAAGGATCTTTGCCAAAAATTCCAAACCCCACCTCTTGTATCATTTTCTCCCAAATCCATCCAGAACAAACTAATCCCTTCTGTTAGTGAGGGGAGAAAGCAAAATATGAAGAGTCAATGTTAGGCCTCTTCTGAGAGAGTTTTTCTCCCATGTGGTTTGATTTTTCTTTTCCACTTATTCCCTATAGTTTACTTTAAAATATTTACTGTATTAAAGGAAAAAAATTAAATTTCTTAGTATTTCTGTGTGAAACAAGGACTGTATTACACCCTGATATCCAAAAATGTTGTGATTCTGTGTAAAATGTAAAGGATTTGCAAATCTCATAAGCCCATATATTCGCATCAGGTCATAGAAAACACATCAGATGTTTAAACTGAGACATTTTACTATTTCATGAAGAATGGCAGTGTTGGTCAAGTTACTTGAAAAAAGTAATCAGTAACTAATTACTGAAAAAAGTAATCCCGTTACTTTACTGATTACTTATTTTCAAGAGCAATTAATTACTTATTTACTTGGTTACTTAGTTACTTTTTAAAAACACGATTTACAACCTGAATAGGTGATAAAGTGATAGATCTTTCAGCCCAATTCTACTTTTTCTGCATAATCCATCATACACAATGTAATCAAATGAAAAAGTCTCTTTTTAAAACTTGTTTTATTAGTTTTAATCTTTTAACTTTATGCATGAAGCAAAAATCTAATTATATGCAACATTCTCTGACTGGAAGAAATTTGTTTAATATTTAAACCTATTTTCTGCACATTCCAGCACATAAAATATTTTTTTGTGTTTACACTCACTCTTTCAAATAGATGCAAGTAAAACACAGCAGAAAATAAATAAAGTCAAAGACTCAGCGGTCCTGTTCCTGTTTTTTCACCTGTAAAGCAGGAGTAGGGTAGGCGGAGGTTTGCCCTGGTGCAGGTGTGCCGCAGCGGTCAGTGGAAGAATCCGCGAGTTTCTCTGTGAATTTCTCATTACGTCGTTGCGCACTCGGGTGCTTGCTTGGAAGTTTAGGGGTTTTTTTCGCTGTAAAAAGACGTTTTCTTCCCACGCACAGCGGAAACTAATGTTTTTGTCACTTTTTATGGAATCAAACCCAAAGTAAGGTCAGTACTTCCACGCTTTAAACGCTGCATGCTCATGCTCTTTCCGTACTCGATATATGATCCACTGTTGATCTGCACACAGCTGTTGTCACGAACGTCGCACTCGCTTACGTCACTGTCATGAGACAGTCTCGCAAAAAAATCACGGTTTTAGTAACGCAGTAACGCAGCGTTCCTACGGGAAAGTAACGGTAATCTAATTACCGTTTTTGCAATAGTAATCCCTTACTTTACTTGTTACTTGAAAAAAGTAATCGGATTACAGTAACACGTTACTTGTAACTATGTTTACCACTGTGTAGGAGCCCCTCTTCTTTTAACAACAGTCTGTAAACATGTAGCAACTAATGAAACCAGTTGTTGGACTTTTGAGAGAGGAATGTTGTCCATTCTTGTCTGATATAAGATTTAAGAACAAGGCAACAAAGGATTTTTTAAATTGATACCACATGTGTATCTACTAGGCTGAGGCTGAGGGGTTACGCTAGTTGCTGCCAATATTTTTATGTCATATAATGACTAAAATGCGGGTTGTCATTGCTTTCTGATATTTTCCTTTTTTTTTCTTTTTCTTTTTTTTTTTACAGAAGACCAGCTTTTTTATGAAGCCTTGCATTTGATTTTTTGGTCACTTATACTTAGTTTACAGATTATACTGCATAGAATCAACCCATATAACTATAACAACAACAACAATAATAATAATAATAATAATAATAATAATAATAATAATAATAATAATAGCAAAACTGCTCAATTAAATATTACAAAAAAGAGCCAAATAAAAGTTCCATTATGCTCGATGCGTCACTTTCGTTGTGGGTGTCACGTAGCGATTTTAACGTTGTATTGTCAGCTGGTCGTGCACCTCTCAATATTTGAAAGGCCGATTACTGTGATCACTCTCATCTTCTATTTCTAATGAGTCCTGTTATAAAACCTAATGATCAGTCACATTTACTCCCTAAACCGTTATGGGAAAAAATGTTATTTTCAGTGTAGCAGAGATAATATAAACTTAGGTTTTTTTTTATTTTACCTGTAGAAATTGTAAAAGGAACCAAAGAAGATGTATTTATGTTGTTGGGAATTTGAAGTATTTGAAGTAACGCTGAGATAAAAATTAAAGATTTGTTACCACGATGAGGGTTTGTGGCTTCATTGGTTACATGTATCAGGGATTTTAGTGATATTTTTATGTTTTTCTTTTCTTTTTGGAGGGTAGGACAGCTTTATGACTGGGGAAAAAAACCTGTTCACTTTCATCTTATTTGGATATGGAAATAACAGTCCTTCCACCTTTCATTACCAGTGCCATGGTCTATGGGATGAGGATGACCCCAAGGTAAAGAAAGAGGCACCTTGTCAGTCTGAAGAAGTCAGAAGTCAGTCTGAGTCTGAAGACGAGAGAAAAGACGAGGAGAGTGAGAAGGAGTCGGAACCGGGCTCGTCACTAAACAGTGAAAGGAGAGGCTCCAATCAGACCCTGAGGTCCATAAACTTCGGGACCTCCATAGATTCAGGACACGTTCAGGTGCCCTACTCGCAGCAGCAGCAGACCTACCAGCGGCGCAAGAGCTCCAGTGGAGGCTCACACATTTCTCATCCATCTCTTCACTCTTCTGCAAGATCTAAGAGAGGTGAAGGCTTTTTTTCCCTTTTGGCCATTTCCTGCTACTAAATTGTTGTTGGATGGTGGATTTAAGAAATCCCCTGCTGCAGTATTTCTGTAAAACAAACACCTGGAAGAAATATGATATTTTGTGGTAACCGTAAACTTTGTTCTTTACAGTAAAAATAACGATAAATAGAAAGTCTTGCATTGGTATTGCGTTTGTCAGTAACTCAGAGCTTTGACACGGGTCATTTAAAACTGAAAATGTAAATTGTTTCCACAGGAAGTACAGCTTCTCGCAACAGCAGCCGCAAGAGCGGCAGCGAGGCCAGCGTCCATCAGAAGACCCGCAAACAGATGATCATAGAGAAACTGAGGGAGCAGCTCTTCAAAGCAAAAGCTTTCATCATAAAGCGGTAGCACAAAACATAGCTGCTTTGTAAAAGTTGAAGTGGCTGTGTTTCTTTTTTCTCTCTCTTTAATTCCACCCACAGCTTCTTACTGACTATAAAGTGTGTTTGTAATGTTTTGAGAGCATTGCTGAGAAGTGTGCTCAGCAAGTATTCTTGATGAATGATGTAAGATGCACTGTGGAAAACCACCGTGGTGATACAGCAGCTTAAACCTTTCAAAGGTCTAAATTTGGATCTTTAATTACAGCATTCCCGTTAGACCGTTCACTGTCATTTTTGTAAGTGCTGCAACAGACACTCCAAACATGTTATTGTTCTAAATTTAATTGCAATGCAATGAGCGGTTTCCCAGATATAATGTGTAAGACAGTAACCGAAACCCAATGTTTTGCTCAAAATAAGTTCAGCTCTTCATATGAAATAAGTGCTGTTATATAGACTTGTTTGAAGTGATTTTGTTTGAACGCACAGAAAAAAACCTATAAGCGGTTTTTAAATGTAAAGCAGATTTACTATCTTTATTTCCAACTACATATTTTTATTCTTGGACTTAGAGTAGCTTTGTATGATTAATGGTTAAAAACAATCCCATTTTATCTTATCCTTTTGTAAGACCCCCAGTTCATCATTAAACTAAGTTAAACTGCACAGGACACTTTAAGCTCTTGTTCTTCTGATTGGCTTCCCTCAACAAACTGAGGGTTTGATTAGCAGGCAGATGCTCACACAGGAGGCTGTAGATGCAATATCAGATTCTCACTGACATCATTAAAACCCAACAACTGAAAAATTCCTCCATCCTAGTGTTTAGAGTAGTCTGAAGGCTGATTATTCTCTTCTGCGCAGACCTCAGTATGTGAAACTTTGTAAAAGATTCCTTACAAAATGACACAGTCTCAGAAAGGTCACAAACACAAAAAGCTTCAGGCGTCTGTTTGATCGCTTTCTAATAACACTGATTCTGCTCCCTGTAGGGTTTTGGGTATCTATCTTCCCATGAGGCAGTTTTTCTATAACTTGATTCATCCAGAGTACAGCGCAGTCACCGACGTCTATGTGCTGATGTTCCTCGCTGACACGGTTGACTTCATCATCATTGTGTTTGGATTCTGGGCATTTGGTGTAAGTTTTGAATTTATCTGCAGAAGAAAATGACAGTGTTCACCTCAAGTGACAACAACAATTAGAATTTTGTTACGTGACTTAATAAAACTGACTTTTATGTTTACCTTTTCCTTGTAGAAACACTCAGCGGCGGACATCACATCATCGCTGTCAGAGGATCAGGTCCCGGGAGCTTTTCTCGTCATGGTGTTGATCCAGTTTGGCACCATGGTGGTGGACCGGGCCCTCTACCTCCGAAAGTCTGTTATGGGCAAGGTTATCTTCCAGGTCATTCTGGTCTTTGGCATCCACTTCTGGATGTTCTTCATCCTGCCACAGGTCACAGACAAGTAAGCGCTTCATCTTAGCTCACGTGAGAGCTGAGATGAATCATCCTAATTAATTTAAATGATAAAATACATCTGACAGCATGGCGTCCAATATATTTGTGCATTTTTTATTTATTTTGCTCTTCAAAGTTAGAAAACCAGCTGCATTCTTTTTTCAGTTCAACAGCTGTCTTTGTTTTCTTCCTTTCATAGACGTTTCAGTGAGAACACAGTCGCTCAGATGTGGTATTTTGTCAAGTGCATCTACTTTGGGCTGTCAGCCTATCAGATCCGCTGTGGTTATCCCACCCGTGTTCTGGGAAACTTCCTCACAAAGAGCTACAATTATGTCAACCTCTTCCTGTTCCAGGGGTGAGTTATGCAGAGAGAGTTTCATTTCTTCCAGCTGGACAAACATGTCCAAGGCCCTGCTAGCTGCTGCTGCTGGTGCTGGTGAAGCAGAATTGCAAGGAGAATTGTATAGAAACATAAGCATTGGTTTTCGCTCTAGTTATGTTATATTTGATCAGTTTAGCATTTAGAATTTAATTCATTAATGCAGCTGAAACGGTAAGCACTAACATTAAATTTATAATAGATTCATAACAGATCTCTAAAATATGCTGTTTGGATACTTCGATTTATGAGCTTATTACTATATGCATTATTATTACTTATTTGACTGCACAGCTAGATCCAAAGATGTATTAGCTTGTGTTTTAGACTGACCTATTGCTAGCTGGTACTTTCAGCTGCTTCTGTATTTCATCGTCTCTCACCCTTCTGCTTTTTCTTTATTTATCTGATCAACGTGTCTAACATTACATGGTTCACACTGCCTGCCTTGCTGACAGAAACAGAGAGAGGGAGAGAGTTTGCATGTGGAGCCTGCGTGCATGGAAGCTGCAGAGAGAAAGAGAGAGAGCTTGCATATGAGAAAGTTGTGCCTGATGTGTAGATTTTGCACAGCTCTGTTTGCTGATTGAGTTCACCGTTTACCAGCAACAAGAAAATCACCATCAGGCCACTGGGAAGGCCTCCAGATCATGTGTGAACTAAAAAATATGAAAGTCAAGCTATGCATAAAAGGGTGTGAAATTAATAAACACAATACTTTTTCTACCTAATCTATATCCACTTTTCCGCACATCTATAATTGATAACAAAAAATTCATTATTTTTTGGCTAAACTGAATGAAAGAGGAATCTTTGGTGTTATTTCTTCATCATAAAAAAGCCACAAAAATGGGTTTTATTCACTTAATAGCAATTTAATGTGTGTTTTAAAATACATGGCGGGTTACCAGCAAAGAGAAGGGATGTCTCGAAGGAGAGGATGAGCCCAGCAGTGTGAAAACAAATACAGTGCACTGCTGTTTCTTGTATGGTCATGCCGACTTTAATACAAAGGACTGAAACCACACAAAACTATGACTACTATTTAAAATAAAAAATGTATTTAAAATTACAAAAAAATATTTCTAAATCTTTGCATATTGTTTAAAAGTAAGTTATTTAGTGAATTGAAGCAACAGTTGTTGTAATTTGATGCTATATAAATAAAATTGAATTAAATTAAATTGAGTAGTTCCAAAATACTCTACATGTGAAGGCTATGCGCTATGGTATAAAATCAGGAAGCTAAATAAGTTTGGCATGTATGCTGTAGACTAAAGGAGTATCTTGTTATATAGGCAATAATATCATGAGCTTTCACATTATGCCAGATTAATAAAGAAGATATGTGGTTTTCAGTTTCCGTCTAGTACCTTTCCTGACAGAGCTCCGAGCCGTGATGGACTGGGTTTGGACCGACACTTCGCTGTCTCTGTCCAGCTGGATCTGTGTGGAGGACATCTACGCTCACATCTTTATCCTGAAATGCTGGAGAGAGTCAGAGAAGGTGTTTATCATCATGGCACTAGTGTAGTGTAAAAAAATCTGTTTCAGGGCCAGTGTCTGTCATGTTGGAATTTAAACTGAAATTTACTTTTGTGATTTATGGAGGTAAATCTTATATATATATATATATATATATATATATATATATATATATATATATATATATATATATATATATATATATATATACGTATATATATATATATATATATATATATATATATATATATATATATATATATATATATATATGTATGTATATATACATACATATATATATATATATGTATATATATATATAGTGAAAAATTTGTGCAGAGAGAAAGAGAGAGAGAGAGAGAGCTTGCATATGAGAAAGTTGTGCCTGATGTGTAGATTTTGCACAGCTCTCTGCATTTGTAATAACAAAAGTGAAAATATCTTTATTCACTGCTCTCTCGTAGTTGTTACCCAGTCAGTCTGAAATATATCCCTCCATGAAACTTTTTGCACATTTTTACTTTTACAAATTTGTCAAAAAAAATTGCGTTGACTTTGTTGTTAAAGCAAAGGATCAGGGGGAATTCTGTGTTACGTTCTCCATCTAATACCAGTAACTTATTTCAGTGTCCTCTCTGTCATCCTTCTGCAGAGGTATCCCCAGCCACGAGGCCAGAAGAAGAAGAAAGTGGTGAAGTATGGGATGGGAGGAATGATTGTGGTGCTGCTGATCTGTATAGTATGGTTTCCGCTGCTCTTCATGTCCCTCGTGAAATCTGTAGCTGGAGTCGTCAACACTCCGCTGGATGTCTCGTTTGAAATCACACTGGCAGGCTTTCAGGTGTGGACACAATTTCTTATATAAAATCATTGGCACCTCTTTTCACAGGTCCTTTGTCAAATGTCTAGAGGTAACATTTATGGTTATGTGGTACCTGTGGACTGAGGGAGATATTTTAGTGTATTTAGGGTGGAGGATTTAATGTAGTGTGTTTGTATGTGTGTGTATCAGGCATAGTTTCACAACAGTTACTGCACATTAATCTGTATGAATAAATTAAGTTCACCAGAAACAAGTGCTTGGTTTAAAATCATTAGAGGTGTATTCACCTTTAACTAGACTTTTTTCAAAACGTTGTCTTTCCACAGCCCATCTTCACCATGAGCGCGCAGCAAAAGCAACTGCGGAATGTGACGGAAAAGGAATTTCGCAACTTTGTAGAATATTATAAGAAGAAAGATGTAAGTATACGAAATCAAATACAAATAGAAGATCATAATTTACAAACCATAATGTGTTTTCAATTTGAGAAATAAATACTTTTTTATCTCTGATGTAAAGTAGTTCCCATATAATGCGAGTAGTTCTTTCTCTACTAAAGTACCATAGACAGTAAAAAGGATCGACGTAACAACGATGATGTCATCAACTGGTTTTGGAAGCTTATTTTACGTATTGACTGAGAAGGTCAAGGCTAGCAAATTTGGTTAGCAAGATCCATCCATACCCTTAAATCAGGGGATAAATTTTTCCTGAAGGAAACAAAAAGATATGTACTAATATTCAGTGGAAGATTATAGTTAGATAGTTGAATTATAGTTGAATCTGAAACAGTTTTAACAATCAACAGTCCATTTGTGTATGTGTGCATGTTGACCTTAATTTAAACTTGCTTAGCTGACAGATTATTGGTTTAGTGCGACTGAATTATATTTATTCCAATTGTTTGATTTTGTGTTTGGATTAGGACGCCATGCAGTGGCTGGAGAGCTACATTTATAAGGACCTGATCATTGCTCAATTGAAAGGCAGCTCCAACTCTCTGTGGACCATCAGTCCGCCCAGCAGAGCTAGCTTGATAGAGATGTTGAACTCTACTGATGATTTCTCCATCACTGTGTCCTGGTCTGTGCAAAGGTACGCAGGGACAAATGTGTTTCCAGATAGCTAAAACTTTATAATAACTGTTAGTAAAGGGTTAATTAATAAGTAATAAAATTTAAGTTATTTATTTTATCATCATGAAACAAAAAAGATAATTATTAAAGAGCATCGACATCACATTACAAGTAGTGTATGACCAAAGACGTAAGATCAATGACATTCTGGCAAAAGTGCAATAATCACCTCAACTGGCGCCTATCAATGTGGAAGAGTAGCTGCTCTACTCGGAGTCCCTTCCAAAATACTACAGTCCTCACCCCATCTCTAAGGGAAAGGCCAGCCTTCAGAGCACATGTTCCCCTATAGAACTGCCGGGCTTTTACCTGACACCTTTCACCTCAGAGGAGCAACCTTGTGTCCAGTCTATGCTCTGTCTGTTTATATGGACAGAACCCAGGGTGACCAGCTTTTTGTGTGCTGGGCTAAAGCACAAACTGTGCCTCTCCCACTGGATAGTAGGAGCAATTGCCGTGGCCTATACTAACAGGGGTCTTCAGCCTCCTGCTGGCCTGGGGCACGTTAGGGGTCCCCACTACAACCTCATGGGCTCTTTTTAAATCAATTTCCATCCAGGAGGTGTGTTCAGCTGGATGCTGGCCCTCACCTCACACATCTGCACATCTGTTTTACAAGCTAGATGTGACAGCACTTAACCTGGTGCATTCAGCCCTCAGTGTAGGTTCTTCCCAGGTGGGAGCGTCTCCTCTGTGAAATGTTATTGGGGGACAGTTGTCTTCTTAACAGGCATGTCTCGGAATCAGGGAGTCAGTATTTCTCCCACAGTGAGAGATGAAATAAATGCTGTGAAAGAGAACATAAGGTTATGCTCATGCTACTCAAGAGAACCGGGGACCACCCTCCTTGCTATGGAAGTGAGGAAGAAGTGGACTTGTTTTGAATAACATATGACAATGTCAGCCTATTATATAGGGAGGGCCAAGCCACTCCTGACACTGGAGTCACTCAGCCATACATACACATTCATCATACCTTGTTGTCAAAGTTTTTGACCCATAGACATCAGCAAGGGCTAGTTAAATTGTCCCTCATTCACAAGACTTCTCCTCAGTCTACCAGCTTTGTTGCAAATCTGCTTTTTCATAATAACCCCAATTACCTTGCTTCGCATCGAACAACATTTTAATTTTAAATGTAAAGATACAAATTCCTTAAGCATAATTTAAGTATGTTTTTTCTCCTTTAGAAACGCCAGCCTGGGAGCCAAGGCAGAAACAGCATCTGGAAAAAAAACAAGGTTGCTTACAGACGAAGACAAAAACATAAAACAGGACCTTATAGATCTGTTAAAAGATGAACGTAACATAACAGAAGTGTGAGTATAGTATCAACCACACATTTTCTCTTTACTCTTTGCCAGTTTGTGTTCTCTAGTAACCAGGAGCTGCTAAATGTTCCCCCTCAGCTAAATAATTTTCCCTCTTATTTTCGAAAGTGCCAATTAAAATTTTATGGCTGTACATAAATTAAGTATGGAGAGTATTAGTAAAGCAAGTCCACAGTGACATGTGAAGACAGGTGTCACTTATATGCATTTATTTAACATAATGACTGGAAACAGGGGCAAAACTAACCTAGCAAACAATAAAACCTAACAGCACTTAGTGGTAGCATATTTTTCAACTGACTGGTGTGTTTTGGAGCGAGACAAGGTCTTTTTAAATATAACATAATCTGTATATAAAAGATGGACGAAGCCATGCTGACATCATCCGTTGGTTGTGAAGCATCAATGGATGTTTGTTTTTGTCAGAAAATGTATTAAAATGTGCAAAAAGACAACTTCTTTAATCGATAAACAGTTTGGTGTGATTTGGTTATAAGTGACGAATTCTGGGAAAAATATGTGAATATGTGATGTTTGCTTTGTTAGACTGAAGTGGATTTACAAATCTGTTAAAAAGTAAACATTTTTACAATTAGTAAGGCACGCCTCTATAACATACAAAACCATAATATAATATAATCATTAGAATTGTTATAATATTTATAAAATATTAACTTGCAAGCACTTACAGCTTTTCTTTTCCTGCAGGACACTAACAAATGTTTTCCCTCGCTATGTTCGAGCACCCAGCGATGTGGAGTCCAAACCCGTTGAAAGCCTTTACAGAGGTGACCGAGTATTTGTCACTGTGTACAGAGTGTTAGAGTGATGTGAATTTTTCATCCTTGTTATTTGATTTGGTAACAGTAAAGAAAAAAAATAGTAAAGATGCTCCATCTCAATAGGAGATGTAGTAGATTAGAATTTCTGACTATTAAATATCAAAACATATTCATGCTTTTCAAAAAGTACATAAGCCATTTTATTTAATGGGTGAGTAAATTTCTTTAACATCAATTTATATACTTACTTTTGATGGACAAAGCTTTTGTATATTTTTTTCCAAAATAAATCTGATTTACATTTTCTGACAAAACTTCTTTATTTCTTTATCGTAGAAACGGACGGTTGCCCAGAATATTATGACATTAAGGTGAAATTGAAGAGAGCTAATGACAGCAATGATAAAGAATGGTGGATCGTCCATCAGACAGAGCCTAGCAAGACCAATCTAACCAATCTAAAGTCTGCAGGCCTGGAACTGTTCGTATTCAGCGACCAAGTCAGCCCGCCCAGTTTGGGCTTTCTAGCTGGATATGGGTACGTGGTTTGTGATATTCTGTTGTGTATTTCAGTGAAATGTTTGTGTTTATATGTAAAAAATTATATTATGAAAGTTACTGAAAATTGTACAGCCAGTGGGTTAATAGCAGTTATAGCAGAAATAAAGAATAATGAGAGGAGTCACAAGATAAGTAAGGATAGGAACTGATGCTTACTGATTGAAACTAATCTGACTGATTAATTTCATTTCATATCAGACTATTTTAATGTATTTAAAACCAGTTTGAATGTTTAGTTAAAGACACTGACACAGAATAGGCAGACTGTGTTGGTGGACTATATTTGCTTCACTGAGCTTTTGTTACCAAATTGTCACATTTCCCTTTTTTCATGCGAGACACACCCTTATCAGCAATAAATGAAATATTACATGTTTTACATTCATTTCTACTATGCGAGATTTGTGAATGTTACTTTGACATGTATAAAATACCTAATGTTGTTCATAACTGGGGGCGGTCTCTTATTCGAAAGTGAAAAACATTTTTTAAAGATATCTAACAAAAAGGTAACTAGAATTGTTCTTGGTTCGTTTGATTTCTCATCTAAGAACCTTCTTGAGTGAAGTTGAAGCAGTGCATCATGGGAAGCCCCCAGCAGCCTAGGCTTATTGCAGCATAACTAAGGGAGGATTCGCCTGAGTTCTTTTTTATGTGTATATGATACAAAATCAAAATGTAAAGACAAATGACCAAAAATGGGGTTACGGCTGGATGCTGATGAGACAGCGTGGGATCGATTCATATACTTTTTCTTCACAAAAATGAACCGAATCCTTTGGCAGTTGGGATACAGAACAATCAAATTATTTTCTTAGAATATCATAGAGAAGTACAGCGTTCACAGCTTTTGTCAAATATCATATGTTTTACCTTTTTGATACATTATATTTGGATTTCTAGTCAGGGAAATAAGAATTTAAAAGAATCCAAAATCTGAATGTTTTCTTCTTCTCCTTCCTGTTTAGTATCATGGGCCTGTACGCCTCTGTGGTTTTGGTCATCGGCAAGTTTGTGCGCGAGTTCTTCAGTGGCATTTCCCACACCATCATGTTCGAGGAGCTGCCCAACGTGGACCGCATCCTCAAGCTGTGCACCGATATCTTCCTGGTGCGAGAGACGGGGGAGCTGGACCTGGAGGAGGACATGTACTCTAAACTCATCTTCCTTTACCGCTCGCCAGAGACTATGATCAAGTGGACTCGGGAGAAAACTCAGTGAGGGAAACTTTAATGAATGAAGTTGAATCAGATCTTTTCAGAGACACTGGATAGTCGCTCTGTTGGTGTGAGCAGCTATTTTAGCCTCCAAAGCAAATGAAGGCCAACTTTATCCTCGTCAGCTGAGCTCGGGCGGCAGTGATACAGTGTTAGCTCCAAAGGGAAACACCTTTTTATTTGGACTTATAAACTGGGGTATTTTTTACTCATTAATGACAACCTTGACTGTCACAATTAATAAATTTGAGCACAGATTTCCAGGTGCTGTATTTATCTTGCAAAGGTTTTGCCTCCAGTGGATAAAATAAGCAGGCGGTTTTCAGTTCGAGGTGTTTAGGCGCAATTTTCCTGAAATTAAAAGACAAAAAGTCCCTAATTTCTCTTCACATCTGTCCCTAATATTTTCAAAATCGCATGGTAGGTGGAGAGAAACAGTAACTGGCTGCAGCATTACTCTTTAAGGGCTTCCCACTGACAAATAAGTGGACAACAACGACCACACAAGCACAATCACATATTTTACCAACTGGAACGTTTGGATTTTGAGACTGTGCAATGCTGAGCTGCCATTCCTATAAGATTTTTAAGAATGTGGAGCAAGGGAAATTTGACTTTCAGACATCACGATTACTTTTTTTTTGTTTTTTTAAAGAAATGTCAGAGGCCACTCTGGAAACAAAATGCAAAACAAAAGATTACCAGACAATCTTTACTTGCCTTATTTTGTTTGTATGAGAAGAACTGAAACTCTTACGAACTACATACCTTTCTCAGGAAGAGCTGTTTTCACAGATAATCATTGTATGTTACGGTAATATGTAGGCTTTTGTGGATCTTAAAAAACATGATATTGTAGAAAAGACGAGAACTATTTAAATGGCATGAAATAAAATGTGGAAACTGTTCGGAGTTTTACTGCACAGTGACACAGTTAAAAGCTGTATTAAAGAAGGACTTTTTTCCTGCAGAGATTGACATTTTTTTGTCATTCATCAACATTTTGAATCATCTGCAAGCCGGTTTGAGTCGAGAGCAGCAGAGGTCTGGTTTTCTACATCAGGGTAATGTGCTTCGGGCGGTAGACTCTTTGACTTGTGGACCTCGCTGGCACCCACAGCTGTGCATCCAGTCATCAAAGAAGAAACACACAAAGGGCTGAGACTTGGAGCCCTTTGGTCCAAACTATGCATTAGAGGACATTTAGCATGAGTGAAAACCTTAATTATTGCCATGACTAATTTGCAATACTTGTACATAGGGGTTACATTAAAGGGAAAGGTCGCAGGGGAATGAAATGTGAAAATTGAACTTGTATGTTAAGGCAATGTCCAAAAATCTTCAAATAAAACATGTGGAAAGGTGTGGCGTTTTTTGCACTCGGCTGTTGTGTGTGTGTGAAGATGGTCTGTAAGTCTGGGGGTCACATTAGTGGGTTTTAACAGGATTGTGATGGAAAAGAGCTGCAACATGCGTGGCTTGGACCCCCCCCCCCCCCTTAAATTGTAGCTTCTCTTGCTTAATTTCATTTTAGCATATCAGTTTCTCTCTTTTGATTTGTGATAATTTATTTTTTTATTGTGTGTCATGACAATTCTCCAAAGTTACAGTCCTGTAGTTCATGGTAAAAATGGGTAGTGGAAGATAAAAGAAAAGAGATAATAATGGGACAGATGACTAAATAATAGGATATTTTATGAAACGTGTGTTAGAGGTAAGTATACAGTGCACTCACGATGTTTGAAACAAAGACAATTTTTTGTAGTGTAATTTTGCAACTGGAGGCCGCAGTTAAGGTGTAGCAAAGCAACTCCAGGGTGGAGACTTCTGGCAGATATCGGCTGTAAAGAGTTTGTTTTCAAACATTAAAAAATACTCTTTAAATTTATGTTAGTTTGTCCCATTATTTTAATGGGAAAAAGTGTGTAAAAATGACTGCAATTCTTAAACAGCTCGTGCAAAATTGTTGTATAATCCCTTGAATTAGAGCTGGAAGTCTCCACTTTAATCATATTGATTGATTTACAATTAACTGTAATGGTGGGCAAAGGCAAAACTGCAAAAGGGCACTGTACATGTGTTCTGTATCTATGCACACTGTCCTGCAGAGTTACAGTGAGAAGATATGGCGATACAGAGAAGAGTTAGTCCTTCTCCTGATTTCCTTTTTGTGTGTGTATGTGTTTATCGCAGTTAAATTTTTCAGATCATCAAACAAATGTAAATATTAGAGAAAGACAACACAAGTCTTGCCTACTGCACCCCCAGTTAGAGATACACCAGAGTTCATTTCTGCTCTAACCACACCCAGGCCTGATTACTGCCACACCTGTGCTCAATCAAAAAATCAAATGGAGCAGACTCAAAAGCCAGAAATCATGCTGCATTCCAAAGAAAACTCAGGAACTGAGAATGAGAAACAACATAATTAAGATCTTTCAGTCGTAAAATGTTATAAAGCCATTTCTAAAGCTGTGGGACTCTAGTGAACCTCAGTGAGCGCCATTATCCACAAATGGCGAAAAAACTGAACAGTGGTGATGCTTCGCGGGAGTGGCCGGCCGACCAAAGTTAACCCAATAGTATAGCGAAGACTCATCCAAGAGTTCACAAAAGACCCCAGAACAACATCCAAAGAACTGCAGGCCTCACTAGCCTCAGTTAAGGTCAGAGTTTATGACTCCACCATAAGAAAGACACTGGATGAAAATGACCTGCATGGCAGAGCTCCAAGACAAAACCCCCCACTGCTGAGCAAAAGGAACATAAACCTCGTCTCAGTTTTCCCAGAAAACATCTCGATGATCCGCAAGACTGAAGGGATCTTCCGAAGCTGAACTCTTTTGAAGATTTGAGTCCCGTTACGTCTGGCGTAAAACTAACACAGCATTCAAAAAAGAAACATCATGCCAACAGTAAAATACGGTGGAGGTAGCGTGATGGTGTGGGGCTGTTTTGATGTCTCAGGACCTGGAAGACTTGCTGTGGTAAATGGAACCATGAATTCTGCTGTCTACTAAAACATCCTGAAGGAGAATGTCCAGCCATCTGTCCATGACCTCAATCTGGAGTGCATTTAAGTTCTTCCGACATCCACTCTCAGTAAACACAACTTGTTGCTGAATCCAAGAATGCTAGCTACAGCTCTGTGAAGAAACCTATATATAAACAAGATTGAGAAACACTGCTTACTTCTCAGGGTCATGAATGTTGCAATGACGTCGTCTGACCACACACGGCATACAGCAGGCACAGGGGGAGAGGAGCCATCCAGCTTGTTATCAGCAGACAGTTGCTAGGGAAACGGCATTCATGATTTGGGGTACATTAGTGTACACTATGAGTAATTAGAACATCTGTTAATGATATAAACAGGTTATGGAGTAACATATACTGCCTTTCAGGAAAACGTTTCTCACTAAACAAGACAATGCCAAACTACATTCTGCACGTTCTACATTAGGACAACAGTAGAGCTCCATAGTAAGAGTCTGGATGCTAAACCCCTCAGACTTGTCACTCATTGAAAGCAGTTGGCATATTGTGGAATGAAAACAAGAACTAAACACAGATGAAATCTGATATCAAGAATGCAAAAAATATTTTATACTGAAACCATGGGGAACAGTTCCTGAAAAGTTAACGCGATTCTTTTGTTGAACCTCTTGAATTAAAGCTGAAAGTTCATATTTCAGTTGCATATTGATTGTTTATGCTTGTATGCACATTCTATGCATGTGGTGCTGTGCAGAGAAAAACAGAAGTTTGATGAGGAGAAAAACAAAATCTAGCTAATAGAAAATGTGTCATGCGTAAGTGGTTTGAGTGTGGAAATATTAGGTTTGCATTTGTGGGAAGATTCCTTGAGTCTCTTATCTTTTTAAATTTGAAGTTTTGCTTCATCATGTTTTAACACCTGTAGAATCCATAATTTGGGGGAAGGTGGGTGAATGCGATTGAAAATATAAAGACCTAGAAACTAAAAAGGACTAAGCCCTAGAAAAAAAGATTTGTCAGCGGTATTTAATTATTAAATTGGGAATCTGTATATCAGCTCAAAACTAAGTCATATCGTGATGAAAGTTCAATTTAATTAAGAATATTTTTCAAGTCCGATGCACAAGACTCTGTTCTAATAACCCACACATGAAACAACTTCTTATTTTTGTCTGCTAATTTGTTTTCCACTCAAGTCCAGCTTTGATCCACCTAATGCACAGATGCACTGGAGTCATTCAGTATGAGAGGCATCACAAAAAGAGCATGAATGGGTATACATTAAATATCGCTTAACAGAGAGAAAGCATTAGCCTCATCAAAGATAAATAGGTCTTAGGAAGCTACACAGTCATTACATGTCTGTGAGCCATTTTGGTGCAGACATCTGCAGCCACTGTTAGACTCGCTGATATGGAAAATCTGTTTGCTAACTCATTTAAGAAAATGTACAGAGACCATAAAATGCCACACAACGGAAATGTTTATTGATGCATGTGCAAAGTTTGAAGATATGACTTTGAGGAATATACAATAAGTCAGCAACAACACAAATTTAAAAATGTAAACAATCCCTTTAGTAGTGATATTGTTTTATATTATTGGCATTTAGGTGATATTGTACTTATTGTGGGCTTTTCACATTTACAGCCCTGAAATCTTCACTGAATGGTCCCCTTTTTATTAGTATACTATCTTTAATTTTAGAGGAAATTAAGAAATAAAGACACAGCCATGACTATTTTATTATAAGGTAACACAGAGCTGGAGGTAGACAGGAAAACAGTCTACAGCTGGCTACAAGCTGCATTATGTCTTATTTTTAAAATACTCACAAAAAAGTAGAGAGAGCTGATGCTGAAGATGACAGCGTGACCCATTCTTAAGCTTTAATATCGACAGATTTATCATAGATTTTATTTTATTTAATCGTTCCGTTATTGCAAACATGCATTATAACAATCTGATTGCATATTGCTCCAGTAACATTTTCAGGCTATAGTCATGAATACTGAATAAATTAACTCTGTACAAATAAACACCTATACACTGATCAAGTCTTTGTGTGATTTGAATATACCTATAGTAATTTTACACTCTACCCGCAAACAATAACAGCAAAATTTACAGCTTCACAAGAGACGAGAAATAATAGAACATGTACATACAACAGGCTGAGGATCCACCTCGAGAGATTACACAAAATAAAAGGCTGTTCAAACTCAGGTTGACGCCAACACCTACTGAACTGTTTGGGGTTTTAAAATTTATTTTTTTCTTATTCTTTTTTTGCACATTTAAGATCAGAAAGCCACCCATCAGGATATCAGAGCTCAGAGGTTGTTTAATTCATACAGAGAGGGTGTACTGGTGGCAGCAGATGGTAGAGTCGGTGCTCTGGAGGCTGAAGGCTAACACAGCCCGCCTTCATAGTCATCCTCCTCTTCCTCTGGAGCTGGTGCCCCACTAGCACCACCCTGTGGAGCAGCAGCAGCCTTCTTCTTCTTTCCTCCTCCTCCTCCAGGTACCCTCAGGGAAATAGCCAGTTTGGCATACTGTGAGGGGGAGGGGGAGTGTCATTAGCCGTCAGATTTAAAGCCCCTCAATATTTATGCTTTAATCAACTATTTTAAAACGAATAACAAAACCCATAAACACATTTCCTCCTTTGGCAGTGTTGAAATATGGCATCGTTTAAATCAAAATCTAATGACAGCTGTTAATCTAATCCATCCACAACAAATCAACACAGTCCTAATGAAGTTGTCAGTATATAACATCTAAGTCCACACAGGATTTATTTTCATCTTTCATCTTAGGTGATTTTAACATCACCTAAGACAGATAATAATGTCAATCCCACCTGGACCATGACAGCTGTTCCTGCTGCATCTTTAATCTTCTAAAATACAGAAGTTTAATTAGAAATATTTCAGACCTGTTCAGATTTGAGTAGAAAGGTTCATTAAAAGTAAGAGATGGATGGTTAGAATGTAGAAACAGACTACATTTCAAACAGATAGCTAACAATCAAAAAAGGTGAATAACCGAATACTTTAAACAACTAAACTAAAGCCTAACATACTACAAAGACAGCTAAAATGTCTGCCTTACAGAATGAGTGGAAATATATCTTGAAACACTGAGTAGCTGTTGGAGTATGAAGGAGCAACCAAAAGTATTGGACTAAAGGTAACAGCAGTGAGCTAGAAGTTGGTTTGAAGTTGTTAATTAAAGCTGATAAAGTATTAAGTGTGTTAAATGAAGCATTAATATAATCAACTCCTCCAAGGAGGTGAGAGCATTTATACTTGTGTGCTGCTTGGCTCCCCTATTCTGCAATTTCACCACCAAAACACCACCTGGTGGCGGGGTTTCTCTCTTCTTGCTGATTCAAACAATGGCAGCTGAAGTAGCTTGAATCATTCAAACTGAGTGGTTCAATCACAGCTGCTGCAGTCTGCGTTGATCCAGTGTGTAGTTACAGTACATTTCAAGGGAGGTGCACTTCCAGTCATGGCATAGGTTTTCAGAAAGATTTGGGGGTAACCCTGTATCTACAGAGTAGATGAGACACAGTAGTAATAGCCCTGGATCTGGTAGAAGGAATTATTTGAAGCACCCGTCACAGTAGCACATAGGTCAAAATTTGACATTTTGTGTCATCTTTTCAAAAAAACATGTTAAATTGAAATAAGAAAAACTGGACACCATCTTGATGTTCTCAAAGAAACTTTCTCCAACTCATCTGGAACCAGGGCACCAACTCATGTGTGGTGTGGGGGGAATTTTCAGCCTTAAGACAGGTATTAAGCCTCGGATTGCTTTACAGATGGTTAAAACACTGTGTGGAACAGTGATAGCTGAGGACATTCATTATTTTCCACCTTACTCTGTAAAGGCTATTAATTATATATCTAAGGTAACAGAGAAAAACCTGCAATCATGAATACAATGGCTAAAATTCATTTTTATTGTTTGGATTATCTTGACGTTATTTTGGCATTCAGCAAAAAAAATAAAAAAATAAAAAAAATTAAATAAAATATATAGACAGACAGGCGGACGGACGGACGAATGATAAGCCTAATGTTCTGGAAACTTAGCTAACACGTCAGACGTCGCTGCATTATCACAACGGGGCCAGAAGTCTACCATAATCACAAACCACAACAATGAAACCTTAGTACTCACATCATTGTCCATGTACTTCAGCAGAGGTGAGTTACACACGCGATAGACCTGGTCCTCATCCTGCTCATCATAGCCCTGAAGTAACGTCTCCATGGCAACACAATCTTCGCTTCCACTATAGCCAGGCAGGCTGGAGGAGATCAAGCAGTACATCATGTAACCATCTTTAAAGTAAGTGGCAGCAGCGTTACACCATGAATGTGACATCAAGGGTCAAACAAAGTAAGAAGCGAGCCGGTTCTTTCTCTGGTCTTTGATGTTTTGATGAGGATGCAGAATATTTTCCTGCCAGGCTGGCTCGAGGAGACTTTAGTCTCTTCTAACTTCATAATACAGATGGCAATGAAGTGTAGGTGAATTGGCTTACCTGTAACTTTCTCTGACACATTTATCAGCTGCTACGTAGTCGCCTCTGTGAAGATGAACCAGTACTTGAGCAGTTGTTTTCTAAGGAAGAAAAAAAAAAACATGATTTAAATGATATGAAAAAATTAAAAAAGGAAATCTCTTATATGATCGTTTCAGGTGCACAGTGCTGGCTATGAGCATGGCTGTCCCACCCGCCTGCTCTTCAAACCACTGCTTTATGAGGAGCAGACAATGAAAAGAAAGTTGTCTTAAAAACGTGATTGACTTAAAGGCAGAGAAGATAAACCAGATTAAGAGAAACAACACAACATTGCCTACAATGGAAACCTGATTGTTGCACTGCTGATAAACTGTGCAAAAAAGATGTACATGATATAAAAACAAACAGCTGAGCCACCTTGAAGCACATCGGGAAGTTCTCGATCTCTTTGTACATATTCTTTTCTTTCTGCAGGGCGACTGCCGCTTCGTCCAGCCTGGTTAGAAAGGCCAGAAAAAGGCTGATGAGGAGCAGGTTTACAAACACATCACTGACATGAAATATATCAAACAGGCAAGAAGAGAAATCAAAGGAAATTCATTTACCAAGCCCAGCCTTCAAGGTTACCATATCTGATCCTTGGTAATATATATGTGTAAAACCAAAGATGAGTGTTAACATCCCATCCACCATTATTTCCCTTTACCTTTTTAACCTGACCAGAAGTCTGGAGGCTTTTCCCAGCAGTTCTACTGCCTGACGTAGGCGATCCTCATTCTACAAAACACAAAAAAAGGATAAAACAGCTGACTGAACCCCCCCCAAAAAAGCTAAATTATTAAATCTTTGTTGATATCCATACCTCAAATACACCTGCTGCCTTCTGATACAAGTCCACAGCTTTCTCCAGGTTTATAGGCTCTATCAGTCTGAGGAGGAAAAATGTGTTTTAGGAAACACTCTTTTTCAGTCGGAGTATTTTTTGTTAGAATTGAAAGTCAGTTTCTGAGAATAAAAAGTTAACGTAAGTATAATAAACAGCACGTAAATATGCATAATGGCAGTAACAATGCAAGCATTAATTCTCATCACAATAAAGCGATCAGACTTGTGCCATAACCAGCAGCTGGCAGCTTATAATGTTAATAGTTAAAATGATCTTCAGTATGTGAGGTGAGGTGACAAAATGGATCGAATAAAAAAATTAAAATTCTGCATATTAGCTATACCAGTGATTCCCAAAATGTGGGTCGTAGCTCCCAGGTGGGCTGCAAAGGAGCTGCAGGTGGGCCATGAAGTGATTTACAAGAAATCGGTTTTATATTATTTACTTTAAAACTGCCATTAGATATTTAGAAATCATTTTTAAAAAGATATAGAATGAATAAATCAATGTTGTGAAATTTCAAAATTAGATGATTAATTTTCTGATCTATTTTGATCCTGAAAAATCAATAGTAGAAAAAACTAACATGAAGATGGTGCCAGAAATAAAGCTGCTAATGCAGAAGCTCAAATTAATAATTTAAAACACACACAAAAAAAACCTTTAAATTCTTGTGTTAGCCTTGTGTGATGTGATAGTGTGTTTAAAGGTTTGGGAGATCCATAGAAAACGTTCATATTTTAAAATGGTAAGGCTCTGTCTTAAGTCTGGGGACGGCTGCACTACAGAATTAGAATTAAGAGTTTCCTTAAATTTCTGCAGCACTTTATCACAGTCAAAATTTAGCTTTTAGTTAGCTGTGGGCATAAATATAATGCTACAATTATCCTGTTCTTAATTATATTCTCATTGCATCTTTTTAATTACTAAAGAACCCAACAAACCTATTCATCCAATAGCTAAAACACTTGTACTTTGGCAGTGAATGTATGGTGCATATAAATTAAGATGAACTTTCTCATTAATCAGTTATCAGGCAGACTTCTGAAAGGTGTTTATCAAATACATTCATATCGCCATTCCAATGAAAAAAATATGCTTAACTGGTCAGCACTGATCAGCAGAGTAAATTAAGGTATTATTTTTACTTTCCAGCCCGGTCCAGAGCCATGGCAGCAGTGTCCGGTGTCCCGTTCTCCATGTACATCATGCAGGCTTTCTCTATGTACTGGATGGCCTCTGGCATTTTCTTTTGTTCCTGATGCAGTGCAAACACAGCAGAGTTACAATTGTGCTACTGAATCATTATCTCCATCTGTTTTATTATGACTTCACTGTGTGGTTTTAGAGTGGTTACACTCACCTTCATCATCATACCAGCCTGTTCAATAGCCCTGAGGAAATAAGAGTTTGAATCAAACAGGTGTTTCCAAGTTTGCAGCTGCTTCAATATTACAGGTTATTAAGCATTATACTTACTTTGCAGCATGAAAAAGCCTGAAGGACAAGCTAAGGAAATAGCCAAACAAGAGTGAAACTGTGTCATGCTAACAAATATATGGCTTAAAATAAATCAGATTACATTCTCCATTAATAAAATGTTAAACCCCTGATACAAACTTCCCACAGTCTAAAGTGACTTTAACTCTTCTTAGCAAAAATCAACAAGTTGCTAGAAATCTTCCTCAGAGGTTTGGGTCCTTGAAGACACAGCAGGATTACAGTTGTTACAAATTTCTGGGCAGCACCTTACAAATGCAATTCTACTGTTCAAACTTTGTCCCAGAGGTGCTCTGTTGGATTAAGACCTCCTTCGATTTTTGACACAAGGCAAAATGAATCCATGCCAACGTATAAAGTGCTCATGAAATGAAAACCCATCAGAATCAGGGGTGTAACAATTCTTCGAAGCCAGATTTGTTTTACCAGGGTTTGATGGCAGGGTTTTAGCTCAAATCTTAGTTTTCCTTGAGAGGTTGAATAACAAAATACATATGGGAAAATAATCAGTTTGCCACAAATCTTGTCACTTAATTATTTCATTATAAACTGATGACATTTCAATATTTCTACGCAATATCTCCACGTGGGTCTCACAGTATGGAATGACAGAATTATAATATATTGTGTATATTTTTGCCAGAGTTTTGCTGGTCTTGGTTTTTAGAGTTGTTACACCCCTAGTGAGAATAACTATGGTACGCTGTTAAATCTGCGATAAGCAGGCACCCTGAACCCAGCTAAAACAGGACCCAGGGTGCAGGGTTAAAAACGGTTACACCCTACACTGCCTGCACGCTTTGTGTTTCTGTTGTCTGAGCCGCTAACAAAGTGGCTAGCGATTGCACAGAATATATGCAGACTTGTGCCTTTCCTTTGATCAGGAAAGGATACGTTTTGTTTTCTGTGTGGTACTCAGCTTCCTTCAGATAAGCATCCTTTGCTTGTTCATACTGCTTGGCATTCTTGAAGCACACAGCTAGAAACAAAGCACAGAGGTTAGCTCACTGTGAAATTATATATTTGTAATATAATGATAAGAAAAAACACTCCAGTTTTAAGCAATAGTGTCGTTTCGTGTTTTACCTGCTTTGGCGTATTCTGATGCAGCACTGTCAAAGTCAGGCTTCCACTTTGTCAGACTCGTTTTTAAGCTGTAAACACACCACGAGGAACAAATAATACAATTATAATTCGATGGATAAATAACCATAAAGTCACTTTATGTCGCATAACCTTTCAACAGAAAATACACAGTGGCCTTACAGCTAGCTAACGTGAGTAGTAAAACTACAGAGCAGGAAATAATCGTTTTTGTCCTGGCTCACCATTTCTCCGCTTTGGCTATGTGCTCGTGCGCTTCGTTTATCTTCTGAGCAGCCATTATGTTGATCGATCAACTCGGTTATGAGGAATATGTTATTGATAAACGACTATGGATGTCGCTTCGTCGATGTTTGGATTACCAGGAACTCCTCCTCGGCCGCAACGTCACTGTCGCAGGTTACGGATGCCGCATTGGACCAAAAAACAGCAACAACAGGGAATGCGAAAATCTGGCTCTAGTACTGTAATGCAGCTAGAAAATTTGCTTTTTGTTTTTTTTTAATGAAAAACTATACAATCAGATCCACAATAGCACATTTTTGGGGGGCAATATCCCCTCTGTTCACCACCACAGTGGATTTTTAAATGTAATTTCCACGCCCTCGCTTTAAAACCAAGTCATTTATAAGTATTAAAACAACAATAGCCTTTGCTCAAAGTCTGGATTATGAATTTGGAAGCAATTACAAGAAAGTCTGGTGACGTGGGAGCCTACAGTGTGATTTCAAATTCCAGGAGTTTCACAAAGCTTCAGTCCAATGTTTGCTGATAATATGTTTTGTAAATATAAAGAAAAATAGAGTGCTAAATTAATGCAGGATTAAAAGGGCCTTAACTTAACCCTCCATGACTAACAGGTCTAACAGAACACCATGACACTACCAGTGTTTGGTAAGGTTGCAGGCACAACAAAAGAACCATCCACAGATAATTCTTTAACTTTCCATCAGGGAGCGAATAGGCACTGTTAAGTCAGGGCATTGGCCCATTGATTATCTTCAGTTCGCAGTGTATTTATTTAAGTCTCTTGTTTTCATTCAGAAATTTCCAATCACATACTGGTTCTGTACTTTTTTTTTTTGTTATTTTTTCGTAGCTGAGGACAAGTGAAGGCGCAGGAGGCTATAGCAACTTGACATAGTGGGC
This sequence comes from Maylandia zebra, assembly GCF_041146795.1. NCBI lineage: Eukaryota > Metazoa > Chordata > Actinopteri > Cichliformes > Cichlidae > Maylandia > Maylandia zebra. Next base: position 10,557,522 of record NC_135184.1, read on the forward strand.
CTCTTTAACATTTTCCAGATGTGTGCGGAGTGAATGTATGGAACCCATACATGTTAATACCATTGGCAAAGCACCAGATAGTCAGTCTGCCATGCTTATGAGAACTACGTCAAACTTTATAGGACAGTGCTCCTTTGTTCTCTTTGTCAAACTGCACTTTCCCTTGTGGTCTTTACATTTTTTTCCTTGCCAAACATTAAATGAAATATACTTGAACAGAATTCCTGAGAGTTTTATATCACTCTGAGAAAACAGAACATCTTGCATTGATTCTCCACACTTACATTGGATATTCACAGTCCTGTTTGTTGGACTGCAACCTCAGGTCAAATAAAACTTGTACATATCACAAATTTACCTAAAGGGGCTTTAAAAGGGATCAAGAATCTCAGTTGTGATACAAAAAGAAAACGTTTTTTTTTCATGGTGAAAAGAAAGTATATCCGCCCCCTTTTCTAAGGTTTTACATCTCAGGATATTGCAAAAAAAGCAATTAGTCATTTGTAGGTCTTAAATTTAAATGAATACAGCTTGATTCCATGTTTTGGCACTGATCACCACCTGCACTCATGTATATATCTTTCTACGTAGCACTTTTAATTCTTATTCTCATGTATATATCTCATGTATATCTCATGCATATATCTTTCTACGTAGCACTTTTAATTCTTATTCTTACTTTTATTTTTTCATGTCTATTTAAGTGCAATTTATGACAGCATGTTTGCACTGAAGCACCGCAGCAATTTCCTAATGTTGTAAACCTGCTCAACATTTGGCAATAAAACCCATTCTGATTCTGATTCTGATTCTGATTGAATTGAACAACAAAACATGATGTATTACATTGTGCCATTATTTAAGTAAATGTAGAAACTGTGTGTGAAAAACTGAATGCACCCCATGATTCAGTAGCACCTTTTATAGGGATAGTTTGAAGCAATAATAAAGGTTTGCAGGGCATCATTTTATTCACAGCTCTCTTAAGGTCTCATTGGAAAACTGTGATCAGATTGAATTCCAGACTTTGACTGTGACATTGCAACACCTTTATTATTTTCTTTTGTCAGCCATTGTGTTATATGTTGGGCTCACTCTCCAGTTGTATGACCAATTTCAGTCAGACAGATGGCTTCACAATTGACTTCAGAAAACTTTGGTATACAGAGTTCATGATCAACTCAATGACTGCAAGGAGTCCAGATCCTGTGGTTATGAAACAAGCCCAATCTGCAGCCGTGCTAACATTTGGTGTGAGGTGTTTGTGCTGATATGCTGTGTTTGGTTCTGCCAGACATGCCACAAGACGTCTGGTGGTTTATTCTGAGGCAGTTTTCCAAACCAATGCCGTGCTGTCTTCCTTTTAGAGAAAAGATGCTTTTTCCTGGCAAACTTTCCAAACAAGCCATACTGGTTCACTCTGTTTCTAATTGTACTGTCATGAACTTTTAACATTTAACATGCTTACTGAGGTCTGTGGAATTTGTAGTTCTTGTTTTTTTCCCTGAGAGTCCCTGAGCCTGTGCTTAATTTGCTTAATTTGCTTAGACATCCACTCTGGATACAAACTGACAGCTGATATCAATGTTTTCCACTTGTTAATAATCTTTCTCGGTGTAGAATGATGGAATTCAGTGAAATTCATATGGACTTAGAACCTTTTCAAGACTGATGGGAAGCAACAATTGTTTCTGTAAGATCAGTGTTGATGTATTTCCTTCTTGGCATTGTGTTAACACACACCCGAATGCTCCAGACTAGCAAACTGCCAAAACGTCTGCTTTTATAGAAATCCTCAAAGTTGCTGGTGATTAAATAATCAAGGGCATTCAATTATCAGGATCTGACCTCTACTTACCCTCTTAATTCTTTTGGGAGAAGGGAGGGTGTACTTATTTTTACCATGTAACCTCTACATTTTGACTTAATTTTTGTTAAATAAATAATTACATGGTATAATATGTCATGTTTTGTAATTCTTCTGAGGCTGTATTTACCCAATTGTAAGACCTAATAAGGACCAGATTATGCACTGAAATCTTATAATTGATATAACTGACATCCTCTTATAATTGACATTATCAATTATAAGAGGATGTCTCTCTACATGCAGGCCTAATATTTGGTGCCTTTTTAATGAAAACGTTTAATAAATCAAAATAACATGTAAAAGTAATACAGTCTGATTACAAGTGATTAAGCGGTCTCTGGTTATAATTTTATAAAATTTATAAAAATAGAAATCATAGCCACCGGAAGCGGAAATGACATCACGATGGCCCCGGTCTCTAATGGCTGAACAACAACAACTGTCGGCGACTGACAAACTTTCGCAAACTTCATCAGAGACAAAAGAAAGTTGGAGATATCGGCTTGTGTTGTTTCTGTAACCGGTTAGGGTTATTTGTCTGTTCGTCTTATAGTCACAAATGTGGGATTACTGATGGATCCGAGGTATGATATTCCACGGAGGGCCGCCGGCGGTGGCGGCGGGGGCTCCGCGAACTCGTCCCCCGCTCTGGGGGCTCAGTCACGCCGCAGGAAGATGCCTCCCAGACCCGCTGATTTCAAACTTCAGATTATCATTATTGGCTCTCGTGGTGTTGGTAAAACAAGTCTCATGGAAAGATTTACCGACGACACTTTCTGCGAAGCTTGCAAGTCAACCGTAGGTGAGGACAGAAGGCATTAAAAGATTTAGTTTTTTCGACTACTTTTCATTTAATCAGCTACAACATGTAGAAGGGCTCTGGCTAAATACTCGAGGAGAAATGCGTAAACTACTGTGGGGTGCGCCCAGTGACCATAAATCCTCCAAGTTCACTTGCATAGCGACTAAACTTTATTTCCAATGCTAGCTGTAGCTCGCTAGGTATGTTGATAACAGTATCTTAGCCAGTTGACTATGGTGACTGAAGTAACAATAGCATTTCCTTTGACTTCAATCACATGAACTAGGCTTCCTTAAGCTTTTTTAACGTTTGCATGTAGAGATTTTAGACTTCTGCTAAAGGACAGCGTTTTTATTAATTAAATACAAATGAATAATTGTACTTTATTACTGTTCTGATAATATTTGCAGAATATTATATTATAGGTATTATGGGTCTGAATTACTGTTTACTTCTAGTAACCCTGTTTTGGTTATGTTAACCAGGAAGTAGTCTTATCCAATACCACCTTATTTTACTGATATATCTCTACACAGAGAACTAAGATGTTGCATATTTCTACATAAAAACACATTATTTGATTATTTGACCCCTGGTATGTTTACTTACTAAACACGAGATTGCCATGTGACAAATTGCCAGTCATGTTTGCAGATTAAAAATACACATGAGATCTGTTTATACATACAGCTGGGTAAACAGTCCTATGACCAGTCCGGCAGCCAGCCATAGTGTCCAGTCCCAAAATAGTCTAAAAGAAGCAGCTGCTAAAGCAGAGCTCCATTTTGTGCCCTGTCACTCCCTGACACAGCTCATAAGTTGTGTGAGATGTGTCACTAATAACATGCTTCTTTGATTAGGTACCACAGAGGGAATAGCTTTACAGTCTCCCAGCCTGTCTGAAAAAGTTGCCTCAGACGAGCTGGGTGATGCAATGTGGCTTGTATTGTTTTGTGGATGGCTCAGTGAGTGCTCCACATCTATTAAATCTACTAACACTAGAACTTATGGGCAAAGTCTTGAACTTGTGCCTTTGTTCACATGTTTTGGTTCCCTCATAGGAGTTGACTTCAAAATCAAGACGGTTGAGCTGAGAGGGAAGAAGATTAGACTACAGATATGGTAAGTGAGGAGTTCCTTTACTTTCCTGCCTGTTGCATGTCCTCTGTCTCTCTGTCCGTCCTATCAGCATGCAGGCTTCACTAACAAAAGCTGCTGTTTGGCTTACTGGGTGTATTCCAGCTGTGTTTCTTGCATGTTTCTCCATGTCAACATGTTTTTGTACAGATTCCCAGTGTCTCCTGTGGGAATCTCACTAGTAAACATCATCATGCAAACCACATCATCATTGCTCACCATGTTGTCTGAGGTTTCAGATTGCTTGTTTATATCAGGTACTGCTGTTGTTACTAGGAATATCTCGTCACTATTTCTTTACTGATATCTTGAGTATCTGCAGGTGCTGGTGTGCTCTTTTCGCCTAACAACTAAGCTGTTACTACTAGATTTGTGTGAATGCATTTGACCTACCTCGGCTGTCTAAAAACATAAATGGTTCTACTTTCCTAAAGGTTGTACCTATGAGCTGTGAAATTATGTAGTCAAGACTCGGTGGATTCGTGTCTGAATCTGTCAGATCTGACCTAGGAGAACTGAGAGACCATGTGAGAATAAAGCAGGAAATTGTCTTGTGAAGTTACTCTGAGTGGGTGTCATTTGTCAAAGCTCCTGCATGATCTGTTCCTGCACTCCCCCACAAAACAACCAGCCATGCATCCCTGTTTTAACTTATCCTGTTTAGAGGGTTAGAGCCTATACCAGCTATCATAGGGTGAGAGGCGGGGTACACCGGTTGGACAGGTTGGAAATCCATCAACAGAAACAAATAAAGTATTTTCCAGTACCGACAATCTTCTTTTCTCAAGTTATTTCAGTTTTATTTATGTAGCACCAACTAAGAACCACAGTTGTTTCAATGTTATATAGTAAGGTAGTGAGACTATCTTTTAAATGATCCCCTATTAACCAAGCACTTGTTGATGGTGGGAGGGAAAAACCTCCCTTTTAACAGGAGCTCAGAGTCATCTACTATCACCAATCTAGGGGTAAAGGGTAAAAGAAGGCAAAAAAAAGGAAAGCAAAGAAAGACCATGCACAATAGTTAATGACATGCACTAGTGGCCTATAAACACATGGGGGGTGAAAAAATGCTTAGAACCTTAGTACCCCGACCTCCTCCTAATTAAAATATTATAATAGTTGTGTGGTTAAAATGGTAAAACCAAAACAGAGAAAATGCTATTCTTAGCATAGTAGTGATTCTATCCAGACCCCATCAGTGGGTTGCAATGAGTGTACTTTATTATCAGTGGTTGAGAGTGACGTCAGTGAAGTCTCACCTTGGCCAGTCCACCAGCAGCTCTTTGTGGTTAGTAAGGACAGCATGACCTAATGTGTTCAAAATATTTTCTGATGAAGGTCCTTGGTGGCATGCCCAGATTGAAATAGTTATATCCACAGATCCTGGTACTAATAAATATAAGAAATGTAATGCAGACTACACTTCATTAGGTTTTTCTAATAGTTGGGCTTACTGTAGCAGAAGACTTTATTTTCCTCACGTAATGCAAATGCCTGCAAAATTGTATCGTACCCTAACACAGGCAATCCACCAGGGTTGTTATCAACTTGACAAGTCAGCTCTGGGTTTTCCAGTCAAACTGACTGTATTCACAAGGAAAAAACAAATTTGGCTTCACATGGCCAACCCAGAGAATGAGAGTAATACTATATTCCAATGTATTTAAAAAAAACAAACAGACCAAGTCATATTAGGGGAAAATGCAAATTGCATGTAAAGTTAATATTAGGCTTCAGGCTTATAAGAAAGGTAAATGGAAGCAAGCAAACGAGCGAGGACTAAAAGTGTCTGTAAGGATCTGTGTGTTCTGAATAAAAACTGTAGATCCTCTTAGTATCTGCACACTGAGGTGCAAGGGCTTTTCCAGACAATCGCTTGGTCGCTAGGTCTTATGCTGACCTTTTGTCTTGGACGTGATCTACTATGGCGCAGGTTACGTGTGCGTACGTGTATTAGTTACCATGGCGATGTAAAACTGGAAACCCAGGGTTAAGCCTGAAGTCACTTAAGCACCAAATCCTGCTTCGTGGTGGAGTTCTGAGGTTGGTGGTTATTCCAGCTTTTTGTTGTTTATCTGCTCTAAAGGAAAACTGAAGCATGAACCAAAACTATAGATTTGGAGGTTTGTTACATCCCTGTTTGTTAATAAAATAATTAGTAATAGCATTATCAGTCAGTTAATGGTACATATTAGACTGTGTTTAGTGTCATTGAGTAATTAGCGTTAACCATACAGTGACTTTACAAACATTACATACTGTGCTGTTGCAGCTTAATACTCGCACTAAATAGCTAAATGTAATGTGCTCTTTGCAGAAATCACAGATGTATGCAGTGAAATCTTAAATCAGTCTCATATTGTCTCATATCTCAGTCAATTAGTGACAAGATGTTATTTGATACTGTTATCCTGTTGCCGTCTTGTGATCTCAGTTAGGCTCTGATTTCATTTTGAAAACATTTGGTGTCCAACAACTGAAGAGCTGCTTCAGCTACAGACTTATTACATGCAAGTGTGTGACGATGCTTGGTTAAAATGTGGGAGCGCTATCTCTTATTTCCATACATATCTGTCTTGCTCCCATCCACCATCACCGCAGCACATCCTCCCTTCACACCTCTGCCTGTCCTCCACCTGTCAGACGAGGAGTATCACTGTGTGTATGTTTCTCATGTTGCACTGCTCACATCAAGCTCCAACACTGCCGCGCCCAACCTTACCTAACCCTGCCATTGTGCTGCTGTCTCTGTCTGCTCTTCTGCTCATAAGCCTGACTGTGACTCACAGGGGGAAAGGGAGAGACTATCTGGCTGGAGGTACAGTAACACTGCACTGTGAGTGTGGCTCAAACTGCTTGTCATGCTGCCAGTCCAGACTCGGATGATCAGCCGAGTGTGGTCATATTTCAAATTAAATATGAAACTGACGAGTTACCTTCCGAAAATGCAACATTATAAAGTGCATGCGTATTTAATAACCCGTAATAGCTAATATTGCTACAGTTATATTGCTAATATCGACTTTATCTCGTCTTCTTTCAAAGTCTAAAAGTGACATTTTGGAACAAAACTCTTCAGTGGTGTGTTTTTCTGTTTAGTTTTAATAGATGACGATGTGAAGCTTTAGACAGTGATTCAGTGTTTTAAAACCAATAGCATGTCTACTATCTCAATAAATGACAAATTCTTACACTAATTTATGATGTAACATTTCTGCTAAATTACCACAGAAATTACATGTTCATACACTTTTATGTATTGTCTTTAAAAACCAGTTACCTATTAATCAAATTTAATTAATGGAAAACACAATCAAAAAACTATGGGTTAATCTGTTCTCACATGATTGAGTTTTTATAATGTGTGATCTCTTTCAGGGACACCGCAGGCCAGGAGAGGTTCAACAGCATCACATCAGCATACTACAGAGGAGCCAAGGGAATTGTGCTTGTGTATGATATCACAAAACAGGAGACCTTTGAGGACCTTCCCAAGTGGATGAAAATGATTGACAAGGTAAACTAAAGTCCAGCGTGTCAGAGAGTGTGTATTATGTTTTTGTTTCTTTTTATTACAACTCCTCCCTTTTCTCTTATAAAATGAAACATGAATTTAGTTTATCTATTTATTCCATGATATTTATCCTACAGTTCTGCCTTTTTCTATAAAGGGGACCAATTCCAACTGGGACTGATCAAAAACTAGACCTTGGTGTTGCCCCTCAGTTCAAATGATTTGTGCTGAATAATACTATAAGTATTTGAAAATCCATGTGTGGGAATATGTGTCTTTTTACTGTAGATTTTCCTGTCTGTGATATGATATGATGAAGATTTAACTGCAGTAATCTGATTTGACTTTTGTGAGACGGTAGGCCGGTGATTTCCTGACTTGTGTCTGCTGTGGTCTGTTTTCCATCAGTACGCCTCAGAGGAAGCAGAGCTTCTGCTGGTCGGGAACAAGCTGGACTGTGAGACTGATCGTATCATCTCCAGGCAACAAGGAGAGAGGGTGGGTTCAACAGCAAAGTCCTTCACCGTCTTATTACTGCACCGCACCTTCAGGTTTTACCTGTCAGCCGCAAAAGGTTAATGGGGTTGCTGCCATTGTCCAGCCGGGCAGGCAGGCTGGACACACAAATTTGTGAGTCCAATAACTTGAGAAAAAGATGACATAAGATTTTGAAATTGATACCATTGGTGGAACTACCAGGACGCTGAGGGGTTGTACTGGCAGCCACCAGTATTTTACAAATCTGAATAATCTAAACATCTAAGATTAGATAAAACAGGCCAAACAGTAGATTATTTGACAGCAAAAAACCCAAACAAAAAAATCTGTAATGCAAATAGTTTGACAGGTATGTACTTCATACTAAAAACTGAGTTAATAATATGCCAGTGAATCAACTGTGCACTTGAAGAGTGTTTGGAGCTTTCTTCAATTTAATTTGTGCTCCTGAGGATTGAGTTTGGGTTTCCATGCCGACTCTAACCCCGAGCTCGTTTTGTTTCACTTGTTTTATAGTTTGCCTCTCGAATAAGTGGAATGCGCTTCTGCGAAGCTAGTGCGAAGGATAATTTTAATGTGGATGAAATCTTCCTGAAGCTTGTGGACGACATTCTTAGCAAGGTGAGGTTAAGTGCGCCTGAAATACATTTTACACAATGTTTGGTTCATTTTGGTTCACTTTGAGTTTTTATGAATGAAAGTAGACGGGTAAACATGAAGTCATGTAGATCAACACATAAAACATTTACTATACATTTTTGGTGATGTCATCGTATAGCGCAACCAAACTCATGTAGAGGGGCTCAGATTCTAGTGACTGATAGCAATAAATACTTATTTCTTTTCTATCATATAGAAGTAATTTATCAGCTGAGTCAAGTAGTGTAAAAATGATACATATATTTTGATGGTGAAGTGATTAACTCACTATCTTGACAGTGGACATCATCACACTGATTTTATTGTTTTTCAGCTCTTCCATTCATACTAATATTATATCTGATTTGTCAGTTGTGCATTAATACACCAAAAAGGCTACACTGGAGTGTGCTTGGAACCAAAGTGCATGGAACACGTCCGAAATTTGTTTGATCTGAACCAAACCGACTGTTTTCACACATGAACTCCAGATAGTGTCCATAAAATCATGCCTTCATGTCTTAATGTTTGCAAAGGTGCCCTTTTTCAATTGTAGCACACAGCAGGAGATGATTTGCTTCAAATGCGATCTCTCTGCTGGAAGTATTCTTTGAGGTTCAGGAGAGGATGCTGCCTGGAGTCATTACATGTGACGTCCACTCCAAACCACCGGTTTATTATCTGTGCTGTTCTCATTATTGATTCAACTGGGCATCATGTAGACTTTGTATTGGGATACGGGAACATTGAAGACTGACTGCGCTTGATATATGTGTTCTCATTTTTATGCGGGTGTGATATTTTCCACTTATGTACATATGTGGGAGTCCACTCGGGTCCAAATTACAAAATCAGATCCAGGCTCTGCACACATCTGCATGTCTGCCAGTTTTTTTTGTTTTGTTTTTTTTGTAACACACTACATATACTCTGCTGCAGAGATGCTACAAAGCACCAAATATGCATTTGCATATTACCTCTACTTCAGAGAACTGTAACATGAGTGATCACTTGTCTGTGTTTGCAGCTGTTCAGTGTCCATTAAAGCTCGGTGCTGCAGGACATGTGTGGGAATGACTTGTGTAAACGCACCATTCATTTAGTGGCCTATTAAATTTGAATTGACATTTGTCTTGTCATGTGTTTGCTTTTTGCCTTGTTTCGCTTACTTAGATGATGGAAGAGCTATTTAAAAACTTGCCTAATACACTCACAGGAAAATTGTTAAAGGAATCTGATTCTTTTCCATCATATTGTTTTATTACTTTAGTCTTTTGTTTGTTTGTTTTAATCTATCTGTCGATGGTGTTGCTTGTCACACTCTGTTTGGCGGCTGCTGATGTCACTTTGTCTGTGATCCAACAGATGCCTCTGGAAGTTCCCAACAAGGAGCTTTCCAACAGTGTCCTGTCTCTGCAGCCTGAACCGGAAGTGCCACCGGAGTTGCCCCCTCCTCGCATGCGCTGTTGCTGAGAGTCGGAGTGGTCCCCCACCCTACCTATGCGCGCGCGCGCGCGCGCGCGCACACACACACACACACACACACACACACACACACACACACACACACACACACACACACAGCTCACACATGCAGAGTACCAATCTGGCCACTGGGGGGCAGCACACAGCAGCACTTTGGAATCAGTGACTGCTGAAATGCATGGACTCTTTAAACAAGCAGTGTTATCTTCCTTTGATTATTCTCCTGTTTTGTAACTGTACACTATGACCTGCTTCACACTAACACTTAGGCCTGAATCACCCACTTCCTTCCACCTTTTTGTCAACACTTGACCCAGACTACCTCATTGCTCAGACGGTTAGGCTAGTTGTGCCCCGCAGGTGCCTTCCAGGTAGAGAGTCCTCTGGTAGCAGTTGCACTTTTTTTTTTTTTTTGCTTTGTTTTTGAGGAGGGCGATTACTGAGGGCCTTACAACTTGTTTGCTTCCGGTAGTCCTTTATCATCACGCCAAGTTTAACATTGTCTGAGTTGGGTCTGTTATCTCTGCATTTACTAGCTCACAGAAAAGGGATGACAACATCTCACGGCTTCCCTGCTTAGTTTAAACTCTTGAGGCTGCAGGTACATAGTTTTAGTGTACTTTTGTGTGCTCGTTAATATGTATGATTTCAAAGGGGCTCAAGGTAAACAAAAGCACACGGTGTAAATATAGTGTGTTTCTGTAATGACTGGACATGGTGCAGGTGGTTGTGGCCAGCAGCAGGGGTTGTGTGGTGGTGATATCATATCAGTTTATATTGCTTTGCCTTAATAGTATTAAAATGGCTGCTTGTTTCAAATGTGTATAAATTGTAATGTTTTGCACTACAATCCATCTTCGCTAGTTAAGCTGACATGCAGAAAAGGAAAGTACACGACTTGTAGCTTAGCACTAATAAAGATGGATCTGGCCTCGGCACTGCCGCTCAGAACGCTTCCACACCCGATCGGGCTGCAAGGAGAGATGGGTAGTGTAGTCTTTGAGGGATTTGTCTTTGTACAAGGGAATTCTCCCTGTGTTTGTGGCGGGTATATCAGAGCAGATAGTACACTGGCATATGTGGGTCAGCCTTTGTTGTGTTTTTGTTACTAATATTTGTGCTTTGTCTTTTCCTTTGAATTCAGATACAGGTTAGAGACAAAAACATGTGTTTCCCTTTTGGAGGGAAAAATGCAGGAAGGTTTGATTAGTATTTCAATGACTCAGGAATCTTTGGTCGGTTCCTATCTGTTGTGCTAGTGGCTCGATTGGCTTTGAGTTCTTTAAAAAAATGCTTAAAATGGTCATTTGCATTTTTTTTCTTTTGATTTTTATTTGGCAGTTTGTTACGGACCAGTGTGTGGATTATCTGTTACGTTCACATTTTCAGAAATACTAGGCAGTGCATATAATCTAAGCCTTCCTGTGTATGATTAAATCCTTTAAAGGGGACCTATTATGCTTTCATGTTTGTATTCTTGGATTCTACTAGAGTAGCTTTGCATGATTCACTTATACTGGGCTTCAGTGAAGACCCTCGGTTAATCCATCGTCTGAAACAAGTCGTTTAAGCTCCCATACCCCTCACTTTGAGCCCGGGATGTCAAACTAATTTTACATGGTGGGCCACATACTGCCCAAATTGGTTTGAAGTGTGCCTGACCAGCAAAACTCCCCTCTCAATCAGTGTGAAGATGTTTAACTACACCTTTAATCCCATTTAATCTAAGAAAAACAAGTGTCAACAGTACATCACAGAGTTTCTACACGATGAAGACATTTTGCAGTAAGTGAATGAAATCTGTCAGCATAAATAAATAAATATGTAAAATTACAGAATAAACATATTTTATTCATTCAAATCATACAAACCTTTATAGGAACCTTAAGATGTTCCAAAGCCGTCCATTGGGCTGGATGGAAGTCTTTGCCTGGCCAATTCTGGGCCTCAGGCTTCATGTTTGACACCCCTGCTTTAATCCAAAAATATTCTGATTGGTTGCCCATCACATTCACAACACTTGAATGGCAGATGGGTGAAGTTTCTGTGTAATATCTCAAAAACAAGATATTGCACTTCATTGGTCCGGTCACATTCAAATCTCAGCAATAAAACCGTGGTTTTTTTTGTTTGTTTTTTTAAACGGTCTGAAAGTGAATATTCAGAGCAGTCTGAAGCCTAAACTTGACTCATTGCACATACACTGATTTAAAATTTTGAGTCAGTTCAATTTCTGAGCAAGCATCACCACAATGTGACTGGTTGAGATGTGGAGAAGCATAATAGGTCCACTTTAATTCTTCCGTCTTTGTTTCCTTATATGACTTCAAGTGTAGCGCTGTGTTTGTGTTTCGTTAGATGTTGCAGTAAAAGCTCGAGTCTGAGGGTGAGGAAAACTGCTCAAATGAACCGATTCAAAAGGAATGACTTTAGTTAATATTTTCTTGCTTTGTTGTTGTTTTTAGATTGAATTTTTATGTTAAAGTCGAGCTTTTGTGGTAATAAAATGGCACATTATGTATTCTAACAAATGAAAACGTTCATCCCAAAACGGAGATGTTGAAAATGCGATGCCTTTGCTAATGACACCGTCTCCGTCATCCAAGCACATCTCGCAATAAGACCATCAGCCAGCAAAACAACCTTTGAATACAAATTATCAGAAAATTTGGGGTTTTAAAGGTTGTGTTTTGAAATGTTAGCTGAGGATTTCTTGAGTTTTTTGGAAGGAAACATTTGATTTGTCCCTCTTCCTTTGACTTTTTGCATTTCGCACTAACCCTGTGGTCTCTGTTTTAATAGCCCAAGCCTTACTTTACTACTCAGTGTTTAAAATATACATTAAAAAAGTGCTTTTGTTTGAAATATGTATCTTTTAAGATGGAAGACTGTACTTTGTATTAAACCTGTTTTTGAGAGGTTTTGGCATGTTTAAAGCAGATTTATGGTATTTATAACTTGTGGCATTCTTGAACTAATGAAATACAATTAAAGATGTCTATATTTATTACCAGATTATGGTCTTGATTTATTTGACTGTCTCTGTTCTGTTAAATTTTGGGTCTGGGAACTTCCAAATGTCGTCCAAGATGCTATAAAAAGTGATGTTTTACTTAATACTAAGGATTATAAACGTGGAGACTTATTGGTCATCTTTGCTCCTCGCGTGAAGGTGTTCAATAGCCAATAGTGTGCGTGCCATTAGGACATGCGCACCAGAGCGTGTCAGACCTGGTCCCGCCTGGTCCCGGAGAAAACAAGGGGTGTGCTTGGGTGCTTGTGAAGCAGCAGCAGCGGCGCATGCGCCCAGGAGAAAATCACGGGCGTCGTGCCTCGCCGCAGCGATTGCAGATTTTTGATGTCAGATTGGAAGGAGTGAGAAGGGGTGAGAGACACTGGGGTCTAACATACCGAGCCCGGTGGAAAAGAGGAGTGGAAACCCGGAGTGTGTAAGAAGAGAAGAGGCGTGTGTGACTCCGACTTAATCCTTTCTTTCCAACTTGAGTCTTACAAGCCTGTCTGCAGATGCAACCTGTCTGTCATCCCATCCGTCCCAGTAATCCCTGTTTATTGCAGCGTTTCCTCCAAAGGGGACTACAATGACACCCTGGTGAACACGCTCAGGATGGAGTAATCATACAAGCACCCAGCGCAGCGCAGGATGCGCATCTCCAACCCGACGACGGAGAAGAAGAAGGTAGAGAAACCTGGCTGTTATTCTGCTTTCACATGTCAGAGATTTTCCGCGGCGCTGTGGATTGATCGTTTCCGTCATCAGCCTTCTGCTGCCGGTGTCGGTGTATAATGGAGAGCTCCAATGGCTCTGGCAGCGACACCAAACCGCAGAACCACCAGTTGGAGAAGAAGCGACTGAACCGAGCGCCTTCACCGGCCAGACCTTTCCTCAAAGACGTGCACACCCGCGGTGCCAAACCACCTGCCATCGTACCGAAATCCCCCAAACTAAGCAAGCAGCAGCAGTCTGCCACAGTGCCCTTAGCCCACCTGAACCGCAGCTCCAGACGCACCCCGGCCGGAGCCAAGGAGAAAGCAGCCACGGCAAAAAGTAACACCAAGTCTGCCGTCGCGAAAAAACCCACCAAGGTGCCACAGCATGCCGCAGCTGAGCCCAAACCCGCCAGCATCAAGCCGGACTGCACCAGCAGTCCGATCTTCGCCAAAGGCAAGAAGGGAAAACTAGCCTCCGGTTCTCCGGGCCCTCTCAGCCATGGATCCCCGATCCGGGTACCGACCGGAGCGCCTCTCGGCCGAGTCAGCCAGACCGACAGCAGTTCAGACCTGTCAGACTGCCCGTCCGAGCCGCTATCGGATGAGCAGAGGCTGGCACCAGCCGCTAGTAGCGACGCCGAGTCTGGTACCGGCTCCAGTGACCGGGATCAGCTGGGAGCAGAAGCTACCGCATCCACAGCTGCTGCCCCGCCGCGCACAACCGAGGCTTCCGCCGCCAAGGGAAGCAAGTCTCAGGCTCAGCTCGCTCCGGGCTCGCACGGAGAGAAACACAAGCAGGAGAAACCCTCCGCAAGCGCACAATCCAAACTGCCAAGCACCAAGCAAGCAACCGAGGAGGACCTGCAACGGGAAATTGAGGACTTGAGATCGGAAAACGACTACCTCAAGGTATGACAGCCTGATTTCAACAAGTTACAGAAAAATCACTGTTTTTGTGTGTGCATTTTTCCACATTCCATCCAGAGCAGCTATCCAATCAAAATCGGTCCCGTCACAGGACATCTATGGGTTCTTTTTAAGTGTCCTTGAACTTCCACCTGCTCACTAATTGGAAGCATAATTACAATCCTAAGACATTTCCCCATGATGCACAGCTGTCATCCCCACGAAATCCCCGCTCTCCATTCATCATGTCATCACTCGTATTTTTTTAACCTTCCCGGGATTCCCTGCTGGTTTGACCTTTATCAATAGGATTACATTGATAGTGGTTTTTATCCTAGTATGCCCTTTAAAATTTAGGTGTTTCATATTGTTGCTGTCAAATCACCAAAGTCTGTTTTGACAGAAAGTCTCAACATCCATTTTCCACTCTGTTGCATTTGGGGCATACATAAGTACATCTGTGTGTGCGCGTAATGATGCGAACACACTGTAATCAGATGCGGTGCAGATCTTATTTCTGCTATTTCTTAACTTTTTGGAGTTGTGTTCAGAACATAAGTGGATGACAAACGAATGCATGTGTCTGCGGATCTAACCAAGAGTTAGATCTCAGAAACCTCTGTTTTTAAGAGGGTGTACGTATATAATGCTTTGTTTGCAGCTTCAGTGGACCTGATTATACGCAGAATCCCCCCCCCCCCTTAAGTAGGTTATCCACATAATTTGGGGAGGGGGAGGCAAACAGTTAATGCGGCATACACTCTTGCAGCCTTTTTTTTTTTTAATTCAATGTTTATTTGCATGTTACTGATGAGAGTATTATTTCAAAGTTGATCACGCATGTCTGCGTCTCTCTCTGGCTCGGTGGAGACACAAGAGAGTTAATCAGCTTTACTGGCTCCCGCTGTAATGGCTTTATCCCACAGGACTTGATAACAGTCAGATGTCCCATGTGTGCAGGGTTCAAACACCCTCCTGCTTGGCTGTCAGCCTGCCAGCTGGGTCTCTGAGGTCCTTTACCACGCCCCAGCCCCCATGGCCCAAAAATGTATGGGAGCCCTCATCTCTGCTGCATCTTATCCTCATGGAAAAAATGTTCAACATATTTATTTTTCTTGGGAATTTATTATTTCTGATGGTTTGGCAGTTTTGATTGGGGTGAAGGGAGACAGGGGAGATATAGGGGAGCGATATTTGATAAAAATCTGTCTGTTTATACGGTATTTATATACATGACAACATTACATTACTACCAAAAGACAAAAGAGTTTTGTTTTTTTAATTAGAGCTGCAGTGATTAATTGTTAATTAAGAGCAAATTAATCAGCGAGCGATCTGATTGTTGTTTTTCAAGCATAAATGTGGCGGTTTGCTGTTTTTCTACCCCGTTCAATATTATTTGATTTTGGAAAGTTGACAAGATTAAAAAAAATGTTTTTTAAAACCTTTTTATGAGCTTTTTAAAAAAATAAAAATAAATTCAAAGTTAATTATAAAATATATCTGTTTGAGAAGAAGAATAGCTGGAACCTTTTACAGATTATCTTATTATTATTATTTAATTATCTGACTGACACTTCTGGAAAGATTACTTGTTTGGTCTGTTATTAGTCTATCAAAATTACTTTCAGCCCCATCCATAAGTATTTCAAATGTTTATAAGCATATAAAATGTACCTTTTTATATAGTATAAAAATATAGTTATTTTACTTTAAAAATGTACTAAAATTTCAACTTTAAGATCATGAAAAATCAGTGTTGTTGCTGTTTGTTTGGTCTGTCAATCAATTGGTTGTCTTATTGTTTTAGTTCCACTGGCTTTTTAAAACTTATAGAATGAAATTATATATTCATTAATGATCATAAAATTTTCCATCTATTTCGCTTCATGTTAACCTTTATGTAAATCGATAACATTAGTGTTCTGGATTACTGATTTGACAAAGCATGCTAAAAATGATGGTAGTCAATGTTTAAATATGTCTCCAGCTTTCTGGATTGAACAATAAATCAATTACAAATAAAATAACTGTCAGGTAAACTGATACGTAAAATCATCTGTTCCAGGTCTTCACTGATCGTGAATACAAGTTCAAACAAACATCTCCAGCTTTCTTAAAGCAGCTGGTAATTCAAAATATCCACCCTTCCAAGAGAGGAAGAAGTAGTGCCGGTGACCCAGCATGCACACCCTTCATAAACATCAGCGATTATACACATGCTCCCAGGATGTTGCCTTGCCTCTGACTCTTTTAACCTGGCCATCGATTGGCTCGACCCCGTACGAGGTCATTAGCTGCTTCCTCCGGGGCCCTCCTCGTATAACAATGGACTGTGTGCTTTTCCAATCCAAATGAGGATAGATTTAGTTTTCATTAATTGACATACTCATCCCCTCCCTCTCTTTTTTCTCCGTCCAATTGTCTTTTCATCTAGTGGCGCTTAAGTCCTAGGATGAAACGTCTCGGGGGAAATCTACAGAACAAACTGATTCGTCGAGATGGGAGGCAAACTCAGTGGTCACCAAACAAACCTCAGTAGTGCCTCAGTACTGCAGATAAATCTCCCTTTTTCCAGACTGCGATGTTACGTTGATAGGAGCTGGAGAATATGAGTGCATCCAATCCGAAGATAAGATGCTTAGAACCAACTAGTAATGTTACATCATCAGCCCTAATAGTACCTGCATTACTGGAACTCATGTAATCATATAAAAGTATTAGTGTAATCTACCACCGTATATTACCGCAGACTGTATCGCCTTTCTTATATTTTTGTATCACACACCATTTAAAATTGATAGTTTAGGACTAAAATACGTGTAGCTGTAAAACGTCATCTTTTTTAGAGTAATGAGAAGAACCAACAATTTCCGTTTTCATTGATGGTTTTGTCAAGTGTTCCACTTACGTTTTTATTACTCCGAGACTCTGGTCAACAGAAAAATAAACCAAACTATTTTCTGTGACTATTTTCTAATTGGATATTTCAGCTGTCTTGTCTGAACTTTTTTTTTTTTTTTTTTTTAAGTCCAAGAAGATGAAATCTCTTATTTTGTTCTGAGATGCCGTCTGAGGGAAAAATGACTTATTATTAAAATCTAGCTTAAAGTATGCTTTGAAATTTAATAGTATTTTCTTGCTCATCTGAGGCTGAATATTTTGCAATTTTCTTACATGTTGGTGGTTAATTTATAGTCAACAAAAACACAATATTTTGAGACGATTAAAAAAATAATCCCCCATAGTCTTCTGTTTGCCACTGTGTAGGATAAATCTTAAACGCTAGTCCCTCCTCTGGATAATACAATACTGTCAGCATATTGCAGGTTTAATGTGTGTTATATAATGTAGAGGAGCTTAGATCTGTAGTTTTACATTTCAGCGTCATAACTTGTGCCAGATTTATGTATTTATTGCTGTATCGCAGATGTACTCCTATTGGCGTGCATGTTGTCTGGTACTGGTTTAACAAAATGATGCAGGAAAAGAGTTTTAGGTTGGTTTCGAAAGGGTTTGATCATATTGTTTGTCTGCTGGAGTCGCTCTAACTGGTTTTCTTGGCACTGTCTGCAGCACATGTAGCAGAGCAGCATCACAGCTGATCAGACAGTCATGCAGAGTCAAGCTGGGTCTTTACAGCAGGCTGCTCACATGCATGCTAAACTGGAAGTTATTGTGTTCCTTGCATCATGGAAATCCTGGGTCCATACACATCTTTTAGGTGAGGACTTTGTATGTTCTCACTCTGCCTGTGTGGGCTCTCTCCAGCTTCTTCCCAAAGACATGCATGCTAGGTTCAGCTAATTAGTTATTCTAAAGTGGTCGTATTTGTGAATATGAGTGCAAATCGTTGTCTGTCTTGATGTGTTAGTCTTGCAATACAATGACAATCTGTCCAGGAGCCCCATCACAGGTGGGATAGCTCCACTCCGACCCTGAATAGGATAAGTGATTAAGAAAATAATGGATACAATTTGGAATCAGTGTAAGAGGATTTTTGAGGAATTGGAATTATCTGCAAAAACGTTTTCACCAATAAAAACATCGATATAACTGTAGAACATCTGAAACAGATTATTTTGTCTGTCAGAATTTTTTTTTTTTTTTTAGAAACTCAGGAGTACGTCTAACTTTCCAATTCAGCATTGCAGTTGTGCTGGAGCCTGTTCCAGCTGTCACAGGGTGTGAGACGGGCTACACCCTGGATACATCACCAGCCTGTACGCATAGAGACAAACAAACATTCACATGCATGGCCAATTTAGAATCACCATGCATGTCTTTGGATTGTGGGAGGAAGTGGGAGTACCCAGGGAGAACATGCATGCTCCACACAAGAAGCCCCAGCTGGCCTGAGCTGGATCCTAACTCAGGACCTTCTTGCTGTGAGGTGTTGGTGCTAGCCACCAAACCACCATGCCAGTCCCATAACAAACCATGAGAGGCATTTTTGTTTTTGTTTTTTTCTCTTAAGTAACCAGATTATAATTTCTGGAAAGAAACAGCAAGGCTATTTTTTTTCTTTCAAAGTGATTTTTGGTGCTTTTTGGCATTTTAATTCAGTAAAAGCAAGCATCTGGTAAATGGTGAATGGATCGGTATTCATATAGCGTTTTTCTGCTTTTCTACTCTAAATGAACACTCAAATCATATCAGTATTATTAATGTGCATTATTAACATAGTCGGCCTCTGTTTTCCGTCTTTCTCAGGATGAAGTGGACGAGCTGCGGGCTGAGATGGAGGAGGTGCGCGACAGCTATCTGGAGGAGGAGGTTTACCAGGTACAGGAGCTGCGGAGGGAACTGGACCGCTCTAATAAAAACTGCCGAATCCTGCAATACCGCCTGCGAAAGGCAGAGCAGAAGAGCCTACGGGTTGCTCAGACCGGACACGTGGACGGAGAGCTGCTGCGTAGTCTGGAGCAGGATCTGAAGGTCTGCGAGCTTGTCTGTGTATTTGTCAGTGACCGCAGTAACACCTGTCATCACTCAACACTTTTACACTGACATTTTGTCATGCCAAAGTATTGCATGTGTTCACACATAACGCCAAAGTTATGAAGAAGGATTTTTATCTTTAGGATAATTAATAATCTGAGCTGTAAGTTTATTCACAGCATCTTTTCAGTGTGGCAACATTATGACTCTAAGCCAGTCTTTCTTTTTCTGGCATTTTAAAATTTGGGAAACTGAAAAAAAAGTTCAATCCTCAAGCTCTATATTTTTAATCAATCAATAGCAATAAAAAAGCACAACATTTAATTTTACTTAAAGGTCAGTGTTTGCTTTACCAAAAAACCCCATATACCTTAGCTTAGCTTCCCTTCATTATTTTCACAGTGGACCTGCACCTCCCTAGAGGGTGAGATTTAAGTCCAAGAAGTCCAAGTGGAAACTGAAATAGTTCAATGACTGATAGTGTCACAAGATTGATTTAAGAGAGAAACTAATAATCATTGTCATTATCAACTAATCTGTCAGTTTAATAGTAGTAATGATAAAGAAAGTTTTTCCTATAGGGCAGCAAATTATATAATAAAACGTGTGTGGATGTGTTAGGATGTAAGTCAGTAGAGGAGTACCTTAATCAACATATTAACACGTGCATTATGTTTGAACCTTTTGGGACCGTGTGACCTTAGGTGGCCAAAGATGTATCGGTACGTTTGCACAACGAGCTGGAGATCGTGGAGGACAAACGCAGCAGAGCTGAGGACGAGAACGAGCTGCTCAGACAAAAGATCATCGAGGTGGAGATCGCCAAACAGGCACTGGCCAACGAGCTGGAGAGGACCAAAGAGGTCAGAGAATAACAATGCAGTAGTTGAGAGTTTAGTTTGTGGCTTTGCTGTAAATGAACAGCCTGTAAATATGGATTTCCACATATAAACAAGGAGGAATTTTGGTTAATGTGACCATGTTTCCGATGAATGGTGATCACTGACCTGATCAGCAGGAGGGTCACTGCAGTCAAATTTTGCCTTTAAGTGCAGCATCTTTTCTCAAACACTCGCATCAGGATGTGTGAACACGTTACTTTCACTGTATTATTCAAAAATAAGGCCAAAAAACCCCTCCCACTCACAGCTCAGGTGTGTGAACAAGTTGTTCCCCATAAATGTGCGTTAGGAAAGAGGTTCAGCAACTTCTTTTAGCCAACATTCATAACAATAAACAATGAAAGAGCTCGTCAAAACCAGATGTCTTGCTTCTCGTGCTTCTCTTAGTTTAGACATTTTGACCTCGATGGCATTTCCCACTACACGGTTTGGCACATAATGAATGGCTACATCCCAAGAAGCAGTACATAACATTTTGTTCTAGATGTTATGAGCTTCAGACTAACTAAACTGAAGGTATGTGATAGCTACGAAGTCAGAGAGGAAATTCCAAGTAATGTCTGAGCTCTATTTTTCTAGTTTAGTGGTGAATCTGAATCATGGAAAGTCATGCTTCTTTAGGTGCTAGGAAGTACACTCCCACTTTAACTGCAGTGTACCCACACTCCCAATTTACCCATGTTCTTTAAATATTTTAATTTTGTGTTTTTGCTGCTGTATCAGTATAATTTAGGCTTTTGTTATACTTCAATATCACTGTTTACTGCATCTGTGAAGTAAGGCCGTCTCACAGGTAACGAGATGAGCAGAAGCTATTCTCAGTGCTGCTCAGCTTCAGTTGCTTAGACTAATCGATTCTGACAACGGGAGGTAACATGCCATCTGCCAACAAAGAAAAAACTAGGCTAATACCAGACCGGTCAGTCTGGAGATGTGGCTTTCTTTTGGCAGCAGGATGACACTGTTACTCGTTTCCTGTCGTTATGTGCGCTGCTGAAGATGCTTTGATTTTAAGCTCATGCCACATTGTCTCCGTGAGACTTTGCATGCTTCTGCGTACCCTTCGGAAAGGTCTACCACTGGTTCAGAATCTATATTCTAAAGATGTTTCTGACCTTAACTGTCAGTGCTCGCAACATCGCTGTTTTCAAAGACAGCTTATCAGGAACTGACTGAGAGGCAGAATTCATGTCTACTATGGATGTGCTAATGCAGTCAACGCAACTCTTGTTGCTGTAATCCTGATAACCTTTTAAAAGAAAGTTATTGGGAAAGAGCGAGAGTGCAGTGTGAGGAAGCTGCACATTGTTCTTTTGACATTTTTCAGATATCTGTAATGCGGGGCGTGCTGTGTAACTCTGTAACTGTGGCTCGGTGCAGTTTTATGCAGCTCGGTGGTGGTGGGACGATGCATACATTTATGAGCATAAGATGACACAGACTGTCTTGTTCAAAGAGGAGGAGTGGAGGGAGTAGTAAGTAGAAAGGCTGAGACAGCGGCTGCTCCAAATGATTTTTTTGTGTTTTCCTCCGAGCTTTGTCCCAGAAAAACATAAACAGTCTCTGGCTCTTTTATAATACAGCACCCCCAAATGTGTTCAGAGTTGGTCCACATTTCTTTTTCCGTGGGCTCGCATAAAGTCTTTTGATTGCTTTAAAATTCAGGATAACCATTTCAGGAAATTATTAGAGTGTTTACACGCAATTTATTTGGCGATCAGCTTCAGCAACTGAATCTAAGAAACTGCCCTTTGCTCTCAGAGCTGCTCAGTCACAGAGATAACATCAGTCATAGACAGGAAAGGAGCAACACACTTACTGATAAGAATGCAGCTCAACTGGATTGAGGAGTACTTCATTTCCTTTTCAAATTTAATTACACCTCGTAAACCATGACTCAGGTGTACCGTGACGCAATTTACAGAAGAAAAGGGAAGCACATAATCCAGCACTGCTTTGAGTTTTGTTCTAGTTTGTATGAGTCAGCCCCATTACTTTTCTTAGGATATCTTTTCAGCTCCTTTATCACTAGTGTTGAATGCTAACATACACTTTAAATGCAGACGAGCACCACTGCATGAACAAAGCACCTTAACGTGGGCTTCTCAAATAAAATCATACTGTCGATCAAAAAACCCCCAGTTCAGCTCAAGTTCATTATAACCATCTATTCAAAAGAACTCTTCAGAAATAAAGAATTAGATTAAAAATTTTATACACATAAAATTTACTTTAAATAAGAGCAGAGATGGCTAATCCAAAGAGCATTGGTTGGATCCCTGCCTCCTCCAGCCTGTGTATTTAAGTATCCTTGGTAAAGATAGTGAACCGCAAGTTGCCTCTGATGTGTCCATTGGTGTGTGAGTCTGTGTGAATGTTATATAAGTACCGGTCCCTTTACCGTTTCTATCAATACATTGATCTGTTACATTAAGCATCTTTTAGTAACCATACAAGTATTTATGAAAGCAGGAGTTGCTGCACTGATCCTAAAACACCAAAGTTACACAATAGTACAAACAAACCAACCAGTCGAGACTAACAACTACCATTTTTTGTGGGACCTACAAAATCAAATCGCATTTTATATTAATTGATCTACTTTAATTAAAGTTTTTGTGCTTGCGTAAAAGATACTGAGATGTATTGTGTAATCTGAGAGTAAACATCTTTGTCTCTGTACCTGAATTTGGCTTTTATACAAGGCGATCTAAAGAGCCGTGCTACAAACCTCATATGTTATATTTATACACATTAATCCTCAATTTGTTTTGAAAAAGTATTATGAAAAAAAAATCAGTTTGAATTTTTTCACTGCATTGCTAAAGGTCGGCTAATCTCCAACAGTTTGTGCATCTCTGCCCTTTAAAACCCAAGTCCTCATGTCCCTGCGCCTGTTCTTGGCTATTGGAGGCTGCACAATGTGACGCTGGCCCAGAGATTGGCACCCCAGCATGGATTAATCCAACAAGAAGGGCTGTTATAAAACAGCCTGGCGTTTTTCCGTACGCTCAGATGGGAGGGGAGAGCGAGGGAGAAAAAGACAGAGAGGTATGGGATGGCTGTAAGCAGACGGCCATAGGCCACGTGTGCGTGCGCTATAACAACAGCTTTCGGCCCTGATATCAAACAGTTTAGCAGAGCTGCCTGACGGGATCTTCTTCACTTTAAATTATGGTCTCGTTGCTGGTCAGCACGAAGGCAAACTGTGATCAGTTGGGAGATTTTTCATTCTGACATTTGAAGAAAGGCCCACTGATGTGTGTAATGAACTGGAACTAATGAAATGCCAACACGCAGAACACGAGCATCAGGTGATTTATCTGCAGTTCCTGCTTCGCTGTGATAAACTCATCTTTCATTAGGCCAAAGGATAATCCTTTGTGCGGTGGTTTCCCCCTCAGTGACTCCCAGGTATGTTGCACGTCAGATATTTTCATATTGAAGCATTAACTTGACATCAGATGTCATGAAAGCAGTGATCAATAAAGTCTCATTGAGGGTTATGCTGGTAAGATGAGGCTTCTTTTGGAGTAGGCAGAGAGCATTTAAGTGTGATTTTGTAGCGTTTGTTCTGCTGAAGGAGTTCTAATAAAAGCCGTTCACAGCAGTATCTGTGGATTATTCATCTTCTTAATGAATTTGAGTGGAGGACATATCTAAAAAGGAAGGTGACCAAATAAAGGCACTATTAGTGGGTCCTACTATATTCATTTTGATTTAATCGAGTCATAGCGAAGCCCTAAAAAAGAGAATATATCTGGAACTAAGAATCTCTAATCACTTGATCCCAGACCCTGATGTGATGTTTCAAGAAAGCCTTTCTGGTCTGTCAGACAGCCCAAATTAATTTCACACTGGCCACTTTCTTTTCAAATCAAATCAAATCACTTTTTATTGTCACATCACATGTGCAGGTACACTGGTACAGTACATGTGAGTGAAATTCCTGTGTGCGAGCTTCACAAGCAACAGAGTTGTGCAAAAATACAATAACGTAAAACAAGCAAAATATAAGAATGGCTAAATCTGAGACTAATAAATATATGTACAATATATAATAGTATATGCATTACTGGATGTGTATACTAATATGTTTTTCTATATATGTGTGTGTGTATACATATTTTACAAATTAAATAGATTAAACAATAAAATAAAATATATAAAAAATATACAGAGTTGGTTGAGACATGTGCAAAACAGTGGCATTAATGTACAGTATGTAGTGCATAATGGGTTTTTTTTTTTCAGTCTAATTGATTATTAAATAAATAAAGAAAAACATCTGCTGAGGATCATTTGAGATTGAAAGCTGCCATTTTTGGGAAGTGGAAAAGGGTATGTCACCTGAAATATACATTAAAATGAAGAGCATGTGCACGCAGAATGTATTCGAGTGAAATTGTTTACACGATGCAATCTGTTCGATAAGGGTTGTATTCCAAAGGCTGATTTGCTTCAAGTGCTTGTGGATGCATAGAGTCATCACCTGTGCTCATTAGCAAGCTTCTGTTTTGTGTGTTTTTGGGGGGTTTGTTTAATCTTTGCAAAGCGATGGTGTGTTTTTCCTTTTATTGCCTTGTTTCATGTGCAGGTTGCAGTGGAGACGAATCAAAAATTTGCAAATGATGAACTGATTTGATGTGCATTATCAGTTTAACTACTAACTAAATGCAACACAACTCTGCTGGTTTTTAACTATGAAAGAGCCACAATAACTGGGTTCACTTATGCAGAACCAAAAATAAAGACTGAAGGTGTCTACAAGAGAAGTTCCAACCTTTCAGTTGTTTTGTTGCTGTGTTTTCCCCACTACAAAGATTTCAGAGGGAAATGCCTGCATTCTTAATAAGTCACATCAACAGTATCTGAGCGAGAGTCACCACAGACATTTGTTTCATGTCAGAGCTGCTGCATCGTTCCCCCCCCTTCCTTGGCGGAAAAAGTGTTGGCTTTGAAGAAGCATCTCCTGATCCTTCTGTTCTCCTTGCTTCTCCACACCTCTCTCTTTCACATCTTCCCCCTCTCCTCTCCTCTGCTGTGGTTCCCCTGTTGGAGGAGTGTAAAGGAATCTCATTGACCTAGTTAGTATCTTGTGTCTGACTCCACCAATAGGAAGGAGAACAGGCGTGAGGAGAGGAGCAGCGTAGGGACTCAAAATTTGCTGCAGTGACACACATCCATATAAAGCTTATCATCGCGCAGCCACTGTGCAGTTTGCTCAATGTGCAGAAATTCTTCGTAGACGTGATTGAGAGGAGGACGCCATTACTTGCACATTTCTGCTGTTTTCAGGTGGAAACCACATCTTCAGCTCCGATTTAATGAGAACGGCATTAGAATAACACCATAAACGCACGTCTGAAATCAAGGCTGTGCTTGACACATAGCTTTTTATTTTACAACAGTAATGTGTATCATGAATGCCTAAACTGTGGAGTGGTAAATCATTTTAGAGGAGACAATATTGTTACCCTATAGGCAAGCTATCGGAGACCCAAAGCAAGTAATGGAAAATCGACAAGTGCATGAAACCCTGGAGTCATGCGTTACAACTCTGAGGCATTTGGCCTTTGAAGTTAAAACCCTTGCAAGATGGAATTTCTCCTTTTCTATTTATTTATTTATTTTTCATGCACGCCGTCGTGTTGCTCAAACGTTTCAATTTGCAGTCGTATCCAAGCCGTCGTTTTATAATCAGATAACATCCCGAAGCATTCGCCGTTCCAGCATGAAAGTGTGTCTTTAAATGTCTTCAGACACATGAAGGGGCATTTGAAAGAAATTCAAAAACATATTTGTCGCCATCCTAAGTGCAGTCTTCAGAAATCGTGAGCCTTGGCATGTAGTTCACATCTGATTTGCATTTAAAGTGCTCTTACAGGCATCAAAGCTGGTAAAATACTTTATCTAAAACAGTTGATATTTGATGATGAAATTAAACTAAATGTATCCTGAGTTTTTCGTAATGTCTATAAAATTAAATCTGTATTTATGGAAGCTACCTGGCAACTAGCCATGGCTGGTTGAAAATTCAGATGTTTCCACCTTTTTTGGGTGCCATCATTTGATGTTTATAGTTGAAAATGGGGAAAAATCTCTATAAAGGCAAAGCTAATCTTGCATCTGTGCTTTGAGCTGATAGGTTAACCCTGGCCCAGTTGGGTGTTTTTGGAGAATGAATATTTAATGTGCTGCGAGATGATTAAGTAAATTAACTATACAAGGGGGAAAAAAGAAATGAAAACAAGACAGAGCAGTGGTGCAACAGAAACTATTTTCTAAAGATGTGCAACAGAAACGTGGCTGAGATACAGGTGCAGTGGTTTAATACAGTTTAAATATAACAAAACATCTGAAAATGCAAATAAAGCTGGTGTCCTGAAAACATCACCTCATTGTCTCACAGTATTTTGTTCAGCTTAACCCAGATCTGAAAGCAGGAGAAATCCAAGGTTGGTATCATGGATGCTTTTCTTCTTCACTGTAACAAATGGTATTAGCAGTTATATTTAGGGTGTTTGACAGCAGCTTGGCAGGCTGTAACTCAGGCTGATTCATTGTGTTGCTCACCTCTCCTCCAAACACAAGGAACAGACAAGCCATCAGGAAAATAGAGCTCCCACTAGTATGTTGGGGGCCATCGCCTTGAGTGAAATATAGTCAGAAAAAACTGTTCTGGCCTCGCCTGAGGGTATGAAGAGAGACGATGTCAGTTCTGATTTACATTATCCTGCTGAATTGTTTTGGATGCTTCCAGACTATAAAGATTTTTGCTCAAAAAAAAAAAAAAAGATAAGGCGATAATCCTGTTAAGGCTCCAGTAATCCATATTTTCACAATAACAAATAATATATATTGACTACGTGTAATGCAAAGTGGGTCACTGGTAACTAAATTCAGACATTTTCGTACTAAGTTTGACTCTTGTAATCCTGTAAGGATCATGTGAGAACGTTTTAACTTTGTTTTGATTCTGCAAACAATTCTCCCACCCACAGCCTGAATAAAACAATAAATACAACTGTAGTGTATCACAAGCCTATTTCATGTATAAATGAAAAATTATCCCTTGACACCCATCTGCCGTTTTCTAACAGCTCTGTTGTCTGGAAGAGCAAATGGGTAAATTTCTTCTGGTGCGTAGTGACCAAAACAATGAGCTAATGCAGCTTAAAGTTATATGGAGAAGAGCTAATATTCTTACTAGGTCTAAAAGTTTCCAGATGTTTGAGCTTGAGAGCAGAAAAAGGCATATAGAGTGATCCTGATGAAGCAGGAACTCTTGCCATAAGGCATTACAAGGAGATGATCTATGGTGGCCCAGTGTTACATCTTATCAGGATGCTTACAGCAACTCTGTGCTGGCCAGTTTCCATTTCTTTTACTCCAAAAATAAGCCCAGTTACATGTTCCGTGCACACCTGCAGTCCTACTGTCAAAAGCTGCTTGTAGCCATGTTTATAGATCAGGCTACAGGGACTTTGTGGTGTCAGTGAGCTTCGCTGTAGTCTAAAAAAGTTCATTTGATGAGGCAGCGGTCAGAGATCGCCTGAGTCACAGAGCGCTGTCACCATGTCCTCACCGACAGCAGCAACAGGGCGAGACAAGGCTGCATCAACATAAATGTAAACTACAAGAGACTAAAGTGACTTATGGGAGGATTGTGCAGCCCTCCTGTTGCAGAAGAACACGTCTACTGTCAGGGAAAAGACGAGTATATTATTTAGCACGACTCTTGTGCAAGACATTAAGCTCTGTTCTGGCCTTTAACTAGAATCTGTTTCCAGAATGAGTACAAAGGCACATAGAGATGCAATCATATCCAAAAAAATGTTTTCCTTATTTTCCTTGTTGTTATATAACATGTAACATTTCGAAGAATGTGTTGGCTTTTAACATTTCCAGTAAAGCCAGAGAAGCATTATCACTCATTAGGAGTCCTATTTCTGGCACTGGATGAATATAAGTTCAATAATAACACATCTTTTAACTTGTCCAGGTCTCTGTAAACTCCTTGGGGAAATACCTGGCTGAAATATCTAGTTGATAAATGCTTCAATATGTACTTTATACAGTGAGTCTTTCATAGTGTTTTTCACAGAAAACAGCTGCCTGCCACAGCTGAGAGCACTGAAAGTGACCAGAACAGTAAAGCTAGGAGTTTTATAACTAACATGATCATTTAAGGTTCCTGATTATTCTGTGTGCTCATCACTCCCTGCAAAATCTTAATTATTCTACATGAAAGGCTTAGTGTTTTTTTAAAAAAATATGGCACTATGAATATTAAAAATGCAACTCAGGATATTGCATATGCACAGAAAATATACGGCTACTTTCATAAATAGAATAGCTTGTTTCTTTCCAAAAAGAGTTCGATGCACATTTTGATGTACACATTTTTCATCAAGATGGACTCCAATAGAATCACAAAGCTGTTTATGTTTTTACAGTCCAGGAGTGTATAACCTTCCTGAGAAAATAAAGAGCTGTGCCTGGTCAAGCTTGCAGTATCCAAGTGAGTTCTCTATCATATTTAAAGTGATCTATTTCAGGCAATGTATTAGTCTGGGGGGGACTGTGTGGTCTCTCACTTGAAGTAGATGGGGCTGCATGTGTCTGAGAACTGTGGGAGCCTATAGATCTGTTTGTGCTTTAATCCACAGTGCTTGTTACAGAAGAAACTATGAGACTGGGAAAGAAAACAGAGGCTGTCACTGCTTCCTCTCCGAGGTTATATGTTGCACGCAAACAGTCATAAGCAAATAATGACTTCGGTGATATGGACAGAGACCTGCTGCATAGCTTGTTAAGACTGAGGGAGACTAAATCAGAAAGCTGTGAAATCTTGGTGACTTATCCCTCCTTTAATTACCTCTTCTATTTGCTTCCATTCCCGTCTTTGTTAAGTACCTAGGGGGTTTTAGTGTAGCTTCCTCGCCCTCCTTTGCTGGCCTTGAATTTCGCTGCACTAATGATGACCTGGAGAAGAACATCATCACCGTTTGACTATACCAACACATAACGAAGGTCGAGGTATTGTAGTTTCTAGAGAGCTACTGCAAGCCTGTCGTTTCCATGTCATGCTGTGATATTCAGTACTAGATGAAGTTGTTTTTTTTTTGTTTTTTTTGAAGCTTCAAACTGCTCTTTAAGCTATCAGCAGTTCACATGATAATGCACATTGCCTGTGAACAACCATCTGAGATAGAGCCATTCTTTTTATGCTTAATTAAGTGTGATTCAGACATAGATGTTTATAGTGATAGGAACGGATATACTGACCGCTAGGCTTTTAATTTTAAGTGAACTTTAAAATACCAATTTTAGGGAGTTTGTACTGTGTTGATGCTTAGATAACATGGATAACATTAGTTTTGTGAGACTTAAAGTTAGACATATACCCCAATTACCAATATATCTCCAATAACCTAATATTGGCTGATGAATTAGCTGGCTCACGTGGTTGGTTTTAAAATACAGCCCTGGAGTTGCAAAATGTTACAGGTTATGAGTGTAAACTACAGTGTTTAGAAATCAAACACTGGTTAACCTTTAATTAAATAAGCGTATCAATGCCTTAGACCCCCTCTAAGGAAACTGAGAAAAGGCAAAGCTCCAGCCCAGCTGAGGGAGGAAGGCGGTCATCCCAGAAGAATCAGTTAAAAGCTCCACTTCAGGAGCTGTGACATGACACAAACAAACACTACCCCCCGACTTAAGCCATCATCTGGGCTAATAACAAGTCCGGGTAACAACTCTGTAGATTACTGCACTCCTTGGCCGCCACCTGAGCTCAGACTTCGTTATCTTGTACAACGTCCTGTGGCAGCTTGGTAGTCTGCTGGGATTTCATAATAGTTCAGTATTTCACCTCTCACTTTGCTCCTTTATTGGTTCCCCTCCTAACATTTTCTGGCCACGAAGCTCCCATGTGTGCAGAGGCGAAAGCCCCTCCTTCTTATTACCAACCTTTTGTGAACCTTTTGATGCACACTAGGGCACAGTGAAGTGCTGGGTGGTGGAAAAGTGGCGCGGGGGTGAGGCCGACCTCATTATCAGCCAGCTGGACACTCGTACGCATCGTTTTGACCCTCATCCCCCCCTAACCTACACCCCCCTCCAACTGTGCGCTCATTCAGGCTCCTTCCATAGATTATAATAGTGCTCTGTTGTATGCTGTGTGTATGGTTCCTATTAGTGAGCAGAGGAGACATGGCTGATGCCTGAGGGAAAGCTCCAGATAAACAGACACAAGTTTATGATCATGGGGTTGTAAGGTTTTTATTTATCCTTGCTTTGTTACCATAGACACATGCTTGATGGTAACAGAACGAGGAGTCAGAGTCTTGAAAAATAACTTGGTTCCTGCTAATTATGAATTGCAGATGATGTGAGAAGAGGCTGCCGTTCCTAACTACATGATAATCATGGGCTAAAGGATAATAAGCCGCTGATAAGGGCTTAATTGGGCCTGGAAGCTATCTTGAGAAGTCTGTTTACAGAAACAATCAGATGCACCAAAGTCTAAATGGGCTTATTTCTTTTTGCACTGTTGCATTGGAGTAAGATTTGAGGGAAGTATCTGATCTTTTGATTGCACCAAATCTCAAAGAAAGGGATTTTTAGTAACAGGAAATTATATATCGACTGATCTTTTAAAATGCCAATTTAAAAGATTTTTTGTTTTTACTGGTTTTTGAGACTTAACGTTAGACATATATCCCAATACCAATATGTCTCCAATACTCTAATATTGGCTGATGAATTGGCTTGGCTTGGTTGGTTGATTTTACAGGACAGCTGTAACTGGAACAAAGTTTAAATGTCCATCACACAATATCACTGCTGCTATAGCCTAAGTTTGGAAACCCATTGACTAGTCTGCTGGCAAAGTCTCTGAAGACAAGGAGCAATTTTTCAGGGCTCCTGATAGAGCTGATGCGTGTCTGAGCAATGACTTCCTGTTGTATTCAGTGATAGTTGTTTCCAAATACTCAGTTTTGGGCACAACTTTTTTTCTATG
Source organism: Maylandia zebra (assembly GCF_041146795.1). Taxonomy (NCBI): domain Eukaryota; kingdom Metazoa; phylum Chordata; class Actinopteri; order Cichliformes; family Cichlidae; genus Maylandia; species Maylandia zebra. The sequence continues at coordinate 10,588,980 of NC_135184.1, forward strand.
CTAAATAGTCAATGTTTTCAAGATTGCATTTCAGCAAATACTCCCCCAGTCTCTCCTTGCTCTTTACACAGAGTGTTTACCTGCACACAATCAAAGGTTGCTTAAATGTGTTTGGTCAGCAGAACTCAAGCTGACTGCATAATGACACCAGAAAACCTTTGCCTGCAGGTTCTACATATTCATAGGCAGATATCTGTTTATGGAGATTACTGTGACCTACTTCCACCATTGTAACCAACCCATTAGGAATGCAGCATGAACTGGTGTGATGATCAGCAAGACACTGGTGGCATTGTGGAAAAACAAAGCAAGCCTGAATGTTTGGACTTTTAACAAAGAGGAAAAACCAGTTCCTTGTTTCTATGATGTTTCCTCAAACTGTGACCTCACTAAGGAGGATGGCCATAAACAAAACCAGTACACGAGTTGTAGCTGTACATTATATTCAATGAGTTAGTAGTTATTAGTAGGTATCTACATAAGTCAACCTTGAAGTTGTGTCCAAGTGTGTTAGAGCTACCTCTCACGATGAAGTAAACGTAATCCTCATCTCCCTCAGAGATTTTGGTTCATGTTGACACAATAGCCTCACACAGTTGGTGCAGAATTGGGCAAAAAATGTGCCAAGAAAATGTCCCTCACCCCACTATATCCCCAGCCTGAGTGGTTGGTTTTATGCTCTTGTTGTTCAGTTCTGACCCTACCATCTGAATGTTGGAGAAGAAATTGTGACTCATCAGACCAGGCAATGTGTTTCCAGTCTTTGATGAGCCTGTATGAATTGTAGCTTCAGTTTCCTGTTTCTGGTTGACAGGAGTGGCAGCCAGTCTGAAGATGTTCTTCTGCATACCTTGGCTGTAATGAGTGTTTATTTGAGTTACTGTCTTCCTGTCACATTGAAGCAATCCAACCATTCTCTTCAGACCTCTGATGTCAACAAGGCATTTTTAGTCAGAGAGCTGCCGCTCGTTGGATATTTCTCTTTTTTTTTTTTGGACCATTCTCTACAAACCTTAGAGCTGGTTGTGTGGAAAATCACAGTAGATCAGCAGTTTCTAAAATACTCAGACTAGACCATCTGGCACCATTTCACTACATTGGTGGACCATGTAGTGGAAAGGGATGACTCAGAGATTCTGTTCCCACTAAATGTATGCTGTATGCATGTACACATGAGTAAACTGCACAAGTGAGCAGGTCGTGGATGACTTCAGTTCTGAGATGCTAGAGTTGGGAAGTTGTGAGTGATCTCCAGAGTAGTTCTTTACTTTTCAAGAGTTTTGATGTATTTTTTTATGTCAGTACAACTTTCTGTTTTTCTCTGTTTTCCATTAAGAAAGACAACAATGACCCAGTTTGTTAATTTATCAACATAAAACACCCACTAATGATATTCAGACAAGTGAAGACTTCCTACTTTTTCTTCTTTTTATATATTCGATCAAAGGAATCCCCCTCTCTGTTCGGCTTGCGTGGGAGTGGGAATGTAATTTTGAGCGGCATCCGTCTAGGTCACGCGTATAATCACTTTTGACTCAAGTAAAGGAGATTTACATGCCAAATTGAAGCAAAGGTTTGGAATCAATGTAATGAATGGTGCTGAAGTGGGTCAGCTATGAGAAATACTGCAACGGGCTACATTTGTTTGAGTTTTTGGTCTTTTCATCATATTTGTTGATAATAACAGAGATTCATCTGTGCGCTGCTTTGGACAAAAGCATCTGCCAAATACATATGAAGGTAAAATATCACCAGCTTTATCCCTTATCCTCCCTTCAAAGATGAATTCTTAATCTCAGCTGCACCAACTGGTTCAAGATGGGTTGCACAAAAAAATAAGAGAGGATCTTTGTGTTCTGCATGTCTGTGCTGGAGAAATTTGTTCTGGCAGGAACAGCATGGGAAATGTAGTATCTCTTTCCATTTCTGATTTGTCAGCATTAATTTGCCCGAGGGCGGGGTCGCCTCCGGTTGAGTGTAACTCGCTGATCTTATCCGTCTTCTCTGTATATCTTGATGAGTGCAGAGCGACATTCGCCTCCCTTGCCTTCTCCACATGGCTCGCTTTCTTTGTACTGCACACTGCACAGCACTGGCACGCAGCCAGTCTGCTTTCCCAGAATACTCGCTGGACCTGCTGAAGAGTTTGGAGGCAGCTGACATGGCAGCTCTTCCCTCCTCCTGGCCTGTCTGAGCCACAGTGTCACTAATAGCTGTTAGTGGGTTGACTCCTAGTGACGCTTTAAATTATTATTTTATATATGTATCCATACAGTAGCTTCACTTAGACTCTGGGATGTTTGGGAGTTCAGGCTTTTTAGGCTGGATGTGCACTGGATGACCTCCAGACAGAGCAGTAGTATGCAGCGCCAATGCCTTTCAGGTGTATTGTGTATTTTTCACTTGTCTCTAGGGAAGAGTTTTGCTGTGTCTGCAGGCTTTTTAAAGCACTGTCCTGCAGCTCATTTTAAGTTACACACATTCCCACCTGGGAGCTGCCCTGTACAGTCTCATGACTTCACCGCGGGCTTTGTTATAAAGGGGTACAAGGGTGTCCATTCATTTTTCTTTGATTCACAGGTGATCTCAAACAAACAGTCATCTAATATTTGTGGGATTGCTGCTGTTGTCCTCAAGCTTTTGTAGACTTCGGCAGTAAGACCTCACAGCAAGAAAGTTGTGGGTTCGAATCTGGACTGGGGCCTTCTTTGCATGTTCTCCCCGTGTCTGTACGGGCTTCTCTATGGTTTCCTCTCACAGTCCAAAGAGATGTATGGGGATGGTTTAAGTGGTGGTTCTAAAGTAGCTGTTGGTGTGAATGTGAGTGTAAATATCTGTCTCTGTGCATTAGCCAAAAGCCACAGCATGTCTTTTATCCTGCCGTCCTTCTCTCACACGTGGTCGTGGCAGATGGCCCCGCCCCTCCCTGAGCCTGGTTCTGCCGGAGGTTTCTTCCTGTTAAAAGGGAGTTTTTCCTTCTCACTGTCAAAATAAACTATCATAGCTATGCAGATGACACACAAATATATATCACAATGTCACCAGGAGACCGAGGCCCTGTACAGGCTCTTGGTAAATGCATTGAGGAAACTAATGACTGGTTGTGCCACAATTTTCTCCAGCTAAACAAAAACAAAACTGAGGTAATAGTCTTTGGCGCCAAAGAAAAACGATTACAGGTCACCAGAGAACTTCAATCTATACACCTAAAAACCACAAACCAGGCGAGAAATTTGGGTGTAGTGATGGATGCAGACCTAAACTTAGAAAAACACATTAAGACAATAACAAAATCAGCTTACTATCACCTCAAGAATATTTCAAGGATAAAAGATCTGATGTCTCAACAGGACCTGGAAAAACTAGTCCATGCATTCATCTTTAGTAGGCTTGATTACTGTAACAGCATCTTTACAGGTCTACCTAAAAAATCAGTCAGACAACTACAGCTCATTCAGAACTCTGCTGCTCGAGTCCTCACTAAGACCAAAAAAGTGGACCACATCAGTCCAGCTCTGAGGTCTTTACACTGGCTGCCTGTCCGTCAGAGGATAGACTTTAAAGTTCTGATGCTGGTCTATAAAGCTCTGAATGGTTTAGGACCAAAATACATCAGTGACCTCCTGACCCAGTATGAACCTTCCAGATCCCTCAGGTCATCTGGATCCGGTCTTTTATCAGTTCTCAGAGTCAGAACCAGACACGGAGAAGCTGCATTCAGCTTTTATGCTCCTTATATCTGGAACAAACTCCCAGAAAGCCTCAGATCAGCTGAAACACTCAGTTTATTTAAATCCAGGTTGAAGACTCACCTGTTCTCAGCTGCATTTGAATAAAGCACCAAATCCAAACTTTTAAGCTTAAATTTCAAAACTAACATTTTAACTACTGATTTTATCTGTGTTGATTTTATATACTGTTTTGTTTGTTTGTTAATTAGTTTGTTTGCTTGTTTTAATCAATTTTAAATCATGCTTTGTATTGGTTTTTGTTTCTAATGTCTCTGTAAAGCACTTTGAATCACCTTGTTGTTGAATTGTGCTATACAAATAAACTTGCCTTGCCTTGCCTTACCAATGTGCTTGCTCATAAGGGGTCATATGATCCTGTATGTATTATTGTAGGATCTACCTTACAATATAAAGCGCCTTGAGGTGACTGTTGTTGTGATTTGGCGCTGTATAAATAGATTGAATTGAAACAGATTGGCGATCCATCATGGGGTGCCCAGCCTTAGAGTCACAGGGCAGAAGAAAATAGATGGATGCCCACACTGCACAGTTTAGTTTAGTTTAGTTTTTTGTTTTGTTTTGTTTAGCTGAAAGTTCAGAATAATGACGAATAAAGACGAGTGATGAGTTATGCAGTTAGAGCTAGGAGGCGATTAGGTGCATTTTAAATGTTACTGTAAGGTTATAGAGAATTTTCAAGAGTGTTTATTTTGTTATCTGGTTAATTCATGCTGACATTTCATTGAATGCTAATCATTTTTGTAAATAGACACTTTAAAAGATACTAATTCAGTGCAGGGCAGCCTGTGGTATCTACAGTTACTGTTAAGTTAGGTCAAGGATAGCTACCCATATGGAAAAGAAATAGTAAAAACTTATATGTGATTACTCATGAAAGTGGCCACTTTCTCATTACTTTCATATATTGTTTTAGTAAGTATCCAAAACATACAAGTTTCATTATATAATTTTTCAAGGGATCTTATATCTGTTTTCACTCTTATATGCTTTTCATACAAGTTTCACACAAGACAGATACAAACTTTATAAGATTTATATATATCTTTTCCATATGGGTAGCATTGGTTTGAAATTAAGCTCATGATGCTCTTTAGCACCATTTGCCAAAATGCATTTTTATGACTTTATGGGGACTGGACATCAGCCATGGCAGCATAATAGTTCACATCACATCTGCATATATAACGCATTAGACTCAGAGCTGCAGCAGAGCAGGTTAAGTTGATCATATTAGGAAGTTCATAGTGAGTCATTAATGTTTCTCCACCTGCCTAATCCTGTCATGTAACATGTCAGTTGTACCATCATAGTGTCAGCACAAACAAGGACATTAAATAATTTCTAAATTATAAAATCAGGTATTAGGCTTGGTAGCTGAGTCTTACAGCAAACAAATGCAGCTACAGCTATGTAGTTTTAGTTCAGATCATTTGTACCTTACTCAAAATGCAGTGTTGACATAGTCAGGCAAACTATAAGAAGCCCTACCTTTGCAGCAGACTTTACAAGAAAGAAAATAACGAGTTGTTTGGACTTGGCACTCCTCTCCAGGCTGGAAATGTGTTCAGAACAAAATTCACTTGTTCTCTGAAGCTGGTTCACTTTGCCAGACTGTGTGCCTTTCATAGCAGAAATATCAATCACCACTTCCCTCCTCTCGCCTTTAGCGGTCGGGTGCAGTCTCCCCGTTCGACTCCACCACCAGCTCTCTCACCGAGCCACAGGGGGAGGTTGCCAGTTCTGCACTTGTCATCCTTCCATAGCAGCGAGGGGGCTAAATCAGGCCCGCAGTCGCTCAGAGTTTATCATTAGTTGGATCCAGTCTGTCAGCTCGCTCTTTTAGAGTCGCAGTGTTTGATGAAATTTTAAGGCAACTCACAGATACAAATTTTGTGGGACAGCGTGATGCACTCTGTCAAAAAAATGTATTTACCAAAAAATAAACTCAGATTCTTTAGAGCGCTCGTGGCAAAATAAATAAGTAAAACAAAACTTGGCTTATTTAAGATGTCCTTTGCAAATATGTTGGTTTTAAAATGTATGAAAATATTCATATTTACCTAACTAACGTACCTTCTTATACCACACTAACTATGAACATTTTTCCATGAGATATAACAAAGAACTACAAATCATGGCACCAAGAGCTTTACAAATAGAGCCAAAAGTGACAGAATGGGAGCAATATCGCTTGAAGTTTTTACACTGAGCCCCTCTGCTTGTGAGAAATACTGTTCGAATAGCAATGTTTAAAACAATATTTTAGATTTGGATAGCTCATTGCTGGAGGAGATGTCTATGGGGTTTTTGTTTTGTGTGTATAATATTATTTTTTTTCTTTTATGTTGATTTTCTTTTGTGCCAGTGATGATATTCATTGTTGATGTCCTACTACTTAATTTGTGTTTCTCAAACTCATGTTTTATATCACAGTAAAATTAACAGATAAACCAGAACATTTCATTCACTAAATGTACCTATTAATGTGTCAGTCATTCATGCACAGACTAGTTTTTTGTGGATAGACTCTTATCCACCCCAGATGTTTAAGTCTGATGGCAGTGCGGCTTCACCTGTGGACCCTTTTTTATTACTTGTTTACTTCATTTCAAAAGTAGAGAAGTTTATAATAGTTATAATAAACAACAAAAAACTAAATAAAAGTTAATGCACATGCTCACTCTATGGGATGGTATTTATGTCAATATGTACGCGCGAGCAAAAACATAACCTGAGCAAATAGTTTCATTTCATGGGTGGAATTAAATTCCTCGCACATAAATGCAACATCCACGCCCAGAACTCGGCAGCAGCGTGCACAAATACGCCATCCCACACGCCAGAGCGTCTTCTTTTCACATGCCGCTGCTGTTTCACAACTCTCTACGCTCGGACATAAATTCTGCTCGCGCGAATCGACTCACTTTTGACGTGTGACTGGTCGCTTTGATGGACTCTTCAGGTTACTGCATTAAATCGAGTTACAATGTGGCAGCAACAGAAGCCACTGTGTTTTTTCAAAAGTATTTCTTTACAAAAGCAACCCTGTATCCACAGCTACCAGATAACGATAAGCGGAAGCGAACGGATGGATGGATATTTGAACTTCAGCCTCCACACGGAGTCTCTTCAGCATACATTAGAACTTCTTACTTTACCACCAACCTTAAAAAAAAGCTTCATCGCGTAGAGTTTCCTTTTAATGTTCCACTCAGCCACTGATCTGTTTAGAGACTAAACTGAAGATGTGCTTAATAAGGTGGATGGAAAAGTGCTCACGGAGATAAAACAATAACACAAAACTGCGCTTCTTTTTAAAAGCGCACATTATCGGTTGAAAAACACCTGATCAGAACATTGAGAGCAGGTGCTGTTAGTGTAATTATAACATCCGTCTGTGTTCAGAAGCTCCCGCTCCTTGTCTCACTTCTTCTATTTCCAGGTCAGATTTTTCGATTTGGCTGTCTAGAGCTATCCGTTACCGTGGCAACCAGTGATGGATAGCACAGCCAGCCACGGGTCATTAATTACTGTGAGAAGATTTTCTTGCTTTACTAGCTACTGTTCACAGGGCAACCAGGCGGTGTGTCCTTTGACTGTGAGCCAGCTGAGACATCTTTACCGTGAGTTAGTGGAAGCATTTTTGTTTGATGCTTTGAGGACTTGAATTCTACATTTCCTTATTATCTGCTTAGTATTATGATGATGGATGCTCTTATTACAAATGGTCAAAGCTTCAGACAGTGAGTTCAGTTATGTGCCATTAGTGTGTGAAGATCGAGCTTCAGACTGTTTCAGGCGCTGTTTCTTTTTTCTTCATACTCTTGAACGTGTAAATCAGAGGCCATCTTAGACACAGAGCTCTGAATATGAGATCATAGAGGCTCCGCTGACCTGCTGTTTGACCCTACCAAGGGGCAGCCAGTTAGGAGAAAGCTCTCTTAAAGCTGGTGGTCTTAAAGACAGAGGAGCTACTGTGTCTAGTGTCAGACAGCTGATGATGCTAAGGCTCAAAATTAGATAATCAGGTGATATTTTGAACTGTGAAACATGCAAAGCTACTTTAGTAAAGTCAAGGAATAGAACATGTGGAGGTGAAAATGAGGAAAATTCGCCCACTTTGAGGAAAAAGTAAAAAATAATGTAAATATTCAATAATCTCAATGTCAACCGCCTCATGTAGATCCGCTAGTTCCTGACCTGGAGATCTGGATCCCATCACTTGGCCACAAGATAAACCAGAGTGTCTCAAACTTTTCATCGCATTTCTAATTGTTACTGAGATGTTTGTTGAATTTGTAATCCTTCAACATTTCCCATTTTAAAGAATGTGTCATGTCTGACGTTGGACATCTTTATGTTATTACCTCAAACTTCCAAAGCTCATGACACAGCAGGTTTTTTTAATCCTTAGAGTAAAATACTAAACAGTTGGTAGACAACGTGATCTCTTTGGTAACTTGACCATTTTGAAGCTGAATTTACACTGAAATTAAACATCAGTGTCTACAGAAGCAGCTACTTGTCCCGCTTCTGGTTTCATTATCAGTCTCATCAGTTATGTGTACATGCTGCAGACTCCTCGAGGTTGACAATAAGGAGACTACCTTCCTTTTCTCACTCTTATCTTTCTTTACCTGCTCTTATATCCTCATGACAAAGATAACAGGGGATCATTGCTGCCTGTCTTTGCTATATTAAATATCTTTTCCCCTACTATACTGCTTATAAATCAGCATTGTGCAACACAGTACTCTTCTGCGCCCTATAAGTTTTCATGCTTGGTCTCTGAAGCTTAATAAAGTACTCAAATGAATGTGGCCTGTCTGTGTTTCATGATGGCACCTTGAGGTGAAGCTGATTGTAATTATACGTTTGAGAGAAGCTTCTGATGCTAATGGGAGCACTCACTGAAGTGAAGCCTCTCCTCTCTCTTGTTTCCTCTTACCGTGGGATCTGCAGTGTCAGCACTGCACCTCAGCCATTCGAGAGCCAGCGTGCATGTTAATGTATGACACGTGCAACACAAATGCACACACATAATGACTAATGCATGTCTTACATTGCGAAATCTGATCTGCTTGAGGAAAACCCTCTCTTGCACAGTTATTTTGTTTTGCTAAATAGTTTCAGCACTCGCGCAGTGATTGACATAATTTGGTAATTATTAGCAGTTAATTGCAGTTTTCTGTTGATTTATTTTGAAGCAGCATGAAATGACAACACTCCTCTGTTCTGTAAAAGAGATTAGCAGGAGTGTTTCTGCTAAACTTCTGCCGAATTTCTTAATGCCCCCGTAGGTTGTGTCGAACTTGTGTCTCTGGATCGTGCCAGCTGGCAGAGTGGCATTGTGTTTTCCACGAGCAGCATGCCAGGCCGTCGGGTTGTTCAGGGAGATTTGTAAAGCGTGAGCGAGAGCGGTAGTGACATGCCCCATAAAAGCTCTTTTGTGCTTCTCTTTATTGCATGTTGGGTCTCAGACAGAGGTCAGGGACGGCTTAGTGGAGAGCAATATGGGAGTGACCCTTCGCTGCTCACGCGCGACCTCCTGCAGACACTCATCCACAAACATTTACTCACACACACACTCAGGTAGGCATATTGTATTCCTGCTGCCTTGCAGGATTTTGCAGGATATATATATATATATATATATATATATATATATATATATATATATATATATATATATATATATATATATATATATATATATATATATATATATATATATATATATAAGCTCAGCGATTCTCTGCGCGATCAACCTCTCACATGTTTAAGCTGGGGGAGATTTCACTTGTCATGTTTGCATAGTAAGCTAACGATTAATAAGACGATGTCAGAGGAATTGGTGCACAAATTATCATCACTCACAGATCAGTGCTGTCGCTCTCTATACATAGTTCGCACGATTGCAAAGTGAAAGCAAAAAAACAAGCGCAAATTCAAACGCGACTTCAATATGTCACATATTGACAGTGGCTCACCGATGCCAATGACATAATTACCCAGCTACATTTCTGAAAGAATGCAAAAGCATTGACATATATTTTTCCTACAATAGCCCGACGGGCAGGGAAGAGATAGATTTTGGTAGCCCGACTGAAAAAATCGCTAGCTCCGGGACGTCGGGCTAGCGATATTGCAAGCCCTGTATCTGATTGAGGAATCACTCATCTTTGGAAAAGAGAGTTTATTACAGAGAAATGGCTCTTTCCAAAATAAAAGCTATACTATCCGCTTCTTCTGGGCTATATTCTCAGCAGCATAAGGAGAATCATGTGCTAACAGCTGTCTAAATGACTCGGCTAAAGTTAGTAGCATGCTTGCTTTTTTTTATCTGCTTCCACTTGTCTTTGCACTAGGATGATGTCGGCGTAAATGTGCAGTCATATTCGTTGTGTTCCCACTAGTGCTTTCAGGTTAATCTCGTTGAAATGACCTTAACGCCACAACACGGCAAATCTCTGTTAACGAGCTACCGCCGATCGCTCCGTGCATGGGGCTAGACGGCCAACACGTTAACGAGCTAACACACTAGTTCACACACGTGTAATTGAGCATTGCATGGCACATCCAACATACTGTTTTACTTTAGTCCATGACTAGGTCTATGTTGCAAGGAGAGCTTAACTTCTGTTTCGCTAGCTTGCCCTGCGCTCTTCCTTCTGACTATGCTGTCTGTGTTGAGCGCTCAGTGGATCTGCGCAGGACAGTGCAGCCTAGGCGGAGTAGTCGAACACAGATTCACTGAGCGCTCAACACAGACAGCATCGTCAGAAGGAAAATTGATAAAATAAATTACAAATGTTGTATTGTTCGATACATATGCGTACCGAACCGAAAGCACTGTATCGAACGGTTCAATATCGATACGAATATCGTTGCACCCCTAATATATATATATATATATATATATATATGTGTATATATATATATATATATATATATATATATATATATATACACACATACTCTGCAAGTCAGCATAGGTTGCTACAGCTACCGGTGGTTACTCCTTTGAGAATTCCTGGCCTGTTCTTTCTTTTCCCGTCTACATGCTGCTGTAGGACCTGGAAATCTCTGGTGGGCATCCAGGAATAGCAGCACTGTTGATGCTTCATGCAGATCGCCTGATCTTTTCTTTTTTATATATTTTAATTTGTCTGCAACATTGAAAGTCCTGTGTTTTTGCTGGAACATGCATCAGAGAATTCCAGTCATTTGAATGGTCTATCCATCCAAATTCTTCCACTTGTCTAATTCAGGGTCGCAGGGGGGCAGGAGCCTATTCCAGCTGCCATAGGGTGCAGGGTACACCCTACAGAGGTTTCATCTCCATCCCAGGGCTAACACATTCACAGTTGCAGGGGTTTGAACCTAGGACCTTCTTGTCATAGTGCTAACCACTACACCACTGTGTCCCCCCCAGGTTACTGTTACTAAAAAATTGATTTCTAGTTTGTAAAATGAACCACAATAGAAATATTTTTAATTCCTTCTGTAGGTGCTCTATTTGGTGTTTTTGTTGGGTGTTGGAATCTATTAACTTCTCTAAATATATAACTTTACATACTGTGTAAAGCAAACAAACCAACATCCTGACAAAGATTGGAAATACTCTGAACACTTTGCCACTGAAAAATATTAGAAAAAGACGACCGAAATCACACAGAGCTGGTTTCAAGTGTTTTGAGCTGAAGAAGATTGGGTAATGCTGCAAAATAAAATAATAGTGTGTGTGTGTGTGTGTGGGGGGGGGGGGGGGGGGGGGTCATTAAGACTCGGATACAATGAGTCTATCATATTTCTTATAGAAAGAATAAATAGAAATGAATATATGTCGTAAGTTTGCAACAAAAATAAAAATTCTGTACAAAAATCACACAAGAGGGACGTGATGGTAACAACAAGTCAGAGGAAGAAGCTGTTCGTTCTCCTTTTACCTCTCTCTCAAAGAAAACATCTGACTGTACCTGTGAAAAGCGAGAGTGCATTCACCAGAAATGCTGCCTATTTTTTTTGTCTGGTTTGTTTGATAATGGGCAAGTTACAGTTTATCAGCGTTTTGACTGAAAACATCTGTGTCTGTCAGTGTTGGTCAAGTTACTTGAAAAAAGTAATCAGTAACTAATTACTGATTACTCCCCCAAAAAAGTAATCCCGTTACTTTACTGATTACTTATTTTCAAAAGTAATTAATTACTTAGTTACTTAGTTACTTAGTTACTTTTTAAAAACACGATTTACAACCTGAAGAGGTGATAAAGCGATAGATCTTTCAGCCCAATTCTACTTTTTCTACATAATCCATCATACAAAATGTAATCAAATGGAAAAGTCTCTTTTTAAAACTTGTTTTATCAGTTTTAATCTTTTAACTTTATGCATCAAGCAAAACATTTAATTATATGCAACATTCTCTGACTTGAATAAATTAGTTTAACATTTAAACCTATTTTCTACACATTCCAGCACATAAAATAAAATATTTTTTGTGTTTTCACTCACTCTTTCAAACAGATGCAAGTAAAACACAGCAGAAAATAAATAAAGTCAAAGACTCAGCGGTCCTTTTGCTCTATTTTCACCTGTAAAGCAGGAGCAGGGTAGGCGGAGGGTTACCCTGGTGCAGGTGTGCTGCGCTTGCTCGGAAGTTTAGGGGTTTTTTTCGCTGTAAAAAGAAGTTTTCTTCCCACGCACGATGGACGCTAATGTTTTTGTCACTTTTTATGGAATCAAACTCAAAGTAAGGTCAGTACTTCCACACTTTAAACGCTGCACGCTCATACTCTCTCCCGCACTCGATATATTATCCATTGTTGATCTGCACACAGCTGCTGTCACCAACGTCGCACTTGCTTACGTCACTGTCATGAGACATTCTCGCAAAAAAAATCACGGTTTTAGTAACGCAGTAACGCAGCGTTCCTACGGGAAAGTAACGGTAATCTAATTACCGATTTTGCAATAGTAATCCCTTACTTTACTCGTTACTTGAAAAAAGTAATCAGATTACAGTAACGCGTTACAAGTAACGCGTTACTGCCCATCTCTGGTGTCTGTGGCCAAACATGGTACTGAGTAAAGAACAAACCAAACAGTAAGATGCAAAACCTGAACGTTAAGCCTCCAAAATGCTAAAAAGCTTTGCAGGGCTGAGGGGACCCATATGGAAAAGAAATAGTAAAAACTTATATGTGATTACTCATGAAAGTGGCCACTTTCTCATTACTTTCATATATTGTTTTAGTAAGTATCCAAAACATACAAGTTTCATTATATAATTTTTCAAGGGATCTTATATCTATTTTCACTCTTATATGCTTTTCATACAAGTTTCACACAAGACAGATACAAACTTTATAAGATTTATATATATCTTTTCCATATGGGGAACCGCAGGGTTTGATGATACTTTTCAGTGAATTTGTCACCGTGAAGTGGCAACCTCTGAGGATGCAACAATAAAGGCAACACAGAAGGTGGCATTAACTGGCAGCTCCCCGAATGGCAGTTTGCTTGAAAAATGAGTCAGTGCCCACAGACTTCTCCAAATTTAGAGCAGAAATTTCAAAACTAGCTTGTTCTCTGCAGATAATTTCGTCCTTTGTGACAATTGTACATGGGGTGAATTTTTTATATGACTCACCCATTTAAAGCATTTGAAATTATACATGATTACGGATTTAATGCTTTGAGAGACAAGTGGATGGTGTCACTGCAGCTTACCAGAGCATTGCCAGGTCTCAGCTAACCTGAGTCACTGAACTGGACCTCTGCACTGTGTTTGTAGTTTTGGCACCTTCTGGAGAAATGTTCATCATTTAATAGTCCCAAAAATGGCTAACCAAGTTAGCCTATAACTTGGCACACCACCCTGAAACTCAAGGTTCACTCTTGCTACACCTGTTTCGTATAGTCAATCTAGTTCACTACAAGCAATTACTTTAATAACACACAAATAAATTTGTTTCATTGCTTTAAAAAGCATCACTGAGTACAGTTTTAAAGTCTTAGCTGATGGTTTTACTTACACCAGCGCCATCCTTTGGCATGCCCACTTGGAATTTTACCAGCTTTATAACGGCAGTTGTGTGCATTTTCTTCCACCTGCCTCTCCTAAGCTCTGCTCCTGCATTCAGGCTATAAAGACCTCTGAGGTGGATCAAAATCTCTGGACAGCTACTGATGTGCTGTACAACTGTGCAATGACAATAAAGAGTTATCTTATCTTATCTTATCTTATCTTATGTTAAGACAAAGGGGAGATGGAGATGCTTGAAGCTGTTTACAAGATCACATCCGCTGGGGGTGCCCTGACATTGGAACGACCTCAGAGTGCTGCATGAAGCCTGTCTTACTGCCGATTATACGGACAGACCAGCAACCGCCACAAACGCAGTCGCAGCCACAGACGCACCAGGATGCCCAGACAAAAAGCACAAAAACAGGCACCCACACAATAACACGCTGTATGGATGTCTCGACAACGCATGCGTGTGCAGACGAGCACACACGTGCATCATATTGGAAGCCCACTCTGCTAGATTGCTTTAATTCATTTAGCTTTGATTGGTGAAAGGTTTTTTTTTTTTTTTCCTCAAAATATCACCGCTGCTCCTGTTTGCAGCAACTTCACTGTAGCCTTGAGGAGGAATGGGTGGCGGTGCACCATTTTCAGCAGCAAATTGAATTTCAGTGGGTTGCATGGTGTGTATTTGGCTGATGGAGCATATCTAGAAGCTGTATATTTAGACTAATGCAGGTGCTGCAAGTCACAGATTGATTACCGGTTTAAAAATAAAACAGCTGTGTGCATCATGAAGTAGCAGGAGCAGCAACAGAAAACACTTGTGCATCAGAATAATGTCCTTGGATGGGGTGAAAAAAATTAAATCAAGTGACAAAAAGAGAGGGCGTCTGACACTTAAATATATTCAGACAAGTGTGTGTGCGTGTGCTGTATTAATTAATTTATTGAAACGGATTACAGTCCAGATTGAGGGCTCATTCATCCAGATCTCCGTAATATAATCTGCCTCTAAACATTTCATAGCGACTTATCTCTCTGAGCTCTCCCGCCGGGTGAGCGATATTTATTCTGTTGTGTCGGAGTCTTAGCTGCCTCTGTCAGGGCTGAGAAGGGGTTTATCTGCATCCAGCGGCAGTCGCAGCTGCGTTTGTGCTCCGTTACCACCCCCTTCCCTGCCAGCCCCTCCATCCCGCCCCCCTCTTTCGCTGGTCACACCACACTTCCTGTTAAATCCCATTACCAGAGCCAGACGCCCCTCTCTGCAATGTGTTACGGTCTTTGAGCTAAATCATAAATAGGCCAAGCTGTTGAGTACAGATGCTGCTGAAAATACTCTCGCTGTGTTCCCATTTTTACTCATCCTCCACCCCCAAAATGTTTTTCTGTTTTTTTTCCCCCTTCCCACATTGGGATGTTTGGGGTGATGTCACTGTGTATGTCAGTCTGCACTTGTTCCAAAAATGCCCGAGTGTATTACGCAAACAGGCGTGTCAGAATACTCCATATTGTTGTGCTCCAACACTTGTTCCAAGACTGTAGTGAGACTGCAGCAGCAACATGAAAAATGAAATTTTCTCAGGGAAATTGAGTTGTCAGGATTTTGCCCCACATCTAAAAAAAAAAAAATAATAAGATATCGCCAACTTGTGATGCATTTTTAATTCTAAACAAATGCTATAAACACTTGTTGAACATAAACACTGTCGCACACAACTTCTGGGATACAACACAGACGGTAGCAGTTGATCGTTTCTTTATTTTCGAGGGTTATCGTTAGTTCCCAGTGTGATACCATTTTTCATTTTTAATGAGAGAGGAGCATAGACTGTGTAAAAGAATTGCCTTAGCCACAGTGATGCAACTCATTGGTTTTCAGCCTCTTGACCCTCAGCTGAAGAAAGTTTAGTAAACTGTAGGCATTAACTATACATTCAAGGACACAAATAAATGTGAGATACAAGTAAAACACCAGGATTTCACTCATTAAAACTGAAAATACAACTTCTTGGATGGTCTGTACCACACAACAAGCTAAAATATTCATATTACACCGATGATTTGACATGTTAGTTTGGAGCCAGCTCTATGTAAGCATTCGCTAATTGTGAAACCAGTTAGAACGAGTGGTTGTTGTTAAATTTGCAAGTTCAAAGTTGTGGAAGCCTGTTTCTCCACCTGCAAAAAACCAGGGGTCAGTCCTGGGAGGATATTTATGGAATAACTTCAACACTATTCTTATAATGTTAATGCCAGACATCATCTGGCTAATAAGAATTTGGTGAAATGTGAACATACTAACCCGTCCAACCACCAATTTAACATATCAAACTGAAACACTCAAACCCTACATAACTGTTTATCATAGTTTTATTTATTTTTTTATACTGTTTTAATTTGGTTGTACCTACATGGGCATTGTAAAGCACCGTGTGTACTTTGTTCTCGAAAAACACTATATTAATGAACCTTACTTAGTTACTTAATCCAGCAGACTAGTGCGCTGTCTCAGCTGGGGCTATCAAAAAAGCCACAGATAAAGATGGCTGCATCCCAAGACGACTCTATTCACCAATCAAAACATTCCAGAGCAAATTCTGATGATGGGAATTTTTAGAATTTGTCGACTAAAATTTAAAGAAATGTCTCGGGTCTTGCTGGATTGTACAGTCCAGTGTACCGACTCACTGAGGGTTTATAAGAGTGGAGATGTTATTTTTCAAAAATCAGCTTTTTGTGTCTTCTCTTTTTAAGAACCTGTCGCCCAAACTCCTCCCTGACATCCTTAAAGTGTCACCTCTAAATTCCTGCCCCTTATATCTTGTGCTAAACCTTATCCTAACTCTGTCATCTTCAAATAAATCAAATCAAAGTTTTATCTGACCTCAAACTGCCAAAACAAATCCTAAATCTCATCTTAGTGCTCATTTATAATCCTTACCCAAGTGAAGCCTTTAAAAGAGATTGAGAGGCTACATTGACCTCACTTTGATGATCTAAACTCAAGGTGCTTCTCAAAGATAGAACGGCCCACTATGAGCACACACATATATAACTTTAGTTGCCACATACATTTCAGATGTCATTCAGGGGTGATTTATGTGGAGCTGGAGTAAAGTAAGGAAATGTGGAAGAAAGAAAGAAGCAAGAAGGGAGTAAAACGGGATTAGGGAGTCCAGGAGGGAGGTACATGAGAAGGCCAGTGAAATACAGACTGGCAGTCAGTCAGTCAGGGCCTGCAGCGACTGCTTCACTCGGTCCCACCAGAGTAACGACTGTGTAACTACAATCTGCTAATCCTGCAGGCTGGCAGAGGTCCAAGTAAAAACCAGCAGCACCAGTAATGCAGCCAGTCCTCACACCAGCTGGATCTGCCTGCCAGACTGCATGCTGCTCCTGCGTGACTGCATGACTGACTCTCACTAACCCGAGCTAACCGGCTGTTCAGAGCACCACACGTGGATGATGATGATGATGATGGGGGAACCTGTGTGCATGTTTGTGCTTTTGAGCGTGCAGGAGGACGAATGTGTGTTGAAGTGGAAGAAAAGCAATCACACAGAGGATGTGAAAATGTGGCAGAGCTTTCAGGAGGCACAATTAATCTCAGTGGTTGAATCAAATTTTAAAAAGTAGAGCAACAGTCATTCACACTATCAGGGAGCAGTAAAAGGTCTTTTAGAGGTGCAGATAATTATTTCCATTATGGAATAACGTGGTGATTATTGGAGCTAAATATTTGGTCTTTGCCGGTCCACGTATCCCACACCAGGTGGGGAATGATTACTGCCTCAGGTGGAGGAGTTTAACTATCTTGGAGAAGTATTGTTGTTCATTTCATGTTATTGATCCTTAATAACTGGAAAATTTCAGCAGGGAACTTTGAGTTAGCGTGATGCTGTAGTGTGGTCGGGATATTGTCTGGTGACGGGTTGTGATTAAAGTTTGAAATCAGCAGGTGTGGAGAAAGAAGTGTTTGCCAGATCTCCGCAGCTTGAAGCTTTATTAGTGATTATTTGCATAACACACCTGAATCTCAGTTCAAAAGGTCTCCACACACCATAAAATTGCCCTGTCCACGTACAGATCTGTGATATGAGTTTTAACACGATTTTTATTTTTATTTTTTAACACAAAGTTTTTGCACGCTCGAATTTTAAAGTGACTACAAAAACATATCAATAGCTGCACTGGCGTTATTTTGAGGATTTGGTAATTTCAGAAGAAGCAACATCAATTTGTCAATTGTAGCGTCGGATTTATGGAACCATGAGTGGAGTGCCAAGTTATCAGTTAAAGTTAGAAATGGGATTGAAAATGGCCTTCATTTATAGGACACTTGGTTAACAAACTGCTCCTATAAACTATACAGGTGCAATGCATTGATACTGATACCTGCTGATGGCTTTGAAGCAACATATAAATAAAATATTACAATTTAATTCACCAAACTTCTGTGTCTATGAGCATGGCTCGCAGTGTCAGATAACTACAATAAAACAACAGTTATAGCCAAGAGGTCAGCTACCTGCCTAGTGGGAACCTACTTGCCAGTAAAAACAGCCATGCCTTTAATAATTCAAAATTTAAGCTGTAATAAAATTCAAATGGGTATTTTATTAGAAGGAAATCAACCTTTATAGTTTTCATGAAGGAAAGAATTAACGAAAAATGTTTATTTATGCTCTAAAGTTGTACTTCAGTGTTGTCTTCTTTCAGCCCTGAAGTTTCCCGCTTCTATGACCCACTTGAAGCCAAAAAACTAACAGCTCAAAAAAAACCAAACCCTGTTACTTCAGTTTTCGTCATTAGATTAGAAGAATAACAATGCCATACAGATATCTGACGTTTAAATGACTACTCACTGTTAATGTATGTAATATAAGGTCTGTTTGTGCAGTTATATTTGCAAGCGAATCGCAGATGAGTGTCTTTGAGTTACTTGATCACGTTGTTGTTTCTCTGACTCTCACATTGGCTTGTGTGTAGAATAAACGGGGATCCCTGACAATGGCAGTCTGAGGAGCTTTGTACAAGATGCTGTCTAATCCGCTGTCTCCCCAGAGAGATTAGCCCCGTCACCAGGGTGGGGAATTAAACCACGGCTGGTGTTGGAGAGACCCTGAAAACAAAGCTGAAGTGAGACCCGAGGGGCTGTGGGGGTGCAGATGCACAATTTTGATGCAGCTGATCAATAAATAAAGTAAACTATGAATCTGTCAGTAATTGTTGTATTTAAAGAAAATGGATTTCTGAGAAACATTGAGGTCTGGTTGTAGGGAAAGATCAGAAGAGGTGTAGTTTCCTTCAAGGGCAAACTGTCATCTTCAGTCATTTTGACATTTAGCTTTTTCCAGTGTCTAAAAAAATCAGTTTGACAAATTAAATTTAGGGACATATTTAAGAAATCTGTCTTTTTTCCGAGGGAAACCCAGACAGTTGGTGCCACAGTTCGATCAAACAATCAGATCTTGTAAAGGCAGCAGGCCAAGGTTACTCAGCCTATAGAGAAAATGTTTTTTTTTTTTTTGGAGAACAGCAGCTCGGAGGTCAAAATGGACTGAGACTGTGGAGAGAGCAACGGGAGCAGATAAAGAAACATGTTGATAAAGGGAATCGTACAGCAGTTAGGAAATGAAACAAAACTATAAAGCTCTTTTGAGCAGCAACAGAGAAATGTGTCTCATCTGTGCCCTGCTTGAACTTCTCTGCATGCAAACCTTATAAAATAAAATAAAGTTTCAAATCAAAACAGTATTTTCATTCAAATTTGTCACGGAAAGCAGCAGACACAGACGTCTCTCTGTAACCGTTGCCGCCTGCAGTTTGGTTATGCTCATTTTTGCGCCACCGTTTCTAAGCGGGCGCTCCCTTCCTGTCGCCGAGCCAGCGACTGAGTCAAGGTCCGTTCTTGCTCTGGGCAAAACAGGTTCTCCCTCACACTTTCCATCCGTCTGGCCATGAATGATTCACACTGTCCTTCTGGTCTGTTTAGGATGGCAACAGAGCTTCTGCAGGGAAGAATCTGCTGTATGCCAAGTGAAATGAGAGTGAGTGAGTGTGTGCTGAAAGAGGAGTAGCCAACACTGATTCTGCTCATTGAGCTATTGCACATCTTTGGTGGGCAGGACAAAAAAATCAGTTTCGTTCAATTCAAATGACATGTTCATCCCACCAGTGAACATCCCTCGTGCACCTTTCAATCTCTGCTACGTGATTCGACATGAATATGCGATTGGTTAATTTTAGGTTAATGCAATGGTTTGCAAGCTTTGGTGCTTCAAACCACTAAAGGTTGGATTTTGATCAGCAGTGGATGAGTGGCGCTAACAGACCATCTCACTCAAGCTTGCAATCAGAGTAAAGCAAAAACAGTTTTCCCAAAAAATGAATAAGAGGAAGCAATATGCTTAAAAACTCTTGTTGCAGTCGACTGCAGTGAGTGACTGTGCTGCTGCTTAGCTCGACCCCAGTGCAGTATTTTTCATCAGTGACCTGCAGTGGTTTATATCAGACAATTGGCACTATATAATGTATATATACAATATGTGCCTTTCTGAAGACTAAGGAGTATTAAAATTGTTGTGACAACATGTCACATTTACAGTTGTGGTCAAAAGGTCAAAAATCTGGAGCATGACTATCGTGGGCTTTAATCGTCTTTTAAACACCTTTAATTACTTTAAAATTAAAGATGTTTAGCACTTCAGCACTTTGCGAGACACTTGATGTCTTTTAAATGTGCTAAATAAAGATGACTTGACTTGAAAATAAGATACGGGTGCACAACTTTTGAATTTATTTTGGATTTTCTCTAATCCGCACACGGTTAAAAGTATACATACAGGCTCAAATATACACATACGTACACCTCCGCTGACACAATAGTCCTGGAACATATTCGAAATATGTAATAATCTATTTGATGAGAGACTTTAAGATGCTCGAGTTGGTTTAAAAAAACCCATGAAGACGTTTCACCTCTCATCCGAGAAATCGCTTTCTTTCCGAGCTCCTTAGACTACCATGACCTGGATGACAAGAACCTACACAGAGATGTGTGATTATGACTGTGACATCAGAAATATTAATATCAAGTTATGCTTCCTAGAAAGGAAGCCATCCGTAGCCCAACTGATCATCAAACCTTTAAATAACCCTGCCGGGGCAGCAGTCTGCTCCTGGAAAAGGCTCTGCATTTATAGACGGGGATTTCTTCCTCCCTTTCTCTCTCTCGCTTCTCCTCCTCCTCTCCCTTTCCCCCTCTCTGTGATAATTTATCTTGCCCCAGTCTGATAGAGCTGTAGCTGATGTAAGAAAGTGACTTGATAAAAAATGAATGATTTTATTAGTCAGTAAGACTAAGCTGGCGTGTAGAAGGCCCTGTTTTATCCAGGCTTTGCGTGCGATGCCTACTGTTGTATTAGCTACAGGACAGATTTCCCCACTGGACGGGCAGATGCTTTCCCCTCCGAGCGTCGTGGATGCACCATGTGTCACTGAATCTGAGCCGGGATAAGACGTCTGTCACACTGAGCTATGAATGGGATCTAAAGCACCCTGGTGCATCATACATGACAGACATTAAACCGCCTTTATCTGAATTCTCAAGTTTTCTGAGTTGAATAAAAAGCAGAATCGTCTCAAGGGGCATTTTAGTTTATTCATATAAATCATATATATTGTCTGTTCAATCTGCCGCTCCATTCAACCACAGAAAGAGTGACATGCTAGCCAGATGTTAGCCTTGGATGCAGGCTATTACCAGGACAGTCTCTGACAGTAATTATGTCATGATGTGCAATGTGATCTAAAGTAAACACTTCCTTATTAGATCTAGCTTTGACCTGATGATGCCAATGTTATATAACACATGCAGATAGATTAATGCGCTTCTTTTTTCCAGAGTCTTCTTCACATTAGGGAGTTGGCATACACATTAGCAAACACCATCATCATGATTGTCTATATAAACACTGGCATCGTGATTTATGGAAATATCAATAGAGCTGCAGAGATCCTCCCTAATAGCCTTCTTATGTCTTTATCACTCTGCTTTAATGTTGGCATGTTTTAAAAATTTCTTTCCTTTTGTGCAGCAGTGAAGAAGTTTGTTTCTGATGAGGCGTTTCTTCTGTTTTGCTCTTTTACAGACTGCACTGAGGCGACGAGGTAGCAGGGAAACATTTAAAGACAAAAAATCCACAAGTCAGGTAAATAAGAAAAAGATGTCAGTGTTACTCACTCTGCAGAAAGAGAATAAGGCACTTTTTTCAAC
The DNA here is from genome assembly GCF_041146795.1 of Maylandia zebra. Lineage (NCBI taxonomy): Eukaryota > Metazoa > Chordata > Actinopteri > Cichliformes > Cichlidae > Maylandia > Maylandia zebra. The sequence goes on from NC_135184.1 coordinate 10,611,046, forward strand.
CCTTTACAGGCGTGGATTAGCAGATTTAAAGAGAAAAGCAGCTTTGATAAAATTAAAGAAAAAAACACATCCTGAAGGTGGAAACAAAGAAATCACAACAAGAGGAAAGAAAATAGAAAAATAAGTGTGAAGTCAAAAGTTTAAAATGAGAAACCGTAAGTGAAGATAACAGGAAAACAACCAGGCTGCAACATTTAAGCTGAGCCTTCGGCAGAACATTTACTGTAGCCCACTTACTGCTTTTATCCAGTTCAATAAATGTACTGTTGCCTTCTGGGCTAAATTATGTATCGCAGTGATTTCCAACCTTTTTTTCAGTCTGTGTTTAGTCATTTTGGTACATTTTGTAGTCATACGTCCATTTGAAGGCAGTAAAAGTTACGAAAACCGCAATAGAATAGAATAAGATAAAATAGAATAACATACTATACAACACAAATAAAAATAAAATGCTCTGTTATAGTAGGAAAAAATTGCTCTTGGACTGGATTGGAACTTTTATTGGATGTTTTTAGACAATAACAAAAGTATGAGACGACAGCAGCTTTACTGTCATTTTTATTGCATTAGGAGGACAGTGCGGACCTCAGGTGCCAGCTGCAGTTTGCCAAAGAGGAGTCCGGCCTCATGAGGAAAAAGATGGCCAAGCTCGGCCGTGAAAAGGATGAACTTGAGCAGGAGCTGCAAAAGTACAAATCAGTTTACGGGGACGTGGACAGTCCCCTTCCCCTGGCGGAGTGCTCTGGCGGCGGCCCTCACACCACTCGAGAAGCCGAGCTACGATTGCGTCTCAAGCTGGTGGAGGAGGAGGCTAACATTCTGGGCAGAAAGATTGTGGAGCTGGAGGTGGAGAACCGCAGCTTAAGAGCGGAGAATGAAGACATTCGCTGTCAGTATGAAAGAGACTGCTTTGGGCGCGAGCCTTTCTCCAGCATGCCCTCGTCTCCATATGGCGGCGATGCGCTGGAGTCGGCCAGTGAGCTTCGTCGCCATCTCCAGTTTGTCGAGGAGGAGGCTGAGCTGTTGCGCCGCTCCATCTCAGAGATTGAGGACCACAATAGGCAGCTTACGTCTGAACTCAATCGCTTCAAATTTGGTCCAAGCAGCACCTCTGGGGCCGTTGGTGAAGAAGGCAGTGAGGGGGTACTGTTTAAACCCGGGAACGGGGGCACGGGTAATGGCTCCAGTAGTGGGATGTTGATGGAGGAGCTTAAATCAGCCAGGATGCAGATCAACGAGCTGAGCGGAAAGGTGATGAAGCTGCAATATGAGAACCGTGTCCTCATGTCTAATGTCCAGCGCTGTGACCTGGCTGCACACTTGGGCCTGCGAACCGGCAGCCCTCGAGACAGCGATGCGGAGAGTGATGCGGGCCGGCGAGAAGCTGCGGAGGATGAGGAAGCAGGGCGACTTCTCCTCCTCCAACCGAAGAGAGAAGGACCTATTGGAGGTGAGAGTGACTCTGAAGATCTGTTTGAGAAAACAGCGACCACCTCGGGGTTTGGAAGCATCAAACCATCAGATGGCAGCGAGCTCAGTGCCACTGAACTGGCCAATCGTAGAAGGGAAGAGCGGGAGTCATTCGCTAATGTGAAGCGAGAGGCAGAAAGGCTCGGGAAGACAGTGGACCGTTTGATCACGGACACTGACAGCCTGATCTTTGAGGGCAGGCTCCTGGTGACGACAGGAGAGAGCCTCGAAGGCGGGGCAGCCTCTGGATCCAAACCAGACACTCAAGTCCTGGACACCATTAACACCCGCATGAAGGCTTTCCGCACTGAGCTGCACATCTTTATGGAGAAGCTGGACCACATAGGGGAGGGGCTGAGAGAAAGGACAGATGATCTGTCACCCATGCCAAACCTCACAGAGTCCAGCAGCTTCCTGTCCACCGTCACCTCCATGTCTCGTGACTCTCCCATTGGCACGTTTGGCAGAGACCTGGTGACCGACTTCCAGGTAAGTTCAATGGATAGCCTTCTTCTGACCTTTTCAATGCCTTTCTGTACTGTAAGGTGACATGTTTTGGTACACAGAGATGTTCTTTTCACTTTTGTTTGTCCAAAAAGAAAAATGTCTCGTGTTCTATAAAAATTGTGAATAAGAACATCAATTAGCATTAAATCTCCTGATTATTCCAGACAATCTTAAGCTTATGAGAAGCAGATATCAAGGCTTCGTTAACTTGAAAAGCAGTAGGAAACATTAAATTGTCCAAAAAATGACTTTAACTAGCAGGCAAAATTAAGATGGGTACGAGTATACCCAGTGGTATATTGTAAATGTGAGAATTCATTTAGGTTTGAGTTAAATGTCCCTAAGTGTGCATTCATTAGTACACATTTATGGCCAAAATAAACTAAATGAGAGTCCAAGTCAGCAGAAAAAGCATCTCTAATTAAAGGTGCAGCTCTAATTGGCGGCTCATCTTTAGCAGGACACACACTGCACAGCCGTGCCTGTCAAAAGGAATCTCATTAAAGAAAAACGGCGTGAAGGATGGGTTCGGACTTTTTCATTGTCTATCTTCATATAATGCTCGTATGTTGAGTTATGAGAGTGAAGGCCCAATATAATCTTTCAACTCCAATATAAGAAATGAGGGGTAAAATGTAGGAAAAGTTCCTGTTCTGTGTAAAATCTGCTTATGAAACTGCGCATGAAAACTTTGGGGAGTTCTGCTGCCGCTGTGGCTGCTTCATATTCTCGGCTCAAGGCTAAATGAGCTGCCACCAGCGTACCACACAGGATGGGTCGTAGAGAAGACACTTTTACATTCACTATCTTGGGTGCATAAGTATGTTCATACTGACAAGTGAGACTGCATGAAGTGCTCTAAAAGTACGTGGCTAGTACTCATGACCGGCATAAAGCTTTGTGTGGAACTCTCGTGTTGGTCGCCACGGTTGCATATTTGGAAAAAGAGAGAATCTTCAAATATTTATCAGACAAACCGAGGACATGTGGGGTTTCAGAAAGGAGATGACAGTGCCAGCTAGTCATTGTTTAATATTTGTGTGTCAAATTGTTTCCTTCACCATAGAAGAATTTAATATTAATTCTTATGTGAAGCTCGACAAGTTGCAAACATTCACAAGACATGACGCTAGACGACAGTTGTGGTCAGAGTTCTCTCTTGTCATTTCCAGTAAGTGCAGAACTTTGTTAAACCCTGTCAACATTCATACAGTGCATCACGTGTCTGCCTAGTAAACTATGCACAGTGTATATATAGTTTATATACTAACTAGGGGAACTATAGTGTCCAATTTGGGGAAACAGTGTCTCTCTCTAATTGCATTAAAGTACTATTTGAGTACTTTTAACTGGTTGAAAAAATGTCTTACGAAGACCCAGTACAGACTAAATTTGATAACGTTGATTCCTGAAGCTTTTTGCATAGAGTGAGTAATGGATGTTATATTTTTGTAGTGTGGTTTGGGTTAGTGCAGGTTTAAAATGGTAGTAAACGGGAGGTAGGGAAAGCAAAAGCCTTCATCTGCTATCTTTGGGTATTTATCTTGTTGATTTTCAGTATCATTGAATCCTCCGGCCTGTTTACATTTAGTTTTGAAATATGTCTTGGAAGGTCAGATCATAAGTGGGCAGTGGTTAGTACCAGTGTAGATGTAGATGAGACGCTTTGTGATATGATAGCTTTTGTGTTTTGGCTAGGCCACAAATCTATTGGCGTATTAATTCTAATGCGTCCTTCAACATTTTCCAAGGCAGAAATTAGGTTCCCCGCTAATTTCAATAGTTGGAACAGTTCGTTTAGCATTTTATTTTCTATGCTAGGACTTGCAACACAAATTGGGCACCTGATTGGTGTACAGGGACCTTTAACCTCTAGTGCCAGTATTCACAAAGTGTAGGCCAATGACAGCCTTTGCTTGGTGCATCAAGATAGGAAATAATGAGCTTCGTGTCATACTACACCAATTCAAAACAAGATTAAGAGAATTTGAACTGTTCTGTTTTATATGTCATAGCACTCTAATCCTTGGTACCTGAATACAGTTGATGTAAATAAATGCCATAGGTAATGAATAAAAAATATAAAACTGTAAAAGAATTGTAATTACAACCATAAACCACCACTCTGGAATGATTTGTTACAAGTAGAGTGAGGGGAGTTTTCGCAAATGTTAGGCAAATATGTAAACCACTACACTGCAGCTCTTGGCTCCCTAAATTGGACCTCCGTCCTTGACAACCTGTTTATGACTTGGACAGTAATAAAACACCTGAGAGGCACATGATAAACAAATGCCCAAGATGGATTTTAAAACAAAGTGTAAACAGGCTCTCTGATTCTTTAGATTAAACACGAGATATCAAAAGTTACCTAAGAGACAATGAGCTTGTTGCAGACAGACGTTTGGCAGTTAAATGCTTTGAAGCATCTCAACTGGTCAACCAGCAACAAGGAAACTGAGCTAAGGGTTAGATAAACTGGAAAAGATCCGAACCGTAAGCTTTAAAGGAAGATTGAGATTGAGGGCCTTAATAAACCTCCAGGGCTTTAGTAACACACAGCGTCAGGCCCCACACTCACCCCAGCTCGACCACACTGGCACCACCGCCACCCCTCCCCAGACCCACTGCCACCACCATTGCTTCCTGCTGCTGCTGCTTTCACATCTGCATCTTCATGCACATCCTCATAGCCAGAAGCCCTGCCTGCCTGCCTGCCTCCCTCTCCATGCACTCACTGTCTGCAGCTGCCCTGCTTTCAGTCAGCCAAGGCCAAAGGAGAGTGGCTGGCTTAAGAGGGTGCTTGAAAGGGTGCTTGGTGTGAATGGAGTAAGTACTAAAGGAGTTTAGCAGCTTCTTCCACTTGGCCCGACTTTCTTGACACTACAAATTGCCGCATGAAGTTCAGTTGGTATTTTTCTCTTTATAGCTCCGCTGCACGATACTATCATTACTGTGACTCATTATGACACAAAAATGGTGTAGCTGTTATGTTTGCACAACATATCATCACGCATACACAGACACACGTGGGATTGGATACTCCATGGTGTTGTCAAGGAGACGAACCATAAAAATGTGTGCACTCACTAAAATAACCTGTGCTAGACCAAAAAAAGAGTCTGAAACGTTGTTGCATGGCAGTGTGAGTTGCCTGTGGAAGAACCTCGCTGGCTGGCATCCTGCTTTCTGTCCTTGTTTTATCGCGTCCTTGTTTTATAGTGTAAATCAACATGTCAACATACAGTGTACTCTACCAAAGCAGGTTCATTATTCCTGTGCTGCATGATCAGGCCGACATCTTGGATGTCATTTCTAATTAGCCAGACTGTCGTATGGAATAAAACAATCAGCTCTTTAAACATCTCTCCCTTGAAGAACCCAGTGTGCTTTGTAGAGATAATAGAGTGAAGCTGCCTCCATACTCATTCTGTCCAAGGACTTGTTTCTGCTTTGCTCCTCTGCCTGTAGGATTCACTTGTTAGTCTGGGTGAAGCTGGGTGGGTTAGTTAAAGCTAACCGCTGAACTAACAACCTTGACTTGTTCCAAAAAAAGAAAAGAAAAAAGCCTTCAAGCACTGAGAGCTGCTGAAGGTGGATTAAGCTTGAGAATGTAATTAATGTAGTTAATGTGTGTGTAATAAATTTAAATATGAAGCTCTTTATAAAAGTGCATTCAGAAAGGAGTAAAAATAGGCATTTTCATGTAATTATTTTGTAATTTTTTTGTAATTCTACCTGAAAATTATCATTAAAACGTCTCTTTATGACTAAGTATGTTGTGTCAATAAGAAGCATATTTAATGAATTATACAATTTAAGACGTGTTCTCAATTAAAACATTCATATGTATAAATTCACCCTTAAAAACACTGATTTTTTTTCCTACATTTAAACTAACCATCTCGGTATTTTCTCATTCTCAGATTTCTCTCAGTTATAATTATGACAATTTATCTATTTGAAAATATTTTTATCAACGTGATTTCCAAATTCCAAAAGTGGCTCGGCAGTACTGAAATTTTGTAATAACATTGTGATAATGAAACCTCAATTATATTGAGAGCAAAACACTTAAAATGAAAAATGCAGGTTTTGTGATTATGGGAGTTTTATGATATTAAAATGTTATAATAAAAACAACAGCTTAGTTTGAATATATTCTTGTAATAATGACAAAAACCTCATATACTTATTTATGAGGTTCTGAAGAAGTTGTTCTTAACTTAGAAGATAGTTTCTGAATGATTCTCAAACACTCATGGAAAATATTGTCAACATTGCAAGATATAGAAAGAAAAACTATAAGAAATTAGAGCACATCCTGCATTAGGATCGCAACAGCTGTAACACCAATTATATCTCACACTGCAGCCATTTAAAATATTAAATGTTAAATATTCTCTAAACTTATTTGATATATAGAATAAAATGCATTAAAAGAGAGAGACTCTGTGACAGAGGCGTAAAGAGGGAAAAGGACCATGGGCCCCCTGGTGCCCCTTATTCAGTAATCATAAGATGGATCCTATCTATCTTTTGACCCCAGCTACCTATTTATTAAACTTTTGGGAACAACAATTTACAATGTTGCTGCATTTTTGCATTGACAAAACCCAAACAGACAAACACACATGACAAAATTCCCAAAGCTGCATTCGGGGGATTTCCTGCTAAAGTTTCGTTGGCAACGCTAAATTTTCGAAAGACGACACAGACTCACAAGGTGGAAACAATAAAAGTCGCTCTGTTGTAGCATATAAACTTACCATTGTTTTTTTTTCTTTGATAAATACCTTACCTCTTTGGTATGATGACTTAACTGCTTGCTAGTAGCAATATTACACTCAAAGAAATGTGTGAGCACTGCTACAAAGGAGGCAACTAGCATGTTGCTTCAAAAGCTTGACCGAAGCCTCCAATGACTTCAGTGTATTTTCAATGCTGTACTGTCTGAAAACAATGTGCATCATACAGGCTCAAGATGCAACTTCCCTTTAGTTTACTGCTTCTACGACACACACGGCTGTGCACGGGCATGTGTTGAAAACCTTTAGCGTGCTAGCTCTGCAGTTTGGCGCGGTATCTCTCAGCTGTTGGTTTGGACTCATGTATCCCTCATTGCATGCGCTTCATAACAAGTGTTTTGCATTCTTTTCCTCCCCGATTCCCTCTCTTTGTTCCTCTTTGTGTTCCCGCCAGATGTTTCAGCCCATGATTTTGTTCATCCTCATTCTCGTTCTCTTCTCATCTCTCTCATACGCCGTCATCTTTAAGTTGGTCTTCCTCTTTGCGCTCTTCTTCGTACTGTAGTCCGTTTGTTCTTCTCCACATTGTGTAGTCTGTTAGTCGATTATTACCCCCCCCCCGGCTTATCTTCTTTACCCATTTTCTGTTTTTGTTTTTCTCTGCCCGCTTTCTCGTCCCCCTCACACTGTTTGGTGTCTTCTGTCTTTGTTGTCCACAACCCACCTCACACATCTTTCCCTCTCCAATACCACCATCACCACCACCACCTGCACCCCGTATCCCGCACCTGTCACCCATCTCCCTAATCCCTTACACCCACCATCCACACGACCCCCCACCCCCTTTCCCCTCCCTTCCCTCTCCTTCCCTCTCCCCACCCCACGACACTCACAGTCCGGTCAGAGGGATGAGCTGGAGTGGCGTCTAGGACAGGAGCGAGGCGTGGAGCCCCAGAGCCAGGGTGGGGGCCAGGCCCAGAGCAGGGGAGCCACTGGACTCACTAGGTACCACAGGCCCCTGGCTTTAAAAGTAGAGGTCAGTGCCTCCTCCATCTCCCTTCTGCTAAGTCTGAACCATAAATCTGGACAGTTTTTCTTTTTCTTTTTTTTTTTGACCTGAACACTGTTTTTATATTACTCCATTCCCAACTGATTCAAATGCTCCGCAGGGTGAATAACTGTCAAGTGCAGCTCTGCAGGATGAATGTAAACTCCAAACAGCAACTCCAAAACTAACTCAAACATTTAGATCTCAACATATTGATATGTGCAAAGCTTTGAGACATCCTATTTACATATTTTATTTCCTCTCCTGAGAGTTGCAGCTCTCTATCTCCAGATTTTTCTAGCGCTAACCTGACACAGGTATTTAAGATACAATGAGTGCGGAGCTTACCTTTGAAATGGAAGTGATCTGTGCATGCCAGCTGATGATATCTGTTCTGTTACACCTGTGACATTGTTTGGTGATAGTCAGGGGTTTACAGTTTGGAGTTGATTTTTGGAGTTGACTCAAGTTGAACACTTAGGTACAGGTACAGGTCAAATGTAACGTTCGATTTCACAGATTACTTATAAATTAAAGAAAAAAAGCATAAGTTATGTTGATCCCTAACAAAGGCATCTTACATTACATCCAAATACACTCCAAATTTGGCTGATTGTAAATGACAGTGGGTTAAATTTGAACTGTCCAGAAGGCCTCTAAGTCCAGCATGTCTAGTGACACTCCAGCCACGGTCACTTCTTGATGAACACGATGTCACTTCATCCACTCGCTCTACTTCCACACTAAAATCCACTCCCACGGCTACTGATGTTCAATTTATTTTATTTCTCCTTTGGTTTCACATTTTCGTCTTTCTTTGAAAATTTGTATCACCCCTGGAAGTAGGTTTGATTACCGATAAAAGTTCAAAGGAGCTTGAAAACATTTTGCTCATTCATTGCAGCAGATTTGCTGATCCTGTATGCATCTGCGGGTGGGCGGGCAGTTTGTTGCTCTTTTAAACAGCAGCCGTGTACAACTGCAGTACATTAGGATGACTTGTTAGGCCTGTGTGTGTATTTAGTGTATTATAGCTGAATCTGCAGGCAGTGCACTCTGCAACGATGCCCTCTGGCTCTGGTTCATCACTACCAGTATTACTTTCGTGATTCAGCATATTTAATGTATGTAAAAGTGCAGCTGACACAGGGGAACCACAATACCCACACCCCTCCCCTCACACACACAGAAGATCAAAGACCTGAGCGCTACCAGCACACATCATCTCAGATCTGGTAGCTCGTTCGGTGACTCGGCTGATTAATAAACTGGCTGTGTAATCGCAGGACACCGTGATTCATAATCGCTGCCTCATGTTTGTGCTCATAGAGAAATTGCCGGTTGTTATGTAATGCAGAGCACTGGCAGCAGCGACAGCGATGTGACACACAACTATTACAGTTACAGTTATAGCACATTCGTGTGGATTTCTTTTTATCCCCGCGCTCTCTGCTGCAGTATAATCTGCGAGGTGCAGTGAATGAATGGGGAAAGCAGCTTGGATATGGCAGGATTAGCAGTGCACTGTTGGCCTGTGTGATTTGCATTTGACATTGGGCTGACAGGGAGGCGATCCAGGGTCAGTACACGCTGAACAGCTCAACTCGCTGTTGGAGGGTACAGTATAGTCCCAGCAAAGGATAGAGAATAGAAATCGCATTATAAATTGCTGGAATTTCCAAATTGTCAGTCTGCAGTTTGGGGTATTTTTAGAGGGAAAGATGCGGATGTCTTATGAAAGAGCTGAAGACCGAAGACAAATCATCACATTCAAAACCATAAACATGGACATATCATTTCCCTAAGAGCATTTTTATCTCACTTGTAGTTAAACAAATTTTGCCAATTCCTTTTGCAGTTGGCATGTAATATTTTAGCTTTAATTTTTTTAGCACCACATTTTTTTTCCAGCATTTTAATTATTTTAATGCACTTTATCACTTGGTAATTTTTGCAAGTTAGTTAATATTTAATTGGATATTAACTCATTTTCATATTTAAAGATGCGCTTTCAGAAAACTTTTACACAAAAGAATCAGTTCAACTGCAAATTCTCCATTTATTAGTGCATTAACAATTTTCGCATGTTTAGAAAGATTTATTTTGGAGATAGAAATCATTCTACACCTGCCCGATTAGACGTGAAGCAACTCTTTGGTAATTCACAAAAAAATGAAAAAGTCCAGTGCTTGAAATTTGATCATAAAGCTTTGATGCTGCTAAATAAAGAAACAGTCCAGCCTGAAATGAGCAGCATTAAATCCTAATCATTTCTCGAGATGCTGCTGAAGAAGCTTTAATGGGGTTTTTGCTTGCACAAAACTCGGATCTCATTTGAGGGGTTTTTTTTCCCCCTCATCTTCCTTGGCGAGTTTTTATTTTGCAGTGGATTGAAAATTATAAATATGATCAAGTAGAATAATCTCGCCCACAAATCCCTGTTTGACTTTCAATTATAGCTTCAAGACCGATCGTGAGACATCGGTATGTGTGTAAATTTATCCAGGGATATGGTTAAATAATTGTTTGCTGTGCTGTTGTGGGTTCAGCTCCGGGACACGCCTGCTTCTGACATCCAGTTTCGTCTGGATCACGAGCGAAGGATGAGGGCGACAACGGAGGAACGGGAGGCCGTCGCTTCTCTGCCTCAGGTACGGTTATTCAGTCTGAACGCCTTCAGAGAATGAGCGCAGGAGCAGCGGCATCACTCTTTGCTGGGTTTTCTATCTTTGCTGGCTGAGCAGAATTTTAAGTGCACGACACCATCTGATGGGAAAGAAAGTTTCAGTATTTTTATTGATTGATTGAATAGTTTTAGACCAACACTGATGTGATACAGTCTTCAGTATGCGTTATCAATGAAACTGCTCTTCATTTGATTCAAGTTTGAGTTTAATTCTACTTAGCTTTGCAACAAAATTTGTTTTTGTTCATAACTTTGTCTTTTTTTCCCTTATGTTTTGTATTCTTGGTACTTTATGATTCATCCCCAACTGTCTCTTGGGTAATTTGATTCCAAATCATCAAATTTCTGACCATTTTCTGCTCAACTGTCACCAATTTACATATAAACTTCATGGTCCAGAGTTTGATGATATGTACTGATTGGTGTGAAATTTTGGCTTTATATATCAGATACTTTTTAAGATATAGTTTTTGAAAAATTTCCAACACACACACACACAGATCTCAAAAACTATTGAACATAAAAACTTGAAGTTTTCACTGGCCTCTTTATTACCATCAAAATGAATCAGGATCCATAATCTGGCACATAATACATTTTCTTTTAAAAACAAGTTTGTGGATTGGCTGGTTAAAATGTGAAAAATTATTCCGATTTTTCAGTGCTGTAAAGCATTCTTGCAAAGCCTCATATTTGACGACACACTAATGAAAAACTTCACACTGGAAAAGACGACTAGTGACAGTTTCTCAGGTGTATTTTACAATACCATAAAATAAAACATACGTTTTAGCATGCTGGAGTACAAAAACAAAGATATTAGTGGAAGGTCGAATCCAAATAAACAAAGATTTTATATGTATGTATGTATTTGATCTGTTTTGTTTATTTCACTATATGAATGGAGGTTTTTTTGCAGCAGGATGATGAGCGTTTACGTCTGGAGGCCCAGCGTGAGGGTCTGGAGCTGCAGGGCCTTCAGACTCACGAGGTGCCCTGGGCTCAGGAGAGAGCCATGCTGCAACAAGAGGTCCGCCTCTATAGACGCAACATCATCATCATCTACATGAAGCTCAGGTGGATCCTTATGCACTGGAGGCTCGGACGCAAGGAAGACTCTGGAGACGACGCGGTGCACCCAGAGGTGAGTCCGACAGGGGTTTTGTGGACTTACTTTTTACTTAAGCTTTTATCGATGAAATGATTCTCTTCATTTTTTGAGCGCTTTGACTCTTCATTGCACCAGAAACCAGACACAAGTGATGATGAAGCAAAGAAATAATTGTTAAAAAAAAAAATAATTAGGGAATGAAAGGGAAAGGATCAAAGAGTTAAAGCAGGGAAAAAAAGTTTTTCTTCTTTTTTTTTATCTTTTGCCCCGCAGCCAGCTGAGTCTGATGAATTTTTCAGTATTTTTCGCTTCACTCTCTTGTGGGGGACTTTGCACAGAATCCAGAAACAGTTGTTGGTTTTACCTTTTGCATCATCCATGAAGATGATCTGGTGCACAGAAGTCAGCATTTTGGATTCATTCCATTACTCTCATCATCCAGTGAGAATTAAAGGTAACCGTGGATATACTGAATAATAAATAAAGTTCCAGGAAGCTGTAGTTCAGTGCAGATATGCTGTCGGAGTAACCCAAATCTCTTAAAAATGCTGCAGATAAGGTGGGTTGTGGTTTAAGTCAATCATTAGGAACAACACGAGGAAAACGACAACAAACAAGTGACTCATCCTGATTCACTTCCAGCCCCGTGCCTCTTACTGGTGTGTACGTCCCACCTGCGATGGTTAATTGGTTGGCCGGCTGATTGAGCGACTCCATTAGTTGCTCACCTTGTTGATTCAGCAGTCGATGTTTTCCTTGTTATCTTCTCCTGCCCCTGGTTGATTAAACTCCTAATTTATAAGATTCATGTGTTTAGTTTTGTTTTTCTTAGATGAATACACTCACTGGATTACTCTATGCACCGCAGCCAGCAGCGATAACTTCTTTTCCTTTAATTTTCTCCTGATGGACAATTTATTTTCTTTCTTCGAATGAGCTGTTTTTGCATAATTCTGTGCTGCTGTTTCTAAATCCCTCGTTTTTTCTATCCTGATTCATCGAAGCCTAATTTGTGTACAGATGGTGGAGCAGCGAGTTACCAGCAGGTTTCTTTCTGTGTGTTTACATCGTCCTTATCTTACCTTGACCTTAAATCTTAATTAAACTTGATTTTTTTATATCCTTTAATCATCATAATACCCTCAAAGAGCTTTACAGTCCTTAGATTCAGAAACCGTAAAGCAAATTGATGCTTCTCACCTTTAAAAAACAAAAAAAGGTTGAAAAAAGAAAGAGCTGCTGAACTTATTTTGGTGTTTAGTCTGCAAAGGCTCAAGGCTGCTGAGACCATGTGTTTGAGATTGCGCTGGCTTTGTTGTTAGAATAACTTCAGTTTATTGACGCTAAACATGATCAGAGAGGAAAACTCTCCAATCACGTGGAGAGAATAATTAATCTACTCAAATTCAAGTAACTTCATTTATTCACAATTCTGTATTGAGAACATCTCATTTGCACATTGTCCTGTGTCAGGACACTTGAAACAAAAGCCATCCTAGTAAGAATAATAAATACACTCAAATTTACACCACCAATAGAAGATGGTGTAGTTGTGAATAAGTTTACTTTACTTTGAGCAAGTTTTACACAACTGTAAATCCTGGATGGGGTCAGCCTTCAATCAGAACATCCACCTGCAGGCTGGATAAGCCAAGGAATGAGTGTCCTCTAGCAAGACGGTGAACCTCAGATTGCCCTGATTGGTGAATGCAGGGTGTAGTGTGAACCATAAAAGGTTTAAATAGCATTAAAGAGCATTAAATATAATTTAAAAAGCATTAATATGGTATAAGTATAACACATGAAGAAATCAAATGAGTCAGCTTCAGTTGCTTCTGCTGTGTTTTTTCTGTCAGAGTGTCGAGAAACATTTGAAATATTTTGGATTTCTTTTGCTTGTTTCTTTTGGGTTTTTTGAGGATCTTCTGATTGATGCACTCCATAGACCTCAATGAATGATTTTTGCCTCTAGGCTGTTTCCCTGGAACAGAAAGCATAAAGAGCACTGAGCTCCTCTAACTGACAGGGAAGGCCATACTACACTTCTGTACAAGTCACACTGAGAAGGCTGTGATATGTAACGTCTAAAGCACAAAGCAGCAAGCACTCTATCCGCCTCTTAATCGTGCAGGGGCATTGTCATTTTAAGTGTGTACAGTCCAATGCCTCAAATACGGAAAGATCTGTAAGTGCACGCTGTTCCTTCTGCAAATGTTCTCCATGATTCCCTTCACTGCTGACCTCGGTCAGACGTATGTCTTTGCTGACATGCATGCAACGATATAGGACGAGCATTACACCACGCTCGATCATTTGTTTTGCTTTCTATCTGTTGCATCAAATTTATTAGAGTTACAGCCGAGACTTTTTGGAACAAGTTCAATAACATCGGTATCTGCGGCGTTACAAAGCTCCCATTTATTAAAAATGCCTTTTTTCCTTTTTTCGTTGGAGTTTTGCCTCACTGTCACCTGGTGATAAGGAGACGGCGACTTATTGTGTTTCAAAATTCTCCCAAGTGTCTCTTATCCTTGGAGCCCAGAGATTTTCATTTGAGGGCTTAGAGTTGTGGAGCTTTGACTGACTGAATTTCGAGGATGTTTTTCAGGTGGAAAATTAAGGAATTAAATGGGTGAAGGAGCAGATTATCCAGCTGTCAAAAAAGGGAAAAAATAATAATAATTTTTGCATAACTTAAGTGTGAGTTCATTTCCTCCAAAATAACCCAGACTGAATACGTGTGTGGTTTAAACTCACGGGTATGGATTTTGAGCAGGACTTGTTGTTCGTATTAGATAGCTCAGATGTGTTGGTGAAAGACTTGGGTGTGTCACTAGCTTCTGTCTGTTGCATGCTGGGAAAGGCTCAGCGATTGTGAGCCTGAAACAGAATGTGTTGGTACACAACAAAAAAACCCACAAACTAAGCGCACGAATGAAAACATGGCTTTTTGTTGCTCTATCATCTGTTCCAGTTTGAGAAGTTGGAGGGCTTCCCAGAGTTGGGAGTGATCATGGAGCAGGCGGAGGGGGAGTCAGACCGAGACGACAGACTGTGTTTACCACAGACTCCAGGGGACGTCCCCGACACCACACCCATCATCCCTCTGCCGTCACCTGACCGTCACCTGCAGCATCAAAGACAGGTACAGCGCCTCTTACAGCAGCTCCACTGTCACACACGCTTTATGAAATGTAAAAAGGCAAACACCGTTTTAGAGACACCTGTTCAGCTGCTCATTAACACGATTAGTTGATTAGCCAATCATATGGCAGCGACTTGGTCTTTCGTGTCATGTAGGCATGGTCAAGACAACCTGGTTTAGAAATCGACGAGTCTCGACTTCTGCTGCAACATTCAGATGGTGGAGTCAGAATTTACTGTAAACATGATGAAACCATCCTGGCTTGTATGAATAGATCAGGTTGCAAGTAGGGCTGTAAGGGTGTGGGGAATTTCTTTTGGCACACTTTGGACCCCAAAGTACCAACTGACCGTCATTTACCTGCCAGAGTTGACCTGAGTATCATGTCCATCCCTTCATGACCACAGTGTGCCCTGATCTCTATCCAGTTAGAGCCTCTTCCCATCTTGAATCCGACACTCATTGCAAATTCTCCCAAACTGAGCCCCAATAATGTTTTAATTTATTGCCATTTTAATCCGTGTGGATAAGATCGTCTTTTTCTGTTGCACGTTTAGGGCAAAGATCTGAAATTGAGTCATTCGTCTGGTGGAGTCTTTCTGGGCACTTTAAAGAGCAAAAGCTTGTTAATGCTCCCTCACATAATGACTCTCACTTACTGTGTTCAAAAGCATGAATTTGGCAACCTTATGAGTATAATATGAGCACAGCGTGCGTCAGAAATGTAATAAACTTGGATAGGATGTCAAGTTTGAGGCACGATGACTGTACGATGGTATTACTGAATGAAAAAAGGGCTTTGGCTGCAGTTCTACTACTATTTGTTTCAAGCTCCATCATCCTTAGTGCAGTTATGATAACACGGTTTCTTTGTTCTTTCTTCAGCACAGTTTTCTGGATGAATGAATTTATATTTTCAGAATGACCGTGAGCTCTAACACAAACAAAAAGGTTCAAAGCTGTGTTTAGTAAAACAGAGTGGAATACAGTAAGATGTAATGGAGACTTCAGTAACTTTAAAAAGAAAACACATCAAAAGTTATACCCTTTTTTTTTTTACTCTTTCATTGTGTGCAAATGAGTGTTTGGCAGATATTCATTGGAGCTGCTTGGCACAGTATGCAGATGGGAATTTTGACCTACATAACTGGTTAGAGACGGTAATTATTTTGGGTAAACCCAGTTTTATGCTTCTTGTTTATGCAAACATCAGGAGACAAAAGGAGCTTCCTTTTTTTGAGTTTCTAGATCTTTCATGTGATGAAATCTCCTTTCAGTACCTCAGCTGACCCCCCTTAAAGTAAAGAAAGCAGCTAGACATTTTGGGTCGAATGCATTATTAAGCAGCACTAAGTGCTCTACTTTGTCGTGTTTTGATTTTTCCCAGCATCTCAAAAATGGTGTGTACAATGATCTGACATTGTAGCTTCAGTATATGAACAAGCGTGCATAGTAGGTTAACGTGAGGGCAGAAATGCAGACTTGATATAGTAAGCATTTGCACACGTGCAGCAGAGCAAGCACAGATCATAGGTCCTGCAGCCAGAGTGAGATATTAGTGACATAAGATTATTTTAAGATGTGAAAGGGTCATTCTCAGTTCTCAGTGACAACCGGAGAAGAAAGTAGGCAGATTGGTGATGAAGAAATCCTTCATTCCTTCGGGTACTGCAGTTGGCTGATATGATTGAAGTGCTTAAGCATATATGAATAGCCTACATACGGCAGATAAGTTCTGCAGTCGTTGTGAACTTTCATCACATTTCTGGTAGGGAGAGCTCCTCCTTTAATTAGACTAAGCAGTCTGTGAACGTGGTGTTTTTCCAGCAGCTGAATGTTGACGTCTAACCGTTGACTTCACAGCACTCAGATACTGACGTCACCGGTTTTGGCAACGACGTTTGAACCAGATTGTGGTTTTTGTGTTGCTGCTTAAACATGGGCAGGATCTTCCATTCACTCCACTTTCCTCAGTCATTCATACGAGGTTTAATCGCTGTTTCTGGTTGTTGATGCTGAGATTGATGCTAGAAATTCACTGCTGTTGTTAGCATAATACTAGCTTTAAATCACAATGGTAGATGATGTTGTAAAGTGGCTCATTGTGCTGTGACAACCTACATATTTAAGGGAAAGTAAAGAAATGCTTCATAGGAGCCGATTCATTTCTTTAAAACTTGGCCTGTGGTCCTCATTCTTTATATTAAACTCACTTGTAGAATTTGTTGTGTTTTATAGCGACTTCTGAGTGAAGGTGATTGCTCACTCTTGTAGTTATAGAAATGTGAGACCTGTGAAACCTTGATTGTTTTTATCCTGTGGCCTTACAAGCACAACAGGAGGCAGGCTGTAAAGGCAGAAAGGGAGTTTTACTTCAATAGTACAGGTTCAAGGTTACAAAAACAGGCAGACGGGGAGCACAGGGAGGATCAGGCTGAGGCAGAACCCAAAGTATGAGGAAAGGTTAAGAAAACAGAATGCTTGAAAGGTCAGGCATCAAGATAATCTACCAAAGGTGGAGGTGTATGTACTGAGGACTGGTGGGAGTGGCTGGTCTGAAGAAGCATAGGAGCAGGTCATAAGAAAACAAAACCCAGGCTGAATGATTTTTGCGACTGTGACGTCTGCTAGATATGAGCTCTTCTGGTGAAAGTGATATAAATGGTCAAATGGCCCCTTTGTTTTTAATCTTGTACGGGTGAAAATGTACTACTATGAAAACTGTAACAGCTGTGAAGGATATGAACACACAGGGAGTTAAAAGAGGGGAATAGAAAATAAATGATCGATGAATCTGAATCACAGGAAATCCACCAGCAGGCTAAGCCAATAGCAGCATAACTAAAAGCTGATCAGCCTTGATTAAATCAGACTCAGAATCAGTTCCAGGACTAACTTTACGTGTTATCAGAAAGGAAACTTTTATGTCTCATCCTAAAAGTAGAGAGGGATATCTGTGTCCTAAATCCAAACTGGGAGTTTGTTCCTGATAGCTGAAGGCTCTTCCTCCCATTCTACTTTTAGAAACTCCAGAAACCACAAGTAAGCCTGCAGTCTGAGAGGGAAGAGCCCTATTGGGAAAATATGATACTAGTAAGTCTTAACAATATGATGGAGTCGAGATCAAGATTTTAAATTCAGTTCTGGGGCTAATATGGGAAAAACATGTCAGGTTCTTTTCTCAGATCATTCATCATGTACTCCGTAGATGGGTTCTTCATTAAATTTGAACATTTTTTATTGTTTTACACTAAAAGCAACGGGAAAATTATGAGTTTACTGTGCAAGAAATTCTCTGACATGGCCCACTTAGAATCATATTGGGCTGCCTGTGGCTCATTAATTAAAATGAGTTTGACTTCTGTTATATAGAGTATGCTAGAAAGGTAAAAGCACAGCTATTTATATTCCTTTTATAATGAGAGCCTCAGTCTTTGGATACTTTTTTCATCTTATCTTTGTTTTGGTATTATTTACCCTAAAAACATAAATAAAAAAATGAACTATAGAAGACTCAAGCAAACAATAGTTTGCAACTATTGCGCTCATGTTATGTTCTCAGATCCGGCAGCGCTGTATTGACACCTCGAGGTGATCAGACTCTTTTTGTGATTCACTGCCTCCTGCCAAGACCTGAAGCCTCTCCACAGCAGGACCACCAGAGGCAAACAGCTCTGCAAACACCTCTCTGAGCAGACAGCTCAGGCAAGCACCGCTGTTCGTTTCCCTGTGCTCGACTGGATGCTGCTGCTCATGTAGCCATGAGCCATACGAATCCGAATCCAGATCCTGGATGACGAAAGTTTTTGTTGCAGCCATAATTAGCGCATTGCTCAGAAGTTCTGAAGGAATTTTAAACAGTTTTTTATTCTCACCCAGCTTTCAGCTCTTTACTCGACGAGGTCAAGAAAAGGACAAGGATAGAAAAAAATAGAGTAGAATAGACAAGAAGAAAAGTAAAAATGATTTTATAAAACGCTCACAAAGCAGGTTCATCCCGAGGTGATTCAGAGAAAAAAGGACGCGGGTTGAACGAATCACAGTTTTCAAGATAAGGATTCTGAGTGTGTTCGTTCACAGTTTGCCCAATGTGTGTTTCTGATGATTGTTTTGTCTACATCCTGTTCGTGCAGTTCGGCGAGACACGTCGAGTGCTACAGGTCTTGCGGACGCTGCTGGAGGAGTTTCGAGAGGAGCTGCGGGAGGAGGAGGCGCGGCGATGCCAACTGCAGCAATCCTATGCCAATGACAAAGCCGCCTGGGAGGTCAAGTGGGCAGAGATGAAGTGCCATGTCGCCCAGGTACAGATGGCGTCTCAGCACCCACCTTTAAAGGGACAGGACACAATCTGCTTTTTTTTTTTTTGCCTTTTTGCACTCAGAGAAAACCTGTTTTGTTTTCCCTTTTTTCTACCTGTGAGCTCACTGCTCCTCTTTGGCCAGTTTTCTGATTTGAAAGTAAAGCGCTGGAATGAATAATAACTCTAAATAGTGTCTTAAACCATATCACATCTGACAAACAAACGAACATTCATAATCTCTCCTCACCGATTAAATTTAAAAAAAGAACCGCATCCAAGGAAATAATGATGAATCACACTCTTGGCACTGCACAATGGATATAATCTGTCTTTGCGCAAACTAATTAATTCAGCTTTGAGCCTAATTGTTCAGTGTGACTCTGTGCACATCTTACAGAACTGAAAACAGCTGTTAAAGCACTCATTCATATTCCTAATGAGATAGAAGTGCTTTGTACTTTGAAAGTATACCATCCTCATCTAAAAATGACATGGCTGTGTGTAACCTGATGTTTGTGTTGGTGTCATAAATGCTGAAGTCTGCTGATATAACAAACACATCTAGTTTTATTTGCTAAAGCATGCTTTCCTGCATCAACTATTAACTATTAAAAAGACCAGTTTTAGTAACGGATCGACGTATCTGATTAGTTTTGGCTAATCAAATGGCTCAAAAAAGAAAACTGCCCTGTGTGATAGCATGGCTGCTGTCTGGCAGAGCAATAAATAAAATGATGAGGAAGCCGTTTACACAGTGCTGTATGCTGTCTGAAACCGACTGTCTGACAATTTTAATGCCAGATTGTGGTGGATTAGCGAATCTGTAAGTGTAAATCTAGTGTGGATTATAGCAAAGACGCATGTGGCTCAGGTCTGCTAATGTCACAAGCCTCCTCAGTCTGCATGTCGGAGTACCTTGGCCCGAGATATTGAAGGGATCGTGTGTGTTAGCGTGTGAATGGGTGGATAAGGCTCGTAGTAAGAAAGCACTTGGACTGCTTTCTCACAAACTAATTGAGTAGAAAAGCATCATGTCAGTACCAGTCCATTTATCATTTTATATTTGCTGAATAATGAGACATCCCAATAGAAAATAAAATCTGCACCTCGCTAATAAAGTAATAAATAATTCTTCCAAAATTAAATTAGATTGTTTCCAGAAGTTAATCTTAGATAAAAGTCTTTGTAAATCTGTCTGTTAGGAGGATTATAGATGGTTAACACTCCTGGTTTAGCTCGAGGGCTAGAATCTGCCCAGCAACAACTCCAAATTTGGCCCATTGGACAGCTTTAAAAAACGTATGGAGTGCATAGATTTTGAACTTTTAACTGTATTTTCATATTTTTTTAACAGCTTTTTGCATTAGTAAAGACCCCCATCTTATAGTGGAATCCATACTACCCAAAAATACAAGGACATTTTCTGTTACCTTTACACGTTTATCATGTAGCTTCACTGATATGACCCACTTCACATCAAAGTGGCCCGTATGTAGCCCACGATGTAAAACGAGTTTGGCAACCCTGATCTAAACCAGTCACTTCCTTAGAGGAGGTAATTAGTGTTTTATAAAAATGTAAAGGTTTGTTATAAAAGCACTTTTAAAACCAGCTGATTGGTGAGTCACATATTTTCTTTATGACTTGGTGGAGGGCAGAAGCTAAAAGAGCGAGTAATGGACCTACCCCTCTAAAGCAGGGGTCCCCAATGTAGCATTCCAGCCGGACTTTATTCAGACGATGCACTCAATGATCATTACGGATGGACCATGGTGGGGTATTCCAACCCATTTATTCACAAATTGCCATAGACACATCGTAAGAGCTGTAATCATAACATAAAACAAATAAACATTCACTTGATATAACCACGTTTCTGTTATGCTAATCAATTCACAGAAAAGGCACAGGAGGTGCTAGCATCAGCCTGCTAGATCGCTCATAAACTTATTAACAATCAAGTAATACATTTACAAATTGTCCGAAATGTAAACAACAAGTACAACACACAAACATACCTGTTCGCCTTCCAGCTAGATGCTAATTTTAAGATGGATGGAAAACGATAACCTTCTCATTAATCCTTTCTGCGGCAAGCAGTTGCGGTACGATCTTCCTTCCCGGAAGTTGCCCGTTCCGATTTTCAAAATAAGAGTCTAATCTATATTATAAGGTATAATTCGTTCAGGGATTTAACTGTTTGAAAAATATCAAATAAACAAATAATCTGGGTCATTTACACTCCCACCAAATCATTAGTGTTCAAAAACATAACTCCATAAACATAGGAAGAAAGAACACAATGATTTCATAATACAAATAATGACCAAACAACAGAAGCATAGTATGCAAGGAATGGACTAGTCACCTTCCAACAATAAGACTAGTTTTTGAACTGGCCGTTCGAGCACTGACCGCTTAGTAAGACGTTCACCATTTTTGCCAAGTTTCCTGTCACCTAGACAGAGCTTCACTCTCCTAACCAGTCCATCTCTGTCCATTGTAGTCTCTACGACTCTTCCCAACCTCCATTCATTTCTGGGCAAGTCTTCATCCTTCATTATGACTATATCCCCAATCTGCAGGTTTCTCTTTGGGGTGTGCCAGCGTTGTCTAAAGGCAATGTTGGCTAAGTACTCTTTCTGCCAACGGCTCCAGAACTGCTCGGCCAAATATTGTACATGGCGCCATCTCTTTTTCGCATACATATCTTCCCTTATGAACTTGCCGGGGGGAGGAAGGGCCATGGTAGACTTCAGGGTAAGTAAGTGGTTTGGTGTCAGTGGCTCAAGACTGTTGGGATCATGTAGGTTTTCAATAGTGAGAGGACGACTATTAACTATCGTCATTGCTTCATAGAAGAATGCTCGGAGGGAAGCATCAGGTAGGTTTCCAGGTGAGAGTCCAAGGGTCGCGTTGAGAACACTCCTGACTGTTCTAATTTGACGCTCCCACAATCCACCAACATGACTTGATCCAGGAGCATTTAGGATGAAGTCACACTGCTTCTTAGAAAGGAAGTTCGTCAGTTTATCACCATCTAATTCCGTGAGGGCTTCCTGCAGTTCATTCTTGGCTCCTAGGAAGTTACTGCCTTGGTCAGATTTGATCTGGCGTACGGCTCCACGTATAGCAATGAAGCAGCGCAGTCCAATTATGAATGAGTCTGTAGATAGATCCTCCAGCATTTCAATATGGATGGCTCTGGAGGAGAAGCAGGTGAAAAGGAGACCATATCGTTTTCGCACACTACGTCCTTGCTTGCTATAGAAGGGTCCAAAGCAATCCATTCCACAGTAGGTAAAGGGTGGAGATGGATTTACTCGCTCTGGAGGGAGATCGGCCATTTTCTGTTCTTCAGTCCGTCTCCGAAGCTTCCGACAAACTACACATCGGCGAAGATAGGATGCAACCGTCCTGCCAATTCCTGGTATCCAGTAACCTCTTGTCCTAATTGCACTGAGAGTCATCCCCTTGCCTTGATGTTTGACTTCTTCATGACAGTATGCTATGATCATCCTTGTAACATGATGTTCCTTTGGAATGATGGTAGGGTGTTTAACTGAGAGAGGAAGGTTTGAATCACGGAGTCGACCTCCCACCTTAATCACACCATTGTTGTCCAAGAAGGGGTTGAGGTGATGTAGCTTGTTATGAGGTGGCAGCTGACAACCTTTCTTCAGTAGCCGCACTTCCTCCGAATATGTTTGTCTCTGCAGATCTTTGATGATGAGGCGCTCGGCTTCTTCTCTTTCCTGCACTGTAGAGAGGCCGATTGACTTATCCTTGTTGATCCTTCGAAGAATGCGAGCCACTGCACAGATGGCACGAGTCCAGGATGAGAACTTTGCCAGCCGATAAGTAAAAGAATCTTGTTCTACAGTTTCCGTGTTTAGAGTCCGTGTTTCCTTAACTTCTGGATCTCCGACTGACAGTTCCGGAGCCACCTCTTCTGAGAGGTCAACTCCCTTTTCCCATAGAAATGCAGGGCCGGTAAACCAGTCCGATGATATTAGCTCATGGACAAAACAACCTCTAGAAGCACGATCCGCAGGATTCTGGTCAGTAGGGACGTATCTCCATTGCCTTTGATTCGTGTAGAGATGTATCTTCTGGATACGGTTGGCTACGAATGTATGAAAACGTCGAGCCTCATTATTGATGTACCCTAGTACAACCTTGGAATCGGTCCAAAAATGCTCTTCAATGTCCGCATATCCAAGTTCTTCCTTCAAAACATTGCTGGTTTTCACAGAGATGACTGCAGCCGTCAACTCTAATCTTGGGATCGTGGTGACCTTTGTTGGGGCGACACGAGATTTGGCCATGACTAAGGCACAGTGGATGTCTCCTTCTTCATTGCTAAGCCTCAGATATGAACACTGTCCATAGCCAGTAGTGCTTGCGTCGGAGAAGTGATGTAACTCACGTTTAATAACCCTTCCGAAATCTGCCGGGGCATAACTTCGGGGTATATTTATCCTCTCCAAGTTGTTGAGGTCGTTTTTCCATTTCTCCCACCGTGGACGAAGTTCGTTGGTTAGAGGGTCGTCCCAACCTGTTCCATGGCAGCACATCTGCTGCAGCACTTCCTTTCCAATGAGCAAAAAGGGGGCTATGAGACCCAAGGGATCGTACAGGGATGCAACAATGGACAATATGCCTCGACGTGTTGCAGGCTGTTCCTTAAGGTTGGTGCTGATCTTCAGGCAGTCTGATTCGACGTGCCATTGGATACCCAACGCTCTCTCTGAAGGTAAGTTATCAAAGGCAAGGTTGAGGTCTTTAATGTCTGATGCACGTTCAGTTGCTGGTATGCTTACCAGGACAGCTTTGTCATTGGACACAAACTTGTGGAGCCTAAGACCACCCAGGGCACAAAGTTTTCTGGCTTCTTCTGCTAACTTGATAGCCTTCTCTGAGCTGTCTGTACTTGTGACTCCATCGTCGACATAGAAATTTCTCAGAATGAACTGAGAGCCTAATGGGTATCGGTCCTTATTTTCTGTAGCCAAATGCTTCAATCCGTAGTTCGCACAGCCAGGCGATGAGGCTGCGCCAAAGATATGCACCCTCATACGGTATTCTTGGGGCTGTGCACCGAGATCTCCTTTCTTCCACCAAAGGAAGCGCAGGTAATCCTGGTCTGACTTCTTCACATGAAATTGGTGAAACATTTTCTCTATGTCGCACATCAATGCAGTGGAGTGCAACCGGAAGCGAAGAAGTACACCGTTGAGATTGTTCATCAGGTCAGGTCCAGTGAGCAGATGATCATTCAAACTGGTTCCCTGGTACTTGGCAGAGCAGTCGAACACCACGCGCAGTTTGCCTGGCTTCTTGTCGTGGAATACACCGTGATGAGGTATGTACCATTTTTCGCCCTCTTTCCCATCATCGTGGACTTCCTCTGCATCACCCCTTTCTATGACCTCCTCCATGAACTTGATATACTGTTCTTTGTACCCTTCATCCTTTAACAGCTTCCTCTTTAGATGGCTCAGACGTATGACTGCAAGCTGTTTGTTGTCAGGTAAGGTAGGTCTCTCCTTAAAGGGCAACGGCATCTCGTAGTGACCTAGACTGTTCTTTTCGATGTGGTTCTTGAGTTTGTCCAGGAACAGGATGTCCTCCTGAGACACTGGTTTGCCGTCTTCCTTAGCATCCTTAAAGTCAGACTCTAGAATGCGAATGGCATCTGCCGGAGTGACTGGTGGGAGCTCCCTGACTGCAACTCGGAAGCACTGTCCCGCCGTACTTGAGGTGTCGGGGCATGTCGACGTACCACCAACTATGCTCCATCCTAAGTCGGTACGAATTGCATAAGGCTCATCGTCTCCTCCCGTTATGACGTCTCTTGGTGCCATTGCTCGTGCGCAGTTATAGCCTATCAATAAACCAACCTCACAGTCCTGTAGAGGTGGAATCTCTTCTATGACCTTGGAGAGATGATTCCACCTTTTAGCTGTCTCGCATGTTGGGATATGGGCTCTGTTTACTGGTATGCAATCCTTGGTATAAGCAGGAGGAAGGTCGATGAGGAGGGAAGAGCGATAACCCCGAACACAAAGCCCTGAGACTCTTTGGCTCTTTACGATCACGTCGCGTCCAATCATAGTAGTTAACTTCAGCTTAACTGGACAGGAATCTGCCTTTAATACATCACTCAGTTCCTGCTCAACAAACGTCGTGTCGCTTTGCGTGTCTAGCAAGGCATAAACCAGTTTCTCAGTTCCTGTATCCTTTTTTGACACCCACACAGGCACAATCATTGATGTGTTAGTTGGCTGTCCAGTAATCACTGACATTGAAGTTGCAGCAGCCTCCGTTTGGCCGGCATTGCTCAGGATAGTGGTTTCCTGTGGCAGAACTCTTTCCTTCTTTAAATAGTTGTCATTGTGTAAACAAGTGGGATGTTTACCCTTGCACGTGTTGCATGAGTGTCGATGTCGACAGTCTTTTGCACTATGTCCAGGTTTGGTGCAGCCATAGCAGAGCTTATGTTCTCTGACAAAATCTCGACGCTCCTCCAGAGTTTTAGCAATAAACTTGGGACATCCATGTAGTCTGTGTTGATTATTTTGACAGAAGGCACAAGGAGACCTTTCCTTTCCTTTAACTGGCTTGAGCCTCTCGGTGTCAGCCTCAGTCTGTGTGTTTAGAACGCTTGCCTTGTTCCTCTTAGGGTCTCTGCTGCCTTGTTTTGCAGTGCTTGACTCAGAGCTGCGGAGGGCATAAGCTGAGGTGATTGGATTGCAAGCAATCTCTGCCTCTGTCGCCATAAATGTGGCGAAGTCCTTAAAACTGGGGAATTCCTTATTGCCCTTTGATTTTATTCTGCAGGTCGACTATCTGATGCTCTAGTTCTGTTTGTGAGGAGGGAGTCTCCATTTCCTTAATGTTTATGTTATTTACTTATCTAATTTGCAGGCTTTAGTTAATGAGCTGCTTGTGGTTACTATAACTTAAAGGCTGCATTAACAGAAGGGAGGAGAATCTTTGCACTTTAAACCAAGTTGAAATAGAAGCGGATAACCAACACAACATTGAGAAGAAATGTATAAAATCATAAATGCAACCTGCTAGCTGTTGCAAACTGATGTGGTAAAGTAAACCTCTTATGCTAAACACAGATCAATACACCATTACTATTGTACAGTTACAAATTGAACTAAATGCCCCTCTTTCACCCCCTTTTGGGTCAGTAGAAAGAATGATAAATATACAGTAGTGGTGGTAAATACCAATAAACAAAATTACTTCACTTGTTATTACTTCATGTCCGTCGTGTCTTAATGCAGCAGATGTCCACAGTAGTTGACGACCTTCTCTCTCCCTTTAACCACCACTGATGAGAATGAATGTCCTTTCCTTGTCGATTAGAATGAAATGTTCCATACCTTTTCTGACCGTCACATCAAACCATTAAGCCAGCTGCATGATGATTATAAAGTCTCTGTCTAGAAGACCCATAGAATGGCACTGAGTTGCTCCGTGAAATGTCTTGTCAATCCCAGACGAATAGCAACACAGCTCCGTGACTCGTCCTCGTGGTTCCGTGGTGCAGTATGGCAGCAGGATGATGCGGGGGATCAGCTCTTACTGTAGCATTCCAGCCGGACTTTATTCAGACGATGCACTCAATGATCATTACGGATGGACCATGGTGGGGTATTCCAACCCATTTATTCACAAATTGCCATAGACACATCGTAAGAGCTGTAATCATAACATAAAACAAATAAACATTCACTTGATATAACCACGTTTCTGTTATGCTAATCAATTCACAGAAAAGGCACAGGAGGTGCTAGCATCAGCCTGCTAGATCGCTCATAAACTTATTAACAATCAAGTAATACATTTACAAATTGTCCGAAATGTAAACAACAAGTACAACACACAAACATACCTGTTCGCCTTCCAGCTAGATGCTAATTTTAAGATGGATGGAAAACGATAACCTTCTCATTAATCCTTTCTGCGGCAAGCAGTTGCGGTACGATCTTCCTTCCCGGAAGTTGCCCGTTCCGATTTTCAAAATAAGAGTCTAATCTATATTATAAGGTATAATTCGTTCAGGGATTTAACTGTTTGAAAAATATCAAATAAACAAATAATCTGGGTCATTTACACCCAATCCCAGTCCACGGGGGCCGGTGCCCCTGCAGGTTTTAGATCTCACCCTGGGTCAACACACCTGAATCACATGATTAGTTCATTACCAGGCCTCTGGAGAACTTCAAGACATGTTAAGAAGGTTATTTATCCATTGAAATCAGCTGTGGTGGGACAAGGACACATCTAAAACCTGCAGGGACACCGGCCCTCGTGGACTGGGATTGGGGACCCCTGCTCTAAAGCCACGAGTATCGTTTTAATCCGTGTGTTTTTGTGAGGTTTTGAGACCCCTATAGCATCAGTGTCATTTTCTTTTCCTTGGAAAACCTGAACAAATTGCACAACAAATTTTTAAGCAATAAAATACACAAAACTGCTGGCTGTAGCAAAAAAAGATCTAAATTAAAACTCATATTTGCAAACTGATATTTTTTTTCTTTTTCATTTGTCAGAAGATTCAGTAAAAACTCAAGTTTCAAGAAATTATAATTTTTTGGGTATTATTTCATGGTTCAAACTTTATAGGGTTTAAAAAGGGAAACGTTTGAGGTATACGTATCTAGATCGATGGCTTACTCTTCTGATGTCATTTTTCAAAACTCCCCTCACAGTCTGGCGGTCTAATTAAGATACCTGTTGTTTGATTCCCTCCCAGCTCCCATCTGTAGGCTCAGAGGAGATAATTAGTCATCAATCACTCCTAAATTTTGTTGTAACAGATTCAAAGGAAGCGGGGAACTCTGCTGCAACAAATCTGTCATTTTGAAAAGCAGTTCTCTGACTGAAGTGTCGGGATTGTGTTCACAGCGTGTTTCTAAGAAAAACTGTTATTAAAGGTCAAACATAATTAAATCGTTTAAATCTCACATGAGGCGAAATAAACAGCAACTTTATTCTGAGAAGCAGCACATTTGTTTGGCAGCGTTTGCTGAGTGTGTTTTCTTTGCGTGCGTCTCTGTGGGTACCTCGCTGTCGCCGCGCGGGAAATCTAAAACTTTCTTTCCCGTTGAGAATCGAACCGGGTCCTGAATGTCCTCTCTGACCACTTTGCTGAGAGCTAAAAATTTGAAACCCTTGGTGGGTGGAGAAGTGTCTCTTATCAGCCTGAGCTGATTTTTTTTTTTAAAGGAAACTGCAGCTTTGGGAACCAATTAAGAGGCTCGAGTCAAAGGAGGAAGATTATCTTTTTAACTCTTGTGCTTTTAATCTGTAAATCTCTTACACGGTTCAATCCTTCCACAGAGGAGAGGTCGCTGAAGGCCACAGTGGGAACTAATGTACTTATTTGCTCTGATAACTGTGCAGAGTTCTTTACTTGCTTCACTTATTAGGACTTTAGAAATATACTTCTCATTCAGGATTATTATACAGCCCAGTAGACCAGAGTCGAATTGGAAATTGCTCTCACCTGTGGACATAACCAGTGATTATGTTATTGCTTACGCTGCCTCCTGTTTCATGCTCTGGTCTGGCCACCTGCTCGCCCCTACAGAGCTGCCTGTATTAATAATACCGCAGAGTCTGACTTATAGAATTCATTCAGCAGCTCTAAGTGTACTCATCGTCTCCTCCGGTGTCAAATTAGGCAGGTTTAAAACAGATAAAAAGCCTACAAGGCAAATATTTGTGAATGAGAGAACGGAAGCTCGTGTTTGAGGAGGTCCGTGTGCACGACTCTCCTGCTGCAGACTCTACTTTGTACCATTATGTCTTGGAATGAAAGCATGTCTGAAGACTACAAAGCTCCGCTCTGCAGAAAGAGAAGCTTCCCTCTCGTTGTTCTGCAGCTTTGAAGAATCTGCAGAATGCCTGATTCCCTTCTTCTTCCTCCCCCCCTCCCCGCTATTGTGTGGTTAGACATATAAATTCAGGTTTGAACTGTCTCTGCCTGCTGCAGAATAACCGCTTTGTCATCCTCTCTTGTCATTTCTCTGTGTACAGCAGAGATTCAATTCATTTTAATTAATTTGAACTGGTTTTAAGTTGGGAAAAAGTCACCTAGCAGCAAGAAGGTCCTTGGTTCAGATCCAGGTGTGGTGTTTGCTTGTTCCACCTTGTTCCTATGTGGGTTTTCTCCGGCTACTTTAGGTTAGATAGCAATTCTAAATTGAAATTAAGTGTGAAGGTGAGAGTGACTGATTGATTGGACCCCCCTCAGACCTGTGACCTGTCCGGGGGATACCCCCACCTCTCGATCCGTGACAGCTGGGTTAGGCTCCAGCCTCACCTGGGCAATAAAGTGGATGGTTTTTATCGCTTATCGTGCCATTTTACCCTTTTATTTGGCCCTTAAGTTATAAAAGAAGATCATTCTCACCTGCATGTCTGCACAGTAATTGTGTAACGATAAAGAGTTCAGCGTGAAAAGTGGGAAGAGTTGGACCGGCACAAGAACCGTGCTGCTTTGTTGTGTTGATTAGGTGAGTGAGCAGCAATGCTTTGGAGAAGGACCCAGAGCCGCAGTGCAGTGAGAGAAAAGTGAAAAGCCTTCTGCTACTTTTAATTTTCTCTCTGCCTCGTTCTTTTTTTTAACTTCTGTGTTTGGTGACTTTCACCCTCAGTTCAGCAGAACTTTGATAACAGGCTGTTGAATACTGCTACAGCCCGAGTAAACGGACAAAACACAAGGAATATAAAGTTAGAGAAGACTGTCGTCAGTTTTTTTTGATACATACAAGAGTAAAATGTTTCTAGGAAGCACTGAAAATATGATAATATAGTTGTTTTGTTTAATTTTATTTATTTTTGTCCTGTAGGAAGATGTGGTAAAGAGTTCTTAATTAGCTTTTGTTTCGTTTTTTTTTTTTCTTCAATTTGAAATGCACTGAGCTCTGAGCTCTCAGGATCAACCTACATTCCCTATCTTTTCAGTTTTATTCTAAGCTAAGCAAACCGTCTTCTGGCTACAAGTATGTATAATAGAAGCCTGAAAGTGATATTGATTCTCTTAAATTTCCCAAAGGTTTTTATCGACTACTCTTTTATTTGAGAATATATTTCTTCAAGCTGCTCTTTGAACCAACGTCATGCCTAAAATCTTCCTTTGTTGATTAGGATTCAAACAAAAATTTGCATTGTAAAAGTTTTCTCTTACTTATTAAAGACTACAGCGTCTGTTTACATCTTCATCTAACACGTATGCTGCTGCTGGCATAACACTGTGATTTTCAGCATTGCAAAATGACACCGATCAGTCCCAGTGAGCCGTTTAATTGTTGGCTCGTCCGCACGTGTCGATCATTCGTAGTGTGAGAGTGAGCGTTTGTTTCAGCCAACGCCTTTTCATTCGTTTTTCTGTTCTGTTTTGACATTGATTTATTATTTTGTGGTTTGGTGACCTGCTTGGCTGCACTCACGTTTGTATGTTACTGAACTGACAGAAAGTTTGGAAGAAGATCTTTTAATTGTCTGAAAACTTTCTATTTACAAATGTTGTGCTCTAAAATTAAAGCAGTCTTTCACAGAAATTACAAAACAGTAGGATGGTTTTGTAATAAGTGTTTTGCCTTCATGTTAATAACGTTAAAGCCAAATTAAACAGAAATGCTATCAAAAATTTAACAGCAAACTGCCACTGCAGAGACTTTTACTATTCTCTGGTATTTTCTCTTTTTCTGTGTTTTTTATTTATCGTCTCTTTTCAATATTTGTGTCTCATCTTCGACCAGCTGGAGGAGGAGGAGCAAGGTAAGGTGCGAGGTGAAGCGCAGGGAGGCGAAGGGGAGCCAGCTGCAGACACCGAGTGGGCCCTGAAGCTGGAGCGCGAGGAGCATCGTCGTCTGCTTGCCGAGAGCCACAACACGTCGCTGGATCTGCGCTGGAAGCTGCAGCACGGAGAGAAGAGGTGGAATCAGGAGAGGGTCGATCTCCTGGAGCACTTCGACAGGGAGCGGCAGGAGTGGGACAGCAGTATGCGGGAGCTCCACCGGAAGATGGAGAGGGTGAGAGAAGGGCGGGAGTAAAAATAGACAGAATAGTAGTGGTAATAATGGCAAAGAAGGAAAGATTTGACTCAATCTGAGGTCTTTGCTGTAATGTAATCATTGGAATCATCTGTTTACAAGGTTTGAAATTAACTTTAAACTGGACTACAATTTCCCAAAATAAATGTGAAGATTTACAGCTCCATGACAACTTCAGCAGCTCCTCCTGCTGAACGTTATCAAGAAACAACAGTAGAAGTTGCAGGTTTCATTCTGGGATCGAACTTTCCTGATAACTGATCAGCAGTTCAGTTTATTGACCAGTAAGTAAGTTAAAAGAAAACTCAGACATTTCAATTCTTAACTCTTACAAATAGCCAAAACATTTTTCACAGTTAATGCCATTTTATAGACGTGTTTTCTCTTGTTCACAGGCAAAAAAACAAAATATTCCTTTTATACATTGATATAAAACAGAGAAAAGCTTTAAATCTTCATATTTGAGAGACGGTCTTGTATCATTTTTTTTGTAGCACGTCGTCACATTACTGCTTTCTGTGCTTTGACATAGAAAACATGAAGCAATTTTTTTTTTTTTATAATTTTGCCATATTTTTATATTATGATCATTGCATTCATCCGAGTCCTGGCATTTCTGCTAGACAGAAGTTCTTAAAGTTTATCTGAGTTGCCTAATATCCCTCTTTTGTGAGGGAGACTAGGCAAAGATGGCAGCGTATAATCTTTATTTAATCTCTGTGAGCTCTGAATGTCTTTTACATGAGTCTTAGACCTGAGACATCGGAGATAAAGAGGGAAAAACTAAAGCTATTTAAAACTTTTTAGAAATAAAGTTTTAAGGGGAGACAATCAACAAAATTATAGCTAATAGATTTTTTTTATGCATTTCTTTTGCTGCATCAGTGTTTTAATAAAGGAATGAGAGAAAGAAACCCAGACAAAGGACTCAGGGCGATTATAGTAGATGCAATAATTGAGCATAACTGAATAATTTATGTCCTTTGTGCGATTTAATTAGACGAGCTGTAGCATTGCACTTTTTGCGTTTTGATGTTCAGGGCAGGAAGTAGAACTACACACTGATTAATATGATGTGTGTGTGAGCGTATTATCATTCAGACCAGGGGACAGGAATACACCTCTCTGAATATAGTTTACGCTTTCCAGCTCAGAGAGGGGGAAAAAACTGCTGATGCACCTCTGAATGGAGATGCAGAGCAGGAGGTGGAAATGCATTATTCAGCAATGTTGCAGGAAACTATAAAGCACAGGTCATCCACTGAACTGCTCAGACTGGCAGGCTGAAAGTGAATGAGTAATGTGGCTGTTCTTCCTTAAACTTCAAGCCAGGAACAAGGTGCTTAACCTCAAGTGCTGCAGGTGGATTACTGTGCGAGTGATATTGGAGTAACAGAGCACAAGAATATAGCGCGTGTGTGGTAAAAGCCTCCTCTGCTTAACAGAAATGGATAATAAAAAAAAAAAAGAGAGAGGTGGAGATATGTTCTGGAAAGAAGAGGAGTGATCAGAGAATACATGGTTGTGAATGAGAAGAACAGATGGAGATGTACATGTGCAAGGAGCAGAGGTAGTGAAGGCGGTAAGGAGCGTTGGTGTGACAGAGGGATGCTAGGGACAGGGTGAGAGGGAGGTGACCCCTAAAAGGAGCAGAAGAAGCTAAATTAAAGGATAGATACACTTTAATGGGAATTCCCATTTTGGAGCCTCGATTTAGGCATCATAGCATCACCAGGTTGGCTTATTTCTGTTTTTTATTTTTTTTTGTTTTGTTTTGTTTTTTGAGCTAGATTTAATGAGAGAGTTGAGTGCTGTGTACTATCAACTAATAATGACAGACAAGCTGCATCCATGTACAGATGTAGCCTTTCTGATGAAACCCTCCCTTGTATCCAGGCACAGGTCCAGCACTCCGAGTGCACTAACATGTGATCGGACAACTTTCTGCACTAAAGTTGTGCATTTTAAAATGGGAGCTTTTTTGCACACTTCCCTTGACTGCAGGACCACATGAGAGGTTTTGCATGCTTTATAGTGCTAAACCTGTGAAGGAGCCAGTAGGGTGAATGGATGAGCTTGGTTAAAACCACGCAGTGGCAATGTTTCATGTCTCAGAGAGGTGTGTCTAAAGATCACTCTTCAAAATTAATTTTAAGGGAACTTGATGTCAAATAAAAATCTGTTTGCTGCTCATGAAAAGAAAAAAACTTGTATATTATCTGATATAAAGCTGTAGAGCTTTTAAAATTCTTAATCATCGACCTCAAGATTCATTATGGCAAATGTGCCACTTTCACTAGCAGCTGATTAGCTTAGCATACATAGAGTAAAAAGTCAGATTGCTTTTTTTATACCTTTGTACAAACTTAGGCCGGCTGGTCTCTGTGGTTCTGCCAGTCTGTGTTACTGTTTGGCACCTCAGTTGGTTTAAACTTGGCATGCACACATGAGATCTGTGTCATTCTTCATTGAACACTCAGCACATGCCAGTGTTTTCCAAAATATCAAGCTGTTCTTTTAGTTTAGCTTCTTAATTGGATTTTATTATCCCATAAATAAAATATGTCACGTGGTAAAAATTTAATTTTTGCATAAAAAAAGAAAAGAAAAATTAATGAGATCAGCACATCATGAATATACGCTTAACACTGTGCGTCTGAAAAAGGAGCATCAGGAAAGAGACACAACTCAAACCTTTTTCGCATATTTATTCCGCTTATATTTGTTTAAAATTGTCCTGACACATTTAGTAATTACAGTTTTATTATGTTTGATGACTGCGCTCGCTGCATTTACAGGTAATAAGCTCCCAGACTCTTATCCAGCACACGTGTCGTACTTCATGCAGATGCAGAGGGAACTTAACTCTCGGCGAGGTGAGGGCTCTGACGTTAAAGATGGCAGCACATCCTACAGAGGCATGTTTTCACCTCAGGACAGTCCCTGCCAGGCTCCCCGGTCGCCTCACACCCCCCGCTCCCCCTGTACGGCTACACCTGTCCTGATGCCCCCCACACGTTCCCACTCTGACTCCGAGGCCATTCTGGAGGAGCAGGGGGCTGCGATGGGGCTCAAAGGCTCAGCAGACAACCTGTTCCTGGACGCACTGTCTCTGGACCCCATGAGTGGACCGGAGGTCCCTCCACCCTCCAGACTGGAGAGTGAGAAGAGGTTTCCCTGTATGAAGGAGGTAACGCACATCTGTATGAGTTCAATATGACCTTTGAAGAGACAAAGGAAAATTTGTGCATGTGTGTGATAGCTACACTATGTGAAAAAACATCTTCCTTAGATTTTGAGCTGTTACTAATGAAAATTCATCTTAATGTAAATTTGAATCTAAAATAAAGGTAAAAACAAGTTATGTTATGTTTTCATTTTAGTTGATAGCGTAATCTTCATTAATACGTGTGTTTCATTTCTTCTTTCATTGTTTTATATTTATTAGTTCATTTAGCTATGAAGTGTGAAACATTATTCACAAACACCAGTTTAGATTTTAAGAGGTTATATTTAAAAGTATATTAAAATCTAAGAAGCACAAATTTATCATTCAGTGTCTGTTTCCAGGAGAAGATGCACTTACTTCTCTAAACTGTGTTGCACAAGTGAGCCAAAATTCCACAATATTTAGATTAAATAGGGTTATGCACCCCCTTCCCTCAACATGTTTTAACTGTTGTGTCTGTTGCCTTTCAGGCCCTAAATGAGATTTCGGAGAGAGAAGATGCTGCTGCTTACTCAGAAGACAAGATGAGGGAGGGTGGGAGTCTGCTCAGGTAACCACCAGAGACAGAATTATGTTAAACTGAGTTCAAAAAGCTGGAGTATTGTAAAGTCTGCTGTAAATTTTTAACCAATAACTAACTGGCTGCAGATTATCCGGCCTCCTGCAGTACTTTCTTGCTCGTACGTACTGATCGGCCCTGCTGATTCTGTTAAGTGTGACTTGTAGTGACGGGGAGACTGGTGATTGTTCTTTTATGGCAGCGATGAGATCCAGCTCACTACGCTGTTAAATAATTCACAAAGTTTTAAAACACAGACCGAGTTCCTTTTGTAAAAAAAAAAAAAAAAAAAAAAAAGCAGCCACAGATTTTTGGGGGGTTTTTGTGGGAAAATAAAGGAGATCAGTTTGAGACATTTGACTTTAGCTGTAGTTAATGATCTCTGTGTGTGTTTGTGTGTGTGTGCGTGTGTGTGTGTGCGCGTGTCCAGAGCCAAGTCGGTGTGCTCCATGAGCGACTTCCAGCGGTTAATGGACAGCTCACCGTTCCTCCCTGACAAGACGCGTCATGGCGATCAGGGCCAAGACGACGTCACCCCACCTCTGTCTCCAGATGATCTCAAGTACATCGAGGAGTTCAACAATAAGGGCTGGGACTTCCCGTCAGCCACCTCTGGTCCGGGACTGTTGCGGGAAGTGTGGACAGACAAATCAACAGAGGCCCGGGAAGGAGAGGCCGTTCCTGGTCCATTCCAACCCGCTTCCTGGTTCCTCACCACCAGCGCCACCCTGACCACCAGCACCCTGAGCAGCCCTGAGCACTGCCACAAGTCCCCACTGAGAGGCAATGGAGCAGCAGCAGCAGGGGTGGGAGTGGAGCACTACGGGGTGCACATCCTCCACAGCCCCACCAGACCCGGGGCAGCTGAGCACACCACTGCCCAGGATCCCGATTTCCTGTATGCAAAGGGGACCAAAGCAAGGGGAGGAGTGGAGGCTGGGGTGGGTGCCAGTGGGCCGGATGAAGTGTTCAGCAGTGCAAGGTGGCCTTGCCTTCTGGAGGGTGGAGGACTACGGACTTCTCCTAGTCAGTCTCCTATCTGCCCCACAGTGGGCTATGCATCCTCTCTGGATCTTCAGCTCTCCAGAAACATGAGTGACGACATGAAGGAGGTGGCCATCTCTGTGAGGAACGCCATCCGCTCTCCACCGGGGCCTGTTGTCCGGGACACCGCCTGCCAGACCAACGGATTCACCACAAGAGGGACTCAGACCACCCAAACCATCAGCGTGGGTCTGCAGACAGACCTGCTGAGGAACCTGACCAGCAGCCCCCACCGCTGCCTCACCCCGAAAGGTGGCAACACGCCCATCTCGTCCCCATCACGCAACACAAGGAAAGTTCAGTACTCTCCTGTGGTCCAGAGCAAGTTCGAGCGACCCTGCTGCTCCCCAAAGTACGGCTCACCGAAACTTCAGCGCAAACCATCCACGTCCAGTAAAACCGAGCTACCCAATAACAGCCGCGCCCCCATGCCCACAACGCCCCAGAAAGGGAACAACGAGTCGGCATGGGCCCGCTCCACCACCACTCGCGACAGCCCTGTGCACACTACCATCAACGATGGGCTGTCCAGCCTCTTCAACATAATCGACCACACCCCTGTGGTCTATGACACCATTCAGAAATTTAATAAGTCCCCAAGTCGCTCCCGCCCCACGCCACCCTCCACCACTGAGCCGAGCCCCGCTCACGGGCCTCTGTCTGCAGACCCCAGGAACGCGCAGGAATGCCTGCGGCCTGCTCGCGGGCGCTCACCAAGCCCTGTGCAGCTAATAGTGGAGACGCAGGGCGACAAGAACCCAGAGGTGGTGAGCATTCGGCAGGATCTATCGGCCCCGCCAGGCTACACGCTGGCTGAAAACGCAGCCCGCATCCTCAACAAGAAGCTGCAGGAGCAGAACTTTAGGGAGGAGAGGAGGCTGCCGGCGGGAGGACCGAGCAGCCACGGCAGAGACAACAGCAGGCAGACCGAGTCAGACAGAGGACAGTCAGGATGCATGGAGGTAAATACACAGATGCACTGGATTCATCGCTTCATCATTCATGTGATGTGGGGCCCATGTTTTATGACACGGTGATACTTATGGTACCGCCTTGGAGTTCCCGTGTAATGTCTGAAGACATCTGTGTTTAATCAGACAAACGATGATCAAGAATTCACCTTTAAAATGTGCACAATCACTAAAATGTTCATGCTCTTTCCTCAGATCAAAAGCACTGACTGATGCAATGGTAATGTTATAAAACATTTAACCCTCCTCTGCAACACACTGAACTTTCTCTTATCGCTGCATGTAGAAACTCTTGAAGGTTTCTTCTTCTGTACTTTCATCTCTGCTGCAGTGGCTTCCTTGTAGTGTGGCTTTTACCTCTGTGCTTAAACCATCACTGAGGCCCGACTGAAGTCTGATTTATGTCTCTGATAAGTGGAGAAGTGAAATAAATGGTCTAACAACTGCGATCTGAGTGGGATCACTATTACACAGTTCCTTAATTAATCATTAGCAGCGCCTTCCAATCAAGTGTTCAAGCAGAATTTTAAGTGGCTCCGGTTTTTAAAGGAGTTGGATCCCCGCCCCCGCGTACCAAAATAAACCTGGGAAAGCGCTAACTTCACTCGATGAAATCAGTTCAGGCTGTTTTCACCACCCATTTCTCTGACCCGTGCAAAAAATGTGACAGACTTTTAATTAATTAATATATGTCCTGAATGAAATAATTACAGTATCTGCCGGCACGCCTCATATTTGACTCTCCATAAACCGATTAAAACCTATGAAAAGCAGGTCATGCTGCATTACAGCTGTAAAAAAAAATCTGTGTTCCCCAGACCAGTTGTATATTTGAAATTGTGTACATGTACAGGGAGCAATATAATCGCACATATGCTGGTTAATAACATCAAGAGTTCACCTGGTGCTGTTCACTGATGTGCAGGAGCAAGATTACAGTCTGATATGTGACTTTATGAATGGCACTGGAGCGTGCGATCATTCATGAAACAAAACTGTGACTCTGTGGATAATGATTACAGCATGATAATAGCACGAAAGTAATGGATTGCGATGGCGCGTAACCACGCGTTATGTCAATTTTTTAGAAGAGGTATGAATGTGGATTTCGTTTTGGTGTCTCTGTTTGCTTTGTAAGAACAAACTCACAGAAAATACTTTTTATTTCTTGAAGTGGCAGGCAGTATGGAGCAAACCTTGTCTTAATGCAGCCTTTGTCTTATAATTCAGAAATTAATAAAAGGTAGCAGTAAATAAGCTGATATGAATGAGCTGCTGGTGACTGTTGCACAAATGTGGCCATTTCGATCAATTACCTGAGGAGCTTATGAGTTTGAAAGGGACCTTTTATGCTTTTCCTTATTTTCAGCCATGTACTGGTAGATGCTCATATTAATTATACCCAAAGTTTTAACTGTTAAGGACAGTTTGGAAGTAATCCAGGCTGCTCTTTAATGCTCAATTTCACACATTTCTTTTCTATTCCTCTTTCTTTATTTTGAATAAATATATTTTGTGAGTTTTTTTTAAAGATGTAAGCTTTTAATATCTATTCTAGTCACAGTTAGCAATAAAACTGACTCTCTGGGCTGCGAGTGGTGAAGCTGGACCGTAACCATGACATTGCCAAACTAACAAGGTGCTCCCAGCCTAAATGTTGCCGTGCATTCTTGTGCTTTCCAGATTTGCTGCTTGCAGTAGGTAGGTTAAACTGGTCACAAAGAGGGTGCCGCACCAAAAACCTTGTGATTCCTTTGCTTGTCAGATTGCCATGACTCACCCACAATGTGCACTAAAGACACCAACTTGCTAGGTAACCATCAAGTTTCAATGAACCCTGAAAAGTTGTGGAGACCTTTCACCTTCAAAGTAAAACTTGTGCCTCGCTGCTGAAAAAGGTGCAACCTTTACTTTGAAAGTAAATGGTCTCAGTTTCTAGTTCTAACTTTGCACTCTTGCTTTGATGTTCACTCTTCATGAGCACTTAGTGAGTAGTTTGTGAGTGGGGACTTTCTTAGCAACTAAAGAAACGAGGTTTTTGATGTATACCACTTTGCAACCGACTTCACCTAACAACAGCAGGCAACCACTCCCTAGCAACCAGTGGTTGCCAGGTGGTTGCCAACCAGTCTCTAGGCCTGCCCCCCTCCTCCCCTTTCAGAAGTTCCAGGTTTTAAGTGAAGCTGTGTGCGTGTGTTTATTGGGTGGTCCGCCTTATTTCTGCCTTCTGCCTTCGACATACCTGACTTTTCTTTGATCTCTTCCCCTTTGCTTGATTTTTACCAATTAACATTTCCCGCTCTATCTTTCCTCCTTCTCCTCCCCTCCCTCTTTCCTCCCCTCTGGGCTTTATCTCCTCCTCCTTGTCCTCTGTGCTCTGATCCAGAACCACACTGTCATACTAACAACTCCTTGGGGACTCTAAATCTGCTAGTCTCCGTGATGTAAGTTCCTCTTCCTCCTCCTACTTTGCCTCTATGACCTTTGGCGGTGGGTTCATCAACCACAGGAACCTCACGCCCCGCAGACCTCAGCCCCCCCCCCACCTCCTCCCTCTTCATTAATGCATGCTTCACAGGATAGCACAGTGACAGTGTGTGAAGCCATTGGAGTGGTGTCAAAAGTCGTGCGACGGCCATGCATCTGTTTCTCCCAGTTAATGAGTGCATGCTCATATTTTTTGGTGGATCATCAGTTTTTTGTAAAGGGCCATGCCGGTGTTTTTGCATGCTGCAGAACATTACCCATGATTCCCATCCACTATTGTAACTAACACCATACTATATGTTCTTGGCTTGTCAAAATTTTAATAAAAATGTCTCTTTGTACTGTAAAAAAAAAACACGTTTAAGTGACTTGCATAAAGTGAGAGATGGGGTTTATTAAGCAGCACAAATCAGTGAGTTCCACTGCAGCAAAAGCAGCCAGAGCAGCAACTTCATACAAGTGACCTTACAGGTTCTTACCTGTATATTTAGCACTTAAAGAATAATCTTTTGCAGAGAATGAAATCACACTCCTTCTGTGTGTGTATAATCTGTGTGTCTTCTTTTTATGTTTTGGTAGCCATTCGGGCAGTTTGTGCATTTTGGTACACATAACTTCCTCAGTTTGAAACTATTAGCCCTCCCGTTTTGTTTATAAAGACAATTTCAGACATACACTACAGCCCTAAACTTTTCTAGACACTATTCGGTTGAGGTGCATGTGAGAAAATGCATTTCTGATGCATTTGAATCGGACATTAGTTGGGAGGTTGGATTACACAGTAATGTCCAATTGAGCCCATGTCTGAAAAGCAAAGCTAATAGTCCTGGAGTAATTTTCATGCCCATTTTTGCCTCAGAATAGTAAAGAATCCTTCCAGAAAAACTTCCTGGATCAACACAGGTGTAAAAATGAGTGCTTGCAAATCTATTCATTACCTTTTGAGTAATCCTGCTGTAAACACATTTCATAAAACCTTTTCAGACATAAAAATGAGATTAGATTTATTACACAGTTTCTGCTCTCTGTGCTGGATTTTTACTGCAGTATGTATCTAAAGAAAAATTCAAGCTTCAGCGAGTAGCTCGTCACACTTAAATATAAAAGCTAAATAGTTTTGTGGTAACATAAAATATCTGCTATTTGCCACTGATTGGGGGGAAAAGAAGTCATGCAAAAACACTGGTATGGTCCTTAAATTCATGTAACCCAAAGAGTCTTCGGTCTTGATCACTGGTGGATTTTAATATTTCTGCCAAAGTGTTTGCCAGTGAACATGACATAAAAGACGACTCTTGGACATTTCACACATTCACAGGTCGATTGTTGTCTGTTCGGGCTTCATAAGGCATTGCTGGATTATTCTAACACTGTGTTTCTACCAGGTCCTCCTTTTTACGTGCACCGCTAGACGGACTGTGATGTTTTCTTGTAATATTGTACTTTTTTTCTCACGTGTTTGTCCACACAGCGCTTTCTTACGTCTTCTTACCATTTCCTCTCAGACTAACAAAGATTAACCAATGAAGACGGGCTGCTGCTAACACTCGCCATTTCCTCTGCACTGTCTTGGTTTTGTGTCATTTCTGGTAGAAATGAACTAAATATTCTGGTACACTGTGCATGCTTAAGGAAAAAATCCACTGTTAGAAACTGCAGGGAAGTGTGTCTATTCTCACCATGTCATATTGGTCATTTCAGATGTCGTGTTGGAACGAAGTGTTAGCAGGTCGTAACTTCTGATATTTCTCAAATGCTTTTGAAAGAACAGTGGCCATCGGTAAGCCTGGCTTATAGTCACTGCGTTCGTTGTGACAACCGCCGCTTATATCGCCACTTGAGGGTACATCAGACTCACTACAGTCCTGTCACCACTCGTATAGGAACAGAAGAGGTGAAAAATACCTTCAGAAGTTTCCAAATCAACATTCTTAAAAAGACAAATAAACTAATGATCACAGAATTCTTTCCGTGGTGAAAAATCTCCTTCACAACATCCAACAAAGTGGAGAACACTCTGAGTGATGTCGGTGAACAAGATGCCTTCATGGATATAAATACAGATCCTTTACAGCAGGCCTGGCACAAAGGGAGGAAATGCAGCATTTGGTTAAATTTAGAGGGGTGTTAAGACATTTCTCCATTTCTCAGTAAGAATAACAAATAATCATCATATTTTTACACAAGTCCCAACAGCTGATATCATCAGTGACAAATGTATACGAACCTT
Source organism: Maylandia zebra (assembly GCF_041146795.1). Taxonomy (NCBI): domain Eukaryota; kingdom Metazoa; phylum Chordata; class Actinopteri; order Cichliformes; family Cichlidae; genus Maylandia; species Maylandia zebra. The sequence continues at coordinate 10,652,664 of NC_135184.1, forward strand.
TGTGGGCTCCCAGACTGCTGTATTGCTCCTTGAGTAATACCGTTGGTCGGCCTCTCCTGTGGAGGGAAACGATGCTCCTCGCATTCCTCCATTTGTACACAATCTGTCTGAATAACTTCAAAATCCTTAGAGATGTTGAGCAGCAAAAACTTTTCTAAAGTCCTCAGGAATCTTTTGCTCGTACCACGATTCTCGTCCACAAATGAGTTGTAAAAACCAGATTCCTTAGATAACACAGGATGTGAGTACCTGATTACGGTAGTATTCCACTGAGCTTTAACTACTGATTATTTTCAAGGTTGACATAATTTTCCCCCTCACATATATTAAATACTTGACTGTTTTCCTCAGTAAATAAATGACAGACTTTAAGATTTTTATTTAATTGTTTTATCTGGGCTCTTTTTTTTATCAACTTGTGTGAAAATCTGATGATATTTTAGGTCATACTGTAACTTCAGGCTAATTAATGGACATACATTTGATCTAAAACGGATTTTTATTTATTCTTGCACTAGAGGGTTTTAAGGTGGATCTTTTTTTAAGGTCAAAAACTTAGAAGCTGTGGTCCATGTACAGGTGTTGACTTTGCTGTTTTTTAATATCCGCTCGTGTATACTGACTTCCTGTATACAGGTGCCTGACTTGTGGGATTGTTTGATCTGATGCTTTGGCGTCACATGGGAAATCTTGCACAAGCAGTATCGTCTGTATTCCCATCAGCTGTATTCATAAACTAATGATTTATTGATGGTTTGGCGCAGACGCCTCCTGTCAAACTCTGCGACCTGTTTTTCTGCAGGACTTGCTGCAGATTGTGTAGCACATCTGTCCATCCTCCATCCACGTGTCCATCCATCCGGTTATTTTTCCTCCAGTTCATCTTCTCACACCACCGCAGCCTGACTGTCATGTATTTTTAGCCGAACTAGATTGTTGCTTTTTGGTCTTCTTGTCCTCCATCCTTCAAGTGAAATCTAACGCCTGGAGATGAGCTATTAATATTTTAGGCCAGTGGTGTGATCGTTCACTCGATTCATGCTCTGACTTCACTCGAAGGGGGGAAAACAAACTCACTCATAGTTTTAGTTTTTTGTGGCCTTTTTTTCTACACTTTCTGTTTTCATCCAGGGGACAGATGCATAAAGCTTTGTTGCCAATTAAGCACTTAACAGGTTTAAATATTTAGACGTTACAATCAATGCAAAATTGCACAAATGGACTGCATGTATTTATGGACTTCTATCACCTGATGCCTGCAGTGACCTCTGATAGCAGATTTGTGGCACGCAAGTGATTCATCTGCAGTTTAGGACTTCTTTAAACACTGAGATGACTTCAGAGTCAGGGTTTAAAATTCTGAATTAAATCTAATAAACTTCTAATTGTGGTCTAATTATGCCACAGTCATACTCAGGAAAACAGTGGTCTGAGCAGTGCCACCGTAACATTGCCAGCTCTGTGGAATGAACTTGTGTGATCTTGTTCCCTTTGAAATGGTTGCTTTGAAGATTGGGACCAGGTATCCAACCACTCGCAGTCAGCTGCCATTTTCAAAGCAGTTTTTGTATGTCAAGATGAAAGAAGATTATAAGTTTCTGTTTTTTTTAATGTGGAAAATGATAAATCTTTTGCCATCTGTTGGACAATCCAGTGATTTAATGCTCTGATTATATTATAGGAATATGACCAGAACACAACCAGTTGGCAACCAGCTGAGTTCCTCATGAGACCTGTCACAGAATTAGAGTGACTGCAATATGTTGGCAATCTGTCTACATTTATAAATTAGACAGCAATTATTTGCTAACCTTTGCTAAGTCTGTGAGCGACTATAGTCAGTCCAAGTAGGATTATTTGGACAAATGTATTATTTGAAGACAGCTTGCCTCCTACCAGGCAACCTGTGTGCAGTTACCTCGTAACTGAAAGTGGTCACCTACAAGAATTGTCAACCTCTAGGTAACCAGTTGGTTTTGTTTTCTTGTTTTTTTCCACGTGGAGGTTGGCATCTGATTTTTACTCTAGTGTACCTGAGACATTTCTTTGAACCGTGGATTTGGCTTTTTCAGTGTTTCTGTATATGTTTTCTGCATTATAAAGCCTGTCAGTCTTAAGCCTGTATTCTCTCTAATGGCCAGCAGGGGGTGGCTTCTCCAGTTGCAAAAAGTAGTTACATTGAATAGGAGTCTATGGGAAAATAGACCTTCACTTCCTGTACTCTAAGACCCCAGTAAATGCTTCTCTGATAAGTTTAGATTTGCTGGTTTTAAGTTTTACTGAATATAATATAATGTTCAGTTTGGAAAGTAAAGCCCTCATTAGACTGGAAATAGACTGGGCAGTAAGGTGGCCTTACTTTCCCCTTAATGAGTCTCTACCGTACTGTGTCTGTCAGTTTCTCAGTCGGTTTTTAAAACACCAAGAGACTCAAACGTTATGATGCTTGATTGCGGAGAATTCTTAAATTATATCTGTCATACCATTTGTGTTTTGCCAGTGTACCAGCCAAATATAACAAATCACTGAACAGAAGCTTCTTTAAAATGTGTCAAATGAAGTGATGTTAGGCGCTTGCACTGCTCGCTCAACCAGTGATGGTGGTAGCAGGTGTGGGTCATTAGCTGCTGTGTCCCCTGAGTAACTGAGTGCTATTAAGTGGCAGAGGGAAGGTTGAAACAGCTGCTCAAATTGACTCTTGTCTGCTTCCGTAGCTAAATGTCTGCAGTAACTATGTAACCTTTTTTTCTTTCTTGGTTTGTTTGCCTTTTTCACCAGATTGCACATTCCTGTTAGGTGAGAAGGTTAAACGTCTGTCACTTATTTAAGTTATTTAAAGGCTGACCTGCTGGTTTTTGCTCCAGCTTCAAGCAAACAAAATGAGTTTTAAGTTAAATCCTTTCAGATAAGGCAGGCAGAACAGGTCAGACTAAAAACTGCATTAGGAGCAGTATGTTAGGGGTTGAAGTTCTTATATCCACTGAAAGAAAACTGCAACAAGAATAAAGTAAGAAACAAGTGAAAACATAAAAGTTCCTCATGAAATGGCTTTCATTTAAAATTCTTTCATTACATTGCTCCTTATTTTTGTTTCATGTGCACGTCACTTCTACATCAGCACCTTTGCTCGCTTTCTTTCACTCGCTCCCCTTCATCTTTCTGTATGAATCTCCTCACTTCCTGTTTTCCTCGGTGGCAAATGGCTGCAGGCGCCCCGTTGCTCCTCTCTGACAGCTCCTTGTCGTTGGCAGGACCTGCCTCGCTCTCCGGTGGCTCCGCCTCTGGATTCCTGCTTCCTGAGACCGGCGCGCCCGGCCAACCGCCGACCCCCCTCGCGCTGGGCCGCACGCTCCCCCTCCTCCTCCCCAAAGTGGAGCGAGGGCTCGAAGAGGAGGTTCACCTTCCCGCCGCCGGGACACCGGAAGACCATCCTGGAGGGTGAGGAGCCGCCGTAAAGCCGTCCTCTACCTCCTCCTCCACCTCTGCCTAAACAGACCCAGTACCTCAGAAAACCCCCTCCAAACATATGGACTCCCTCTAGAGGAGCCTGAGAGAGGGGTTGGGATCTAACCAGTAGCACCAGCTGACCATCAAGGAACCAGAACCTTTTTTTTTTTTTTTAAAGAACCTGGAATGTACTGTATTTAAAGACAACATACAGAAAAATAGGTTTCCATAAGAGGTGCCTGTATACTTGAGTTAACCATCACCCACGTGTGTGTGTGTGTGTGTGTGTGTGTGTGTGTGTGTGTGTGTGTGTGTGTGTGTGTGTGTGTGTGAACCTATTTTTCAGGTAAAAACTCCTCCTGTGTTTACATTTTTATTTTTCTTCATCGCTGTCCCATAAACATTCATGCAAACTTTTTTTAAATCCTTTTTTTATTTATTTTTATTTTGCCAGCCTTTAAAGCTTCACTTTACTTTTCTGTTTACCTTCAAGGAGAGGAAAGACAACAAAAACAAGGAAGCAAACAAACAAACAAACAAAAAAACAACTTCTGCTTCACCGGGTCTGAAGCGGAGACACATGATGTCATTTCTGATGCTCGTGTCCGTCTTTATTTTTACGTTGAGATGAATGTTTGACTCTGTAGACATGTAGAAGATGGGTGACAACAAACATAATAACCTTATGCATATTTGGAAGGCAGTTGTATAAATATGGGTCAAATATTTGCATGCCTTTTGAATACTAGCACTTTAGTGCATGTACATAAAGAGCTATAGTCATTTGTGATTGCTCAGCTCAGCTGTTTGGGGGAGGGGACTGTTTTGTTGTCACATGATTTGCATTGATGAAAATAAGATGTTTTTAAGTAAATTATTGTACTTATCAGGCTGGCTTTGTACAGTTGTTACTATTGGATAGGAAAAACCTTTTCTTTTGACAAGAAAAAGGGATTGTGGAAAACATGAATGTTTTAAATGAAAAGTCTATGTCAAAAAAGTCTTAACGAGCTATAGTCCTATGTAAATACTAAATGGTAATAAATATGAATGTGTATTTCCAAGACCGCCTCTTTTCTTGTATCTCTCCATGACATACGTTAGCTGTAGCACATGATGGATTGTGCGCTGTTTCGTTAGACCCAAGTTTGCGTTCTTGGCAAACACGCCATCCTGAACCGTGTGCGTGTGGATTACGGTGCAGACCACAGGGTTACAGCGGGTCGGGGTGGGACGCACACAAGAGAGAATGCGAATAAGAAGATTGTGTCCTCCCAGAAGTCAAATCCTCTTGCATCACGTTGTGCCATCTTACTCTTGTTTCCCAGGTTATTGTGCAAGTCAGAGACCATTACTACTACCCCCACTAGTTTATTTAAAGGTCTGCAGGACCGAATCTGCTGTTTTACCTACCCCTGGCAGAGTCAGTCACTGTAAAGAGATTATTTTTTGGACATTTTGCCCTTATTTAGATAGAACAGTAAAGGTCAAGCTCACTGGAGTCACACTGGGGATTCAAGCTGCTACACACCATATCTGACCCAAGTGGTGACCTCAAGAACTTGAAAAAAAGAAGAAGAAAAACAACAACAACAACACCAGCGTACCAGTTTCTTGTATGAATACTTCAGACTGACTGCAAAAGGGAGTTTCCGGCAGGACAGGATTAGAAGAGTGTTTCAGAAGGACGGCTCAGGTTGATTAGTTTGGAGACTAAGTTAAAGAGGCAAGGCTAAGATGGTTTAGACATGTGCAGAGCAGGGATTGCGGTAATATTGGACAAACAATGATGAAGGTGGACCTTCCAGGCAGGAGGAAAAGAAGCCCACAAAGAAGATTCATGGAAGTAGTGAAGGGGGGCATTGAGAGGGTCGGTGTGGCAGAGGAGGATGCTAGGGATAGGGTGAGATTGAGGCAGATGAGTTACTCTGGTGAGTCGGAAAGGAAGGAGCTGAGAGAAGAAGAAGAAGACTAAGAGCAGTTCAGGCCTTAAGATAGTTTCCTTGTGTGTGTGTGTGTAACCCATCCTTATGGGCAAAAAACTCAAGTCAGGGGTGTAGACACTCTGAGGGAGAGGAGTGCCAGCAGAGGCCACTAGTATTTAGCACTAGTTTACAGATATGTGTTTCTACACACTCAGAAATTAAAGTACAGAAATGTACCTATAAGGGTACAATGGCTTGTCACTGGGGTGGTACCCTCTAAGGTACCGTTCTGTACCCTAAACTGTGGGTACTGATTTGTACCCTTGTAATTTGTACCTTTTACACGTCAAACCTGTACTTTAAAGGGCAAAGTTGTACCCTTAGTATAAAGTACAAAAAAGAACCCTTAAAAGGAGTACAAAAATGTCTTTCTAAAGGTTCAGTATCTACACACAGATTTCCTATATTTTTCCTCTCAAGATTTGAAAAATTGAAGATACAAAGTCAAAAATACTTGTCACATTTATTACCTTCTTAAATACATTGCTTAACTGTTACATACAAACTGTTATCAACACAGTATGTGTCATAAGCTGCAACATCAATTTCCTGTCCAGGTTTTAGCAACGTCCATTCACTATCAACTCTAACACTGTATGAATGAAAATGGTTGTCATATAACAGAGGAATGAGAATTTTTCCACAAAAGACCCACATTGTGTCAATATTAACACAACACCTGTTCTCTGTGTTTCCTATACACATGTCGTCTGAAAGATTCATATTTTTTGAAGCAAGAACAGCAGTCACTGAGTCCACAGGTTATATCAAAATTGGCATCACCTATGTGCTGAATAAGCTTTGTCAAACTAAAGGTTCTTCTGCCACATTTGGAGCACTGATATGGCTGAGGCATGGTGGTCAATACAGAAGATTTATTTGTCTGGTGACTGTGATTGGTAGAGGCCGGTCCTCACCCTCATCTATTTTCACAATGTACTTTTGGAGAAAAATCAGGGTGTTCTTCAGATGTTTTGGGTAAGCAAGGTTGAAGACAAAATACAAGCAGAAAGAAGAGATGATTGCTTCAAAAATACACGAGCTTCTGCACACTTCACTGCCATCCAACTTCACAATGTTTGGAGCGCTTCTGGAGAACACTGGTTTCCAGTCTTCATAAAGTAGCTGAACAGTTGGATAGGGGGTTTTAGGATAAACCTTTGAAGTCAAAAGAGAAGGTAGAGGAAAGCAATATCTTAGTCTCTTAACAAAATATACATTTGTTTTCCTTTTATATAGACTAAATATTTTAATACACACACCTCTCCAAGTATGACAAAGAGATCCAGTTTCTCCTTGAAGACGTATGGCAGGAATAAAAGTGCAGCCCTTGTGTCAAGATCTGCCAAAAAAAACAACAAAACACAAGATCACCCATGCATTTTATCTGGCATTTCCAGTTACCTATAAAAATTATATAAAATGGAAGCCTTGAAGTTAAAAAAAAAAAAAAAAAAAAAAAGCAAATACCTGGTAGGTCATCAGTGAGAGCCTCCTCTCTTGCATCAAGGTAGAGCTGGTAGAGTGGGGTTTTCCCTTGTGTAAGGTCAATCACCTTTGCTGCAACACATGAGAGTCCTTCACGAAATCGCTGGCTTACATTACCCGTTGTTGGTTAATTAATTTTCAGTACAAAATAACAGTGTATGAAAATGAAATAATCTAAAGTTGATATTAATTATGTATGGTGCTGCATAATTATTTTTTTATAGAATTTAACAACAATACTGTAAGAAGTTACATGAACATAAAAAAAAAGGAAAGAGGGACAGATGAAGAAAACAAGGTCAAGGGCAAATAAAATTTACTACTATAAACATGTTAAATGTGACAGCTATTTCCAAGTTCAATTCAGCTTTCTGACTTACACCAGTAGGCATCCCTAAGAAGGGGTACTTCTTCAACACATCCTCCACAGGCATACCATTTGCAATTTCTTTCTGCCGCCAAGCAAACGTTTGCTGCATATGGTTATGAACCACCATGGTATCTGGTTGCATCTTCTGATATTGGCACTGTAAGACCTTTAAGTGGGCGTCTATGGATAATAAATCCTCTCCTTGGACGCATGGTCCCTTGAAAGAAAGCAAGAGTGAGAAGAGAAAGTCAAAACAGATTAGAAACCCAACATAAGACTAAATATACAATTAGAGCTGACACGATCTGTGCATCACAAAGAACTGGTATCGGTTAAAGTCTCAAAGTATTTTCATTGCTGTGAAAACAGTTAAGTGTTTGTTTTTATTGCATGAATTGAAGTATAAAACACTACAGTAACAATACATATGGTAGAAACAATGATCATATTAACTAAATCCTAAAAGTGCATAACGGCCAACATGTATGTTTCAGACATACTAACTTCATTATAAATAAGAAAATACCTTATTGAAGTTGACGAAGTAGATGGTTGCCAGTCTTCTGGAGAGACAGTCTGTAGAGTCAGCGTCACTGAAGATTCCTTCATCCTTGACACAAATTGGTTGAATTTAACCTGCTTTTTGAAGGATCCTTGGAAAAGGTATGCAACCATAGTCTCAGTAAGACCGCAGTCAACTGTGTCACCATCAACCTCATTGTCTGCAAGATAAATGGTAGTACAAACTCTAAATTCCATGTAAGAATATTTATCACCACATTTTTACATGGGTAAAAACCGTATATCACACACATTAAAACCTTTTGTAATACTTCTTTCAGTTCAAAGAAATATTCATTAAAAAAAATAAGTAAATTAAATAAAATAAACCAAATCTTTAGAGTGAATCCTCTCGATATGCAAAGTTTTCATTTTTAAATTTCGATGTTTGTTTGGGACTACTGGACACAGGAGAGCAGAGTCTGAGCATGCTTTTGTGCCCTTTCAAGTTTGGAAGAAAAAAAAAAGACTAGAATGCTGTAATTTGTTAATATTCACTACTAAGGTGACTCCTTTCTCCAGATTTCCGACAGTTTCTGCCGTCTGTTCTTTCAGACCGATTACTTATAGCGATAACACCCGGAGGACCGTATTACAAGCTCAGATTACATGCTGAAAAAGTTCCCACATTGCTTAAAACGCGACTATCAAACCCCAGCTGCGACACCCTTGTTATATTTTAAACAAGTGCGGCGTCAAGATATTTCCTTTAGACGTTATATTCAGCCGCCCATGTGTGTTGATGGCCTTGGAATGGATGTAAAAACGTGATTTTATTAAACCATTAATACACTAACGGTAAACTGCATTCAGCTACCAGGGAATCAAATTTTGCGCCGTTCCGCTGCGCAGGGGTTACCGAACCTATAGACTGTGGCTGAACCACATATATAAGTTCAAACTTATACAAATACTATGTGTACACATTTTTCATTTTTCAGAACTGTGACCTCAACTTTACACATGAAACATTTGTAAAAACGTTTGTAAAAAGACATAATTTGAGCTAAGAGAGTGCCGAAACTAGCTAAATTGCTAATATACGTTAAGCTAGGCTAAACCAATAATTAGTAATTATGCTACATTTTTCTTTAAATAAAACTTACCTCTGAAACGCTGAGCTTCAGCTTCGGTGACATCTAAGCCCCACTCTTGTATTTTTGTTAAGAGTTCCTCGGACAAGTTCGTAATTCATCTCCCTCCGTTGATAAAACAAAATGGCACCTGCTGCATTTACAGAAAGTTCTAGAATCCACCAGCTATTCGTTGAGTTTCTTCTTCTACTTTTTGTTTGATGTTGTGAGGATGGGCTCAACTCGCACTCCGAGTTCAATAAGGGTGCTTTTTTTTAAGGGTGCTTTTTGTCAAAAATAATAAAAATAAAAAAACTCTAATCAAAAAGTGCTTAATCAACCTGTACTTTATCTTTTGAAAGAATGGGTACAAATAAGTACTTTTCACAATTAAGGAACATGTATGTACCTTTCAGACACTAAAAAAGGTACAGATAGTTACCCCGAGGTCCAATATTTGTCCTTAGACTGTATTAATGTCATTTTTGTACCTTGGGGCACAGTAATGTACCCCTTCCGTACCCCTATTTCTGACTGTGTACACCATTATAACTTATGGATGTAATTGACTCATCAGGTTAGTTAGAGTTAGCAGACAGCAGTAGCTTCAGGTTTAAACAAAGCATGAGGCTGAATTCACCAACCTATAGCCTGTATTATTAAAGCAGGAGTTCACCAACACACCGACCCCTCTGAAAGCAGCTGACTTCCTTTTATGCTCTACCTGCCTCAGGTGAGTATCTGGATAACCAAATGAGAAACTAAATATCTACATTAACCAGGTCCAACTAAAAAATAAAGAATAAACACAAAGAACTGATATTTACATATATTTCTAAAAAGAATTGAGCAGCACATATGGTTACTAGAAATACCCTGACTAAACTCACCTAACCTGTAAATTCAGTTTTGCTAAAGGGGCTCTTAAGTAATTTATTTTGCTCCACATCCTGCTATGGAAGCAAACAGGAAGCCAGGATAACAATTATATTAAAACACAAGCAGAATTTATGTTGTGAACAGTCCTAATTAAGGTTTTCTTTTCAACACAGGCCTGTGCTTTTCCCTCACATTCCATAGACGGGATGGATAATACTCCCAAAATTCTCTCGATGTAACATCCCTAAATAATAAATGTACGTTTTTTCATTAAGTGTCCAGTATCACCTATTCATAAACTGGTGAAATGTTGGTAGATGTAAGGGGGAGCTCTGGTTTCTCATTATATTTATATACTCCACATCCAAATATGCTGACCTCCGGGTCCGGTCCACATTTGTCTGGGGCATCCATTTACAGTTTAAACAAGCAGAACCAAAGCGCAAATGACCTAAATGAGAGTGAGAAGGAAGAAAATGTTTGTGTTAATTGAACTGAATACTCAGTTTTCTCAGTTTTGATGGGTCTGCGCTCCATCAAGTCAAATTGTTTGGTTATTATTGTCATGGTCCGGGTGTGTGCCAGTGTGTCTCCCTCCGAGCCGGCGTCTCCACCCCGGGGAGGGGTCTCAGTGTTTTTGCTGATCGCTTACACCTGTGGGTAATTTAGCCGGGGACTCATAAGGCCAGCGTACTCAATCTCTCTTCGCCAGATTCTCTGCTAACATCACTACACCCAACTGTCAACCCCTGTCGAAGAGCTCCTACTTGGATGCTGGACCATCTGGCAGTCCCACAGGCTATTACCCGAATTACCTACCTGCCTCTCTGCCTCCACGCCAGGAGTTTTTTGGATTTCACACCCGGACTACTCACCCCTCTACGTCATCTCCGACCTCCTTTGGCAAGTACGCAGTACGAAGGAGGATTCTGAACCAGCAACATATTCATATGTCTCCTAATCCGTATCTGAACATCTGCACTCTCTGACCCGGACCAGATCATTACTTAGTTTCAGTGGTGGAACGTCGTATTTGTCTACTCTCACCTTTTTGTTTATGAATATTTGTGGAAACATTAAACATTATTCTTAAAATCTACTTAAGAGCTGTTCGGCGTCCTGCGTTTGAGTCCTGTCACTCGTCCAAAACGGTCTCGGCCGTAACAGTTATATTAAAATTACATGTTGGGTACCTGAAAATAATTGTTACTAACTAAAACTTTAACATTAAGATAACCTGAAATTTTCACCTATGGATGGCAGAAAATTGTTTTTATTTTTGTTATTTTCAGTGACAGAAACAAGCTTCCATACATTAAAGACACAGGACCTAACCCCATTTAACAAAATATATAAATGAGAAAAAAAAAGTATTAGAATTTCAGGAATGTTTAACAAACAGGGTAAAAATAGCTTTGGGTCTTTGTGGCTCTAGTAATCTTCTCAAATGTCACTCTGGCTTATTCCTAAAATTTTGTTAATTAGCCTGGTAGTTTGTTTTTTAGTTTGCTATCATCTTATGAAAAGTGATCAGGAAACGTGTTTATTGTCAGCGATAAAACATCTCTGCATGATGTCATAGGGACCCTAATGTGGTCTGCTGAGGCACACAGCTCTGGCTTGGAACCAAGAAGCCCCACCCACCTGCTATTCAAGCCTTTTACCTGCTCACGAGGGGGAGCCAATCAGTAATAAGACCCTTTAAGTGGTGTTAAAGGGAGAGGACTTAAAACAGCTACTTTTAAACATTGGGGAGGCTGCACTGAGAATCATGCAAAGCTACCCTAGAGTCCTACAATACAAACATGGAGCTGGAAATGTGCCTAATAGTTCCCTGTACAGTGCAACGGGCTCTTTAAAGTACTTGACTGGCAGCTAATACAGACAAAGGTCCTCTTTCTTCTCTTGTTTATTTGACTACTTTTCAATGTTTTAATTCCAAACAAACAAAGTTCAAGAATTTAATCTCTAAACTGAATTTTATTTATTTATTTTTTAAACTGGAAAACACTGGGCTTTTATTGGCTCAGAGGGACAGCGTATGATGGTGGCAGAGAGGGGAAAGAGAGAGTGATGAAGAGGCAGAAGCAGAGAGCTGAAGGCCTCCGTATACCTTTCACTGAGTTATAAGAATGAATAATTAAAGCGTCCCGGCTGCACGCTGGGAGCTGCTGATGGCACTGAGTGGGTCAGCGGCTGGAAGGAGAAGATGCTCTTCTTTTACTTCCATCCACCCGAGAGGAATCCACCACAGCTGAATAATTTACTCCAGCCCTGAAGTCCCTGCTGAAACACAGACACGCTGCTAAACACCGGCCACGGCAAGAAGGGTGTGACCTCTGCAAAATACAAGTAACACCCAAATACAGTACATATAGAATAGAATAGAATTAGAATTCAACTTTATTGTCATTGCACATGCACAGGTACAGGGCAACGAAATGCAGTTTGCATCCATCCAGAAGTGCTTTAGTGATATAGATATATTACAATATATATTAGCAATAATATAGATATGTGAGTATATTACAGAAATGGGTCTATTATGGTATGTTATAATGTACACGGTATGAAGTATGTTGTGAATATTCTATAACTATAAGTATGTACAGGCTGTAGTGAGTACAAGCTATGTACAGGATATGAACAGGATATAAATATGAAAAACTATACAGAATATGAAATAAATAACTTTACAGAATCTGGGATATACAGCTATACATATACATATACATACAGACACTGACATATGATGAATTTTATATCACTTGAAGGTCAATGTGATATAAATGGATGGTAATTTTACTAAATATTCAAGCCATTACAAGCTGAAGAGGAAGTTTTTAGCTTTTTACCATCGTGGTGGTGAGCTGAAAGTCTGTGTTTGATTGTTTTTCATACATTTTTATGATTTCAGTTAGATTTTTTGCCATTACCTTATTTTCCTTTCATTTAAACGATTTGTGTAGAGTAGGGTGAGATTTTCATCATCCTCAGTGTAGATCAGGGCTGATCATTTCAGATGAGAGATCAGCATTTCTCTGAAGTAGGCAGGACGATTTCCAGTATTATGCACATTACTGCTGAAATGAGCTGAAGGGGACAAGATGGTCTGTTTGGCATTTTTCTTTCCGCCCTAGTTTAATGTCTATGAGCAGAACGATCATAACACTGACCAATATACAGGTGAGAAATGTAAAATATACAAAGAGGATTTCTTTCCTACTGTCGCGCATTTGTTTGGTTAGGGCCATATAGTGCATTTCATCCAGGTGACGTGCACTGGCTGAAAAACACCTCAAAACATTCCCTTTCAATACAGACTCAATAAATGAAACACCTGGACTCAAACCAGGAGAATATTTATTTCTTGGGAGCAGTATTAAAAGGCAGATCAACACATGCAGTGTCTGATTTTAAGTGCTTTTGAGTATGTAGGGGAGCAGGAATTAAATGTGTGGCGGGACTGAACCAAAGTGCCTTGTATCCAAAGATCAAAGATAGAAATAACCTGTCTGTGTGTCTTTGTGTGTGATTTAACATGTGGATATTGTGTGTATATACACGATAGTCTATTTATTAATAGATAGTAAAAGTAATAAAAATTATTTATTCCACATTAACTGTTCAGAACTATAGATACTGGGCTTGATTTCAGAATTAACATATACTAGTTATGGCAGGATCAGACAACCAACTTGTCCTCTCCCTTGTCTGCTCCACTGACATCAGGCTGTAATGGCAAACACGTGCCTGCTAGCTGACCTAATAGCTGATCAGTGTTGTGTTTTTAGTGCTTTTAGTGTAGTGAAGTGTTTTTTATGGATTTCTGTTTCTGTGTTGCTAGGTCAGGTTGTGGTTGGCATGAATCAAACCTCCTGACATGTACTTCCTGTGCCTGGTAGGATTCTCTCTGGTTACTTTCCCCCCCCACAGACTAAAAACATGATTGTTCATTTCATATATAATAGAGATTCTAAGATTGAGAGTGCAGGGTTGTTTGTCTCTCTAGTTTAGCTCTGTGATGCACTAACACAGAAAGACTGGTGGCCTGTGAAGGGTATGTCCTGCCTCACTCTTTAAGGTATATGAGATGGCTACAAACTCCTCTATTTCCCTGTAAAATAACCTCAGTGCCAGCATTCACACCGACATGTTCACCTTCAGCCATCTTTACGCTGCCAGATTGTTCCAGTCTCATCATTTATGCATTTCACGTTTGGCTTGAATTCTGCCTGTTTGTGTCCCTTGTGTATCCTGACTCATCCTCTACTACATGTAAACAACTCTTTTCTTGTTTTACTGAGCTGCACGGTGCACAAAGCTAAAAAAAAAAAAAAAAAAAAAAAGTTTGACTGATGGACGATCGCTTGATTAGACTCATCGCATCCTGTGTGATGGGTTTTCCAGGAAAAGATTTACCAGAAATCCTGTGTTTGGAACTGCTAATGTACTTAATGTGCAGATACCAACAGAGCATACTGCAGGAAACAAAGGCTGCGATGGGCATTCATTGGCTTTTTCATCATCCGAAAACTCGTTTTGTGTTGTAACTCATTTATGCCTCATTCTCTGGTGCATTTGCCACATGTGTTGATCAGTTTACATGTGTTAATTTATAGCCTCTGCGAATGCTGTCTGGGTAAGTAACGTGAGCTGCAAGTGAGACATTGTGTGAAAATTTGCTCATTTTTTTATTGTTCTATGGTCATTTTGCTGTAGATGTTGTTTATTTTGGGGAGTTTTCTCCTCTGAAAAAACAAAAAAGCAATCACCGCTTGAACAAAGAAATTAAATATAAAGCATTCTTTGCTAAATTTCTAAGATTTGCATTTTAATGCCACCACCTCCTAAGATATTATGCTCCAGAAATGCAATATTTAGCAGACGTAGTGTAAAAACAGGATTTTATGCTTTTGTTTGTATCTCTCTTTGCCCTCGCTTTCTTAAATGACACTCTGCTTTACAAAGTCACTCGAAAATGTTCCAATTAACTGATAAGAAAAATAAATCAGTCATCAAAGAGGTCACTGGATGTGTTTTAGGATTTTCAGTGACAAACATCTGCTAATGTGATTTTATCACTGAGATGGCACAGCACCAAAAAAGTAACTGTTCCAGCCGGATTCTTATTGCAAACAAATACTGTAAAGAAACCTCTCTCTCTTTCTTTCCAGCCAGCAGCTGTGATATTAGTTCAGGTTATTCTATGAAGTCTGCTAAGTAAAACTGTGTATGTTTATTAAACCACTTCTATAAATGACACTGCCTTTCAATGTTTGCTCTGACATTTGGCTGTGATTGAAAAAGATAAAAAGATCCACGTTTTCCATTCGGGCTGTGATGAATAATGCAGCGGCGGCTGTCTGGCCGTCTCTGAAAGATTGTCTAGAGCCATTTCCCCCTTGAGTTCTCAAATCTCCGTGCATCTCACTGAACAGATGAGACGAGCTTCGTGCTCTCTCTCCTTTGTGGAGTCTTGCAGCTGATGTCTGAGGACTCAGCTGACAGCTTATAGAAGTCTGAGCGCTGGGGATCGACGTGCAGGGCTGAAGCAATGATACTGATTTTATGCCACTGGAAGATAGACAGATGTGCTGATTATGCGAAGGCTCCTGAGGATGGCTGAGCGTTTGTGTAGTAAATGAACAGTCTGAGTAACAACAAAGTACGATGCAGGAGAGACATGTTTCCAGTGACTTTCTATTTCTTCCTCAAGGAGCCCCTTTAATGCTGAGTCCTTATTTTTTCAGATGGTTAACTAAATATATGTCTGACTGACAGGTATAACTACTTGTCAAGGTTTTTCCTTTTGCATGGATTGGTCATACATGAGAGAGTAGTGGATTTCTAGATGACGGCTGGAGGGAGAATTTCAAAATAGAAAACAGCTTTGTAAAATTGTAGACCAAAGCAGTGAGATGGTGTATATATTAGGCAGAGCAACGTCTGAGGAATACAAAGGCCACTGGTCATAAACAGAGCAAAGCAAGACAACATCAGCTGATAGCAGGGAGGGAAAAAAATCCCAAAACAGCAGAGGATCAGATCAGTGCCAGTCCAGAGAACACAGGTATAAGTGTCAGGGTCCTGGGACTGGGTGACCCAGGACCCCTGGGCAGTCATGGACCTGTGCTATTGTTGTGTATTTTGGTGTTGCTTCCCCTTCTCTGTGCTTGTGTATATGTGTGTGTGTGGGTGGCTGAGCACTTGTTTATAGGCGGCGTCAGGCCTGGAGGGTGTGGCCCTGCAAGGGGACTGGCCACACCCGAAGCCACACACCTGCTGCTGATCAGGCCTCGTCGGGGGAGCTACTTAAGAGAGTCTTGGAGCTCCCACCGACGCGGGATCATTGCTTGGGACTCCACGTTAGTTACCCAGTTTAGGTTTTGGTCGTGTAGTGTATGCCTGCCATTGTTCAGTGTCCTGACTGCTGCCGCTATTGTTTCCCGCAGGAGGAGCGTGGAAGGCTTAAGGAGCAGCGAGCACCGGGAGTGCAGACACGGGAGCAGAGAGCACTTGGAGGACACGACACGGGAGTCTTGGGAAAAACACGGGGATTTATTGTTGTTTGATATCACCCTCTGTAAATAAACGCACTGCTTGAACTTTGAGCTCCGCGCCTGGGTCCTCCTTCCCCACATCCCCACGGTCTGCCAGCCAGACCGTGACAATAAGTGTCACAATCCCCAGTGTTTAAGAGACTGTAGACAGCAGAGACGCTGTGCTGCCGGATGTAAACATTTTATTAGACCAACAAATTTCTAAAGTAATTTTTTGAATGCAGGTGAGACAAAGCCTTAAAAATGTGTTGCTGAAGACGTGAAGGATGGAGGTGTATGCACAGTAGTCTTGCTATGTGCTAAGTGATTTCTACAATCCCATCAGCTGAATTTCTTCAATCTCACTGGATAGATTTCTTTATGTTTGCATCTGTTGAGTATGGTGTGCCACAGGGGTCATTTATGGGACCCTTTTTATTTTTTTTAATGTACACTCTGTTCAGGCATGTAATTCAGAGACAGAGTGTTTCTTTTCATTTTTATGCTGATGAAATGCAGGTACTCCTGACCATTAGATCATCTAACCTTTGTTTAGATGAACCCTAAGTTATTATCATTTGATCACGGCTCATAGATAAACAAATTCTTCCATCAGCTGGTTCCCCATTGCAAAGAACACTCTTTTTACTTGCATTAACAGAAAATCATTGAACAGTGCACAGATGCAACGGTTTAAAGCAGAACTAAAAAAAACAGGATCACACCACTTAGGTTTTAGCCCTTTTACATTGGCTTCCATTATGTTTAAGAATACCCTTAAAGGTTTTTATTGATCCTTCATGGGCTTGCTCCTCCTTACTCACATTTGTGACCTCTTAGCACTAGTGCATGTCTTGCCTCTGTAGGTGAAGGTCTTTTACATGTTCCAGGCAAGTTGCTGCAACATAAACAGTATGTTAATGACTTTGGTCTGTTTCTAGATTGAAGCTTTGGATTGTGGGTTTTACTCAACCTCCTGGATTTGGGTATTCTTCTGTTCGGTGACTGTTACACCATATGTTACGGTGCTATTATATCACAGAGCTGTGCCGGAATCATGCACAATTTACTTATGATCAAATATTCAGATTTGTTGTGGGCATTCTGCCATCCTCCCTGTGCCATCCTACTGGGGTGGTTGGGAACTACTTTTTTTACTGTGTTAATCTCCTGTTTTCAGGTTAGAGGACTTTGTTTCTTCCTTAGTACTACTGTTTCATAAGAATCTGTTACATTCGGGGGGCTTTAAATGACTGGGATTGTTTTAAAATAAACCAGTTGCATTGCTGAAAACTGAAAATTGAAACTTAGTGATGCATCCACATTTAATGCACCAAAGACTACAATCTGCCACTTTTTAAATTAAATATGTTACCCTAAAAACAAAGAATATATTCATCTTCAGTGTTAAGCAACTCCCTGTCTTTGTTCACATTTTAAACCTGTTAACAATAAAATGAAATGCTCTCTAGAAACTTAAGACAGCATGTACAATCTTTAAAAAAGACATGTTTTATTCACTTTTACTTAACTACCTTCATTTTCCATGTGTCCTGCTGACAGCATTAACCTTTCTGAGGGCTCCACGCTGCGTTGTTCAGCATGCAATCTGTCAAAAAATTGGACCCTAAATTGCACAAGCTTGCAGCTGTGCGCAAAGGCCTCGAACAGACAATGAGTGACACAATGGGCCTGGCTGTGCCATTAGCTGAGAGGTTGTCATGCCAACGGTACAAAAAGCCCCACACTCGGTGCAGGCGAGAGGTTTGGCCCCAAGGAGAATTCATGGAGAGCGAGAGCTTTGCTTAAAGGCCCTCCCCTTCTCCTCCCTCCCTCAGTTACATCGTTATTCATCCTGAGGTTCCCGTCTACAGCCGCAGACCCGTAGTGCCCATACTGGGGAAGCAGCATGGCTGAGGCTGGGTGTCAAGTTTTTGGGGGTATTTGCGCCACAAGAAACACACCATTGTACGAGTAAACAGGCAGACCCTTTGTGTGGAGGAGTGTGACAACCGTTTGAACCCTGAACTGAAGCAGCAGGGCTGGCGCTCAGGCTGGCGCAGAATCAAAAACACAATGTCCACCAAAGAAAACATCTACAGGAAATGTGAAAGAGTACAGCTGCATTATGTTTACAAACGTAAACATAATCTAAAAGTGAAAGTGTTTACAAAGTATTATTCCTAAAACATAAAATATCAATCGTTCTCTTGTTGTTCTTTTAAACCTTTAATCAGAAACATGCTAAAATGCCTTAATCCTGTATTCCTTCTAATACTAAGAGGCAGGCGACTCCTTTGCTTTCAAAAACAAGTACAGAGAAATTAGTGTCCCATCAAATAAACAGTACATATATTATGTTTTTACTGGCACATTTCAACAGCTTCGGGTTGTCTAAATCCAAAGACGTTATGTAGGTCTTTCAAAGTTGGCTACTTTTGGCTACTTTTCTCCTACAAGCAATCTATGTATGTTGTGCAGTGTGTCCTCAAAAAATCTGAGGAAACTGGACAAGTGTAAAAAAACATCTTTAGCAGATGAACAGTATCTGAAAATCATCACTGAGGAAAAACTTGAGAGATGCACCTGTACCTTCATGTACGGTTGATCCATCTATTGTTCACTGAAGCCTAATCGGAAATGCTCTCAGTGGAAGGGCAGCTGTAAAGAAGCCTTGAGGATGGGGAGGTATGCAAAATGTTTTAAGTCATCATAATATGTACGGTGGAGGTCAGGAGAGAGGTAAAACAGTCAGTGTCTACAGCCACCTGTCAAACACAGTGGAGGCTCCGTTGTGGTTTGCGGTTGACTTTTAGTTGGTGGTTTTGGGGATCTTATCAAATTTGTGGAATTTCGAACCCAGAAGACAGCGTTCAGATTTTGATCCACCTGAAAAGTGTCCTACTGGCAAAGGCTTAACTTTTTAGCATGACAGTGATTCCATACACACTGCCAATGCAGTAAAAGTATACCTGGATGGAAAAAACACACAATGGAATAATATAGGTCATGGAAAGAATCCAAAACATTACTGAAGCAGTGTGGGATTATCTCGGCAAACAACAGGCAGCCAACATCCAAATAAAACCTGTGAATGTCCCTCAAGAAGCCTGGAGAGCTATTCCTGAAGACAACTTTATTAGAAGAGAGCTTTTCTAAGAGATTTCAGGCTGTGTTGAAGAATAAAGGTGGTCATGCTACAGTAAATGCTGACAAACTTTGACTTTTATACTGTATTGTTGTGTTTGTGCGTTTTAGTAAAACACTGCACCTGTTTTCCATTTTCCTTGCAAAATGTAAAGAAATGAGGGGTGACTTAGGATTTTTGCACAGTACTGTAACTTTAAGCAGTTTATCTGATTTTTCTATGCCATTCAGCTCTTTTCACATGCGTACAGATATCGCATCTGCTGCGCGTCACACAAGACTGCTGCTGATCCCAATCAGGTTATCTCAAAGTTTCCTCGCAAACACAAACTGAGAAGAAAAAAAAGTCCAACAGCCTTCAAGTTCAGTTAGACCATCTGTCCGTCTTTTGAGGAGCAAAAACAAAAAGAGGCCATTCATTTGGTGCCTCCTTGATTCTTCCTTTGTCTGTGTAATTTGCTTTGGATGTGCCCAGTCTTCTTCATGGCACTGGCACAAACACACATACACACACAGTTCAATTCAATTCAATTCAATTTTATTTATATAGCGCCAAATCACAACAAAAGTCGCCTCAAGGCGCTTCATAGATACAGAGAAAAACCCAACAATCATATGACCCCCTATGAGCAAGCACTTTGGCGACAGTGGGAAGGAAAAACTCCCTTTTAACAGGAAGAAACCTCCGGCAGAACCAGGCTCAGGGAGGGGCGGCCATCTGCTGTGACCGGTTGGGGTGAGAGAAGGAAGACAGGATAAAAGACATGCTGTGGAAGAGAGACAGAGGTTAATAACAAGTATGATTCAATGCAGAGAGGTCTGTTAATACATAGTGAGTGAGAAAGGTGACTGGAAAGGAAAAACTCAATGCATCATGGGAATCCCCCGGCAGCCTACGTCTATTGCAGCATAACTAAGGGAGGATTCAGGATCACCTGGTCCAGCCCTAACTATATGCTTTAGCAAAAAGGAAAGTTTTAAGCCTAATCTTGAAAGTAGAGATAGTGTCTGTCTCCCGAATCCAAACTGGAAGCTGGTTCCACAGAAGAGGGGCCTGAAAACTGAAGGCTCTGCCTCCCATTCTACTTTTAAATACTCTAGGAACAACAAGTAGGCCTGCAGAGCGAGAGCGAAGTGCTCTAATAGGGTGATATGGTACTACAAGGTCATTAAGATAAGATGGGGCCTGATTATTTAAGACCTTGTATGTGAGGAGCAGGATTTTGAATTCAATTCTGGATTTAACAGGAAGCCAATGAAGGGAAGCCAAAACAGGAGAAATATGCTCTCTCTTTCTAGTCCCTGTCAGTACTCTTGCTGCAGCATTTTGGATTAGCTGAAGGCTTTTCAGCGAGTTGTTTGGACATCCTGATAATAATGAATTACAGTAGTCCAGCCTGGAAGTAATAAATGCATGAACTAGTTTTTCAGCGTCACTCTGAGACAGGATAATTCTAATTTTAGAGATGTTGCGCAAATGGAAGAAAGCAGTCTTACATATTTGTTTAATATGTGCTTTGAAGGACATGTCCTGGTCAAAAATGACTCCAAGGTTCCTCACAGTGTTACTGGAGGCCAAGGTAATGCCATCCAGAGTAAGAATCTGGTTAGATACCATATTTCTAAGATTTTCAGGGACGAGTACAATAACCTCAGTTTTATATGAATTAAGAAGCAGAAAGTTAGCGGCCATCCAGGTCTTTATGTCTTTAAGACATTCCTGCAGTTTAACTAATTGGTGTGTGTTATCTGGCTTCATGGACAGATAGAGCTGGGTGTCATCGGCATAGCAGTGAAAATGTATGCTATGTCTTCTAATGATGCTGCCTAAGGGAAGCATGTATAATGTAAACAGAATTGGTCCTAGCACTGAACCCTGTGGAACTCCATAATTAACCTCAGTGTGTGAAGAGGACTCTCCATTTACATGCACAAATTGGAGTCTATTAGATAGATATGATACAAACCACTGCAGTGCAGTACCTGTAATACCTACAGCATGTTCTAATCGCTCTAATAGGATATTATGGTCGACAGTATCGAATGCTGCACTAAGGTCTAGCAGGACAAGCACAGAGATGAGTCCACTGTCAGAGGCCATAAGAAGATCATTTGTAACCTTCACTAAAGCTGTTTCTGTGCTGTGATGAGCTCTGAAACCTGACTGAAACTCTTCAAATAAACCATTCCTCTGCAGATGATCTGTTAGCTGTTTGACAACTACTCTTTCAAGGATTTTTGATATGAAAGGAAGGTTGGAGATTGGCCTATAATTAGCTAAGACTGCTGGGTCTAGAGATGGCTTTTTGAGTAAAGGTTTAACTACAGCCAGCTTGAAGGCCTGTGGTACATAGCCGATTATTAGAGATAGGTTGATCATATTTAAGATCGAAGAATTAATTAATGGCAGGACTTCTTTGAGCAGTTTTGTAGGAATGGGGTCTAAAAGACACGTTGAAGGTGTTCACATCTTTGTGTCTCCCCCAGCAGGTCTCTGTCTCTACACGGACTGAAATGTATGGTGATGAAATCTTTGGGTCACATGGCATCTAATCCCACTTTGAGGATAGCTGAATCCCTGTCTGAGTAAAAGAACATGAAACAATGATGCCAGATTTTTGGACCATAATCCTTAAAGGAATAAACAATCCTGCATATTCTAGATGTTAAAACATCTTTGCGATGTTTAGCATTTTACCATATTAATATGTTTCGTGTTTAATATGAGCTCCAATTCTTTTCATGCTGATATTAAATGAAGAAAATGTTGCGTGGAGATCAGGGGAGGTACCTCAGGATTGGCAGACCGGGGTGGTGGTTCCCATTTTTAAGAAGGGGGAGTATGGGGTGTCTGGCCTATGCTACGGGCCATTCGATCCTTATACAACCGTTGCAAGCGCTTGGGCCGCATAGCTGGCAATAAGTCGGACTCGTTCCTGGTGGGTGATGGGCTCCGCCAGGGCTGCCTTTTGTCACCACTTCTGTTCATAATTTTTATGGACAGAATTTCTAGGCTTAGCCAAGTGGCAGAAGACAGAAAAGGGTGGAGTGCCCACTCTGGGCCAGGTACGAGTTCTTGCCCCAAGTGGAAGAGTTTAAGTATCTCGGGTCTTGTTCACGAGTGAGGGGAGAAGGGAGATCGACAGTCGGATTGGTGCTGTGGCTGCAGTGATGCAGACGCTGTACCAGAGCGTCGTGGTGAAGAGAGAGCTGAGTGTAAATGCAAAGCTCTCAATTTACCAGTTGATCTATGTCCCTATGCTCACCTATGGTCACGAGTTTAGTTTAGTGTAGTGTAGTTTATTTATTTATATAGCACATTTAGTTAAACACAAGATCGCCTCTAAGAACCAGCCTTGACCTTGGTGTGGCCAAGAGAAAAAGATCGCCCAATCTAAGCGCTCTAGCTGTGGGTAGTGACCGAAAGAACAAGATCAGCTTCCTCCGAAGAGATAGGGTGAGAAGTTTGGCCATCCGGGAGGGGCTCAGAGTAGAGCTGTTGCTCCTCCACATTGAAAGGAGGCAGTGGAGGTGGTTCGGGAACCTGACAAGAATGCCTCCTGGCAACTCCTGCATGAGGTGTCCCGGGCATGTGCCACCAGGAGGAGGCCCTTGGACAGACCCAGGACACGCTGCAGAGATTATATCTGGCCTGGGAACGCCTTGGTGGAGAGGGAGGTCTGGGAGTCTCTGCTTAGACTGCTGCCCCTACGACCCGGAGAAGATGGATAAATGGATATATGAAGAAAACACAAATGCATAATAACTACACATTTGCTATTTATTCTTTTTATTTAACAAAAGGTGATGTTGAAAAAGAAGCTGCACACAAATGCAATAGATTAAAAAAAGATGTTGCTAAAACAATTTGAATTTATTCTTCATCTTTTTGAATTGATCATTGTGGTGGTGTCACTTCTACGAACATTTGAGAAACAACTACAGTTACAGTGATAGGATGCCACCTGTGCAACAGGTAATGCTCCCAACTTTATGGGAACACTTTGGGAACGGTTGCTTCCTGTTCCAACTTGACTGGAAGGTCCATAAAGACACGGTGTTCGGTGTGGAAGAACTTGACTGGCCTGCACAGAGTTCTGACCTCAACCCAACATAGCGTCTTTGAGATGAATTAGAGGTGGGACTGTGAGGAAGGCCTTCTCGTCCCACATCAGTGTCTGACATCGGAACAACAGTCAAACATTCCCATAAAGACACTCCTTGTTGTGAGGTGGAGACTTTAAAATATTTAAAAGATAAACTCACTGATAAACCAGCTCTTGAAAACATAGCAAAAACTGTTGCATTCTACTTTATACTGTAAGTACTCCACTTGTTTTCTCTTTGTTTTTATTGTTTTCCTGCTCTTCTCCACAAAAGGACGGAGTTTATTTGGATTGTGCCACAGGCAAAAATATAATTTAACTAACATGAAAAAAAAGTCTGTGCTTTTTAAATGATGGAAGAACACAAAAAATCTAAGCCTTTTAAAATGTAAACCAGAGAATAAGAAAAAAAAACACAGTAATCAGGAAAATTAAGGAAAAAAAACATAGAATTGAGATATTTGATTAAATAAAACCATCCATTTTGTTCCACTTATCCAATTCAGGGTTGTGGGGCTGTTGGAGCCTATCTCAGTTGTCCTTGGGCGAAGTAAACACTGGAGAGGTCACCAATCTATCACAGGGTTAACACGGCGACACAAGCAACCATTCACACAGCCAACCTAGAACCCACGCAGGCACGGGGAGAACATGAAAGCTCCACTCAAAAAGACTCCCAGGACCTCCTTGCTGTGAGGCCATATTGCTAACACACCAACATACTCCCATGAATACATAATTAAATAAAATGAGCACATTTGTTCATAATATTAGAACATTTGCCTGAAGTAGAAAGAACAGTGGTCACTGAGAGATGCAACCATGTGTCTTTAAGCTAATAATAGTAAAATATAAGAAGGGGTAGCATAAAGAATAATACAATAGTGTAATAATACAATGCACAGCTTCTGAAGGTTAGAAATCATAATTAGTATGGAGAGACAGATGGTGTTTGGAGCAATGCAGATATCCTACATCACAACATTTGGATGACGAGCGGCTCATTAATAATTCATTGCCTGTTGTTTGGAGGCTGGATGGCTTCTGCCTGTTGCTGCCACGCTGACTACAGCTTTGTCAGAGTGCTCTGTCAGCACTGACAGCTCGCCTTTTAAAGATACAGTTTGTGCAATTTAATCATTTTAAATGACAGCGTTTGAGAGTGTTTTTTGTGTGCGCAGATTGCGTATGTCACTCAGTGCTGCTGGTTTGGAGGCTGTGGAGAGCTGGACGGGATATTACCTTCTGCCTGATTGTTATATTTGAATTTTATATGTGAAGGTCAAATCAAATTGTTTCCACATGAAGAATACACATAAAGACTTTCTAAGCTTGTTATGAACAGAACAGCGTGCTGCAATAATACAAGACCTCAGTAAGCCATGGAGAATTAAATAAAATGTAATCTTTCTTATTGCAGTCACAATCTTTTTTTTTTTTGTTATTAAAATGTTTTTTTAATCTAATGATGCATATATTTTTGATTTATTTTATATATTTTATATATTTTATATATTATATATTTATTATATATATTTAGTCATGTCACATTAGAGTCAGAGTTTTTCCTGATGTTGACCATGACTCAAAAATCTCAGTATGAACCAGATCAGGGATTTAGAGACATGTTACACCCCTGTTAGTGTATGATTCTGAGCTCGAGTTACAAATCACCATCATCACTCCAACAGCTAAATCCTGCATCACCGGCATTGCAGTTAATACTGTTTTAACAACTTTATTTACTCAAAAGAAGGACACTTTATTCCCCTAAAATGCACAGCTATCTGTCTAAGGGGCTGGGATAGATCAGTAGGTAAAGTGGTTGCCCCATGATCGGAAGGTTGGGGGTTCAAATCCATTGAACGGCTACCGTGAGGTACCCCTGAGCAAGATACTGTCTCTACACACTGCTCCCTGGGTGCTGCACTATTGATTAGTAATAATACACATTATTATTAATAAAGCAACACGTGTTCGTTACCTTTATAATGTGCGGCCCAATCATGGTTAGTACTATCACCGTCCATAGTTTTATCCCAGGTAAAATCCTCAGGCTGTTCGTTCCTTAACCCTTTAAACCCTGAACCATGAAATAATTTACAGAATATTATTATTATTATTTATTTAAATGGACTCTTTAGTGAATCTTCTGATGGAATAGAAATTTGCATATACGAGTTTTAATTTCATTTAATCTTGTAATATATTTATTTAAAATGTATCATGCAATTTATTTATATTTATTTATCATTCTTTTTTTGAGGGGGAGGGGGAGAGGGGTCACTGACGATGTAGACAA
The DNA here is from genome assembly GCF_041146795.1 of Maylandia zebra. NCBI lineage: Eukaryota > Metazoa > Chordata > Actinopteri > Cichliformes > Cichlidae > Maylandia > Maylandia zebra. The sequence continues at coordinate 10,678,564 of NC_135184.1, forward strand.
CTCAAAAAGTCACAAAAACTCATTTATCAAATATGACACACTTGACTGGTTATTTTGAGAAGTTGGACTCAGCTAATTTGGACTCAATAACTACTGGTGTAATGTACAGTAAACCTGTAAACCTGTATTTGAATTATTGATATATTTTGTTTCTTTTCTTTTTTGTGAAATCATAAAAAAATACATCTGAAATTGCTTGATTGCGTTACTAATCCTCTAAAATGTCAGGTTACAAAACATCTGCAGACTGCTGATGGGACCAAACGAGGGGGAAGAAAAGGAGGGTGAGCCGGAGAGAGTTGAAGATGTGGGGCGGTGGTGGTGATGGTGGCGAAGAGGTTGTCATGGTAACCACTTCTCCTGCTGCTGGGGGTGATGATGTAACACTGCCCATAGCTGGGTCTCTTTTCTTGTCCTTGTCCTCCCCACCTACGCTCTCACACATGCCTGCATGTGTGCGACGTGGAGGAGACACACAGGGACAAAGCCAGTGTCCACTGACTCTACACGACCCATTAACATTAAACGGCCCCTTTGAGCTAAAACCTGCTGCAGCCTAATCTCTCTCTCTTTTTTTAATGAACAGATTATAGTTGCCTTTTCTGTCTTTTTCAGAACAACAGATGCTTGTAGTTTCAAAAGAATCCACTGCTCTTAAGATAAAACAGCCCTCTCCTCCCTTTGGTCTCCCATAATCGCTGCTCCCCGCCGTACAGATCACATCATCAAAGCTGCGTGTGTGTGCACTCCTTGCATCGTTAGACGACAAAAGGTAGAAAACCTCCGCATGGCAGTTAAAAGGATGTTGTAGTAACCCACAGTGCAGCCGATGCAGAGGATGATTCCTGCCACTTGAGGGCGTCGATCAGCTGCTGTGCTCAAAGGCAAAGAACAAAAACAACAGCTGGATTAAACACTTTATTCATAGAAATGTACCACAGGTTGGAAATATACATCAGTCGAAAAGAAGGCGTAAATAAGGATTAAGGTCATCCTTCAACATCTTCACAGGAACTAGTACGTGTGACATTTTGGCCCAAACACAAACCATCAACACAACCGCATTCATACATCTGTTTAAAAAGCACATCTGGGATTCAATTTGACATTTTCAATTATGTTTTGTTTTCTCTCATACATAAAAAAAATCAGAACATTTTAATGTCTGCTGTATTTTTGTGCTGTGCTTTGTGATCCCATTCCCATCATTCACACCCAAAAAGCAGCAGTTTGTGATTGTCTTCATCTGTACAATAGCATAGTTTGAAGCCATAGAGTTTGTTGTCTTCTTCTTCTTCTTCAGGCTGCAGCTTCATATCTCTGGCTAAACAGAACCTCCACCACCTTGGGGTCAGCCAGGGTGGAGAGGTCCCCGAGGTCCTTGTCGTTGCGAGCAATCTGTCTGAGGATTCGCCTCATGATCTTTCCTGAAGTGGATGAGGACACGATGTTACACAGGAGGCAAGTAGAGGAAGATGATGTCGATTTATAAAGGTGTTGGACTGTTACCTGAGCGAGTTTTTGGGAGCGCTGGGGCATTCTGGATGAAGTCTGGTGTAGCGATTGGGCCAATTTTTTCTCTCACTGAGAAGAGAATGTAGAAAATAGGAAAAAAAAATCAATCAAAAAAAGAAACAAAAGGCTGTTTTTATTTTGGAGCATTTCCTTAGCTTTTTTCTCAATTGCATGCAAGTGGGGCGATCGTGGCTCAAGAGTTGGCAGTTCGTCTTGTAATCGGCAGGTAGCCGATTCGAGCCCCGGCTCCGACAGTCTCGGTTGTTGTGTCCTTGGGCAAGACACCTCACCCATGGCCTACTGGTGGTGGTCAGAGGGCCCGGTGGCGCCAGTGTCCGGCAGCCTCGCCTCTGTCAGTGCGCCCCAGGGCAGCTGTGGCTACAATGTAGCTGCCATCAGTGGGTGGATGACTGAATGTAGTGTAAAGTGCTTTGGGGTCCATAGGACTAAGTAAAGCACTATAAAAATACAGGCCATTTACCATATAATAAAATAACTTACCCTGTAACATAAACAGTTGGCTGTAAATGAACTTTCATATTTGGCTATTCCAAAGCCAAATAATAAAAGTATTAAAGTACGATGTTCTGTTGGTGCAGAAACAGGAAGCATAAAAAAGTTGGGGAAACTTATTTGAAAACCCATGTATTATACCCTCAAAGGGTATTTTTTTAGTTTTTCAGTTTGTTTTAACTGTTATTAATTTTTCAAGAACATATGGAACATGCTTGAAAAATATGAAATTTTACAGCATGTAGTTGACTTCGATGTCCTGAGTGATTTAGATACTATAATAAAGACACTTTAACCTTTTGACAAAAGTGTATCCCTTACTGTTGGTCTTTCTTGATAAAGAAGTAAAAATAAGAAGAAGAATTAGACCAGACAATGTCTTTTTTCCCACAACTGGGCAAGTTTTCTTAAGCTGTATTAATTTTCAGTCCTGCAAAGAACTGAGTACATCCTTACTGCTTCCATAGCAATTAAGTGGGTAAGTAGCATTTAATTACCATCTGATTGACCACCTCAATAAAACAAATTCACCCCAAGGCTAGCAAAAAAAACCAAAGAGCTGCATGTCAGAGAGTCCAGGCCTCGATTAATATGTCAAATGTTGAATGTTCTGACTGTACAGTTAGAAAAAGACTGAATAGGTATACCTTTGGTTAAGAGGAATAGCGGGAGAAAGCCTCTTCTATCAAAAAGAACATGAAAGAACAGCTTATGTTAGGAAAGTTGCATCTTAACAAATGTTCTTTGGACAAATGAAACCAAAGTGGAGATGTTTGTCCAAAGTGTACAAACCCCACATTGGGAAACAAAAAAAACACAGCACGAACACTTCGCACGAACTGTCAAGTGGAGATGATCTGGGCTGGTTTTGCAGTCACAGGACCTGGGCACCTTGCAGTTTCTTTATCCACCAAGAACTCTTTTTGTATATCAGGCCATCTGTCCAAAAGCTGAACACTTGGCTAAAATTGTCAAAGCACACCAGCAAATCCACAACAGAGTGGCTGAAAAAGAGAAGAATCAAGGTGCAAATATCGGGTCAAAGTCCAGACTTAAACCTGATTGAAAGGCTGTGGCGGGACCATAAGAGGGCAACAAACCTATCCAAACCTCAATGAACTGACACAACGCTGTAAAGAAGAGTGGGCCAGGGTTCTTCCCAAAGGTACGAGAGATTGATAAAGTCTTACAAAAAACAATTATGCCAAGTTACTGCACAGTTACTGCTTAGTTTTTCACAGGACTGAATCCAGCAGAAGTTGTATTTGTATTTAATTTAACATTTTATTTTAGATCAAATGCAAAACAAGAGACCACTGATACACAAAGACGCATGAATTTTAGTGGACTTTAACCCTAATCAAAGGTCTCACCCAGTCTCTTGAGCTCATCCACCAGCGTGTGACTGAACTCCCTGCTGTCTTTGAGGGTGACAAAGCAGTAGAGGGACTCTCCCTTCACCTTGTGAGGTCGACTCACCACCGCAGCCTCCGCCACAGCCGCGTGCTCCGTCAAGGCCGCCTCAACCTCCGCTGTGCTCATCAGGTGGCCTGAGGGGGGGAAAAGATACGCAAGGCCATTGCAGAGATGAATAGCACAATTTCCTGGAGAGGCTAATAAATAAAAATGTGCTGAGAATATTTAAAGTTATTTATGTCAATTAGATAACAGCCTTAAAATAAGTTCTGAGGGACAGCACCGTACCTGACACATTCAGCATGTCGTCTATTCTCCCTGTGATCCAGTAATAGCCGTCCTTATCTCGCCTGCAGCCTGAGAGAGGACAAAACAAAACTTTATATGGGGTCTCGTGGTTCACTTTGGTGCTTTAGTGAGAAATTGTTCATGTTGAGAACTAAAACTCTATCCTGAGTAATCTTCAGCCTGGGAGTGATAGCCAGCTAGGGCTGATTCTTGGATCTCACCATCTCCAGTCACATAAAAGCCTGGGAATTTCTTGAAGTAGGTATTTTCGAAGCGCTCATGGTTCTTGAACACAGTGCGCATTATTCCAGGCCACGGCCTCCTAAATACCTGAAAGAGAGGTGTTACTGCCATTGCTATTTTGAAATTTTATTTGCATCCATACACTGAAGAGTTCAACGACAAAAAAATACACTTCTTCTAATTTTTTTATATAATTATTTAAACTATTTTTAAATAAAATAAACGTCACATCCAGGAAAAATACTTCCAGAAAGCATAAGAAGGTGAAGAATGTAAATGAAAATGTAAAAAATCTAAAAGTATTTGATTACATTCAGATAATAAACATGCTGCTGGTTCATTGGCCAACATTAACAGTGAAACATCGTTTTCGTCTTCCTCTCCTCTCCTCTTTACCACACATGTATTCGTTGTTGCTCGATACGATCACTGTGACAGAGAGAAATGAGGCTGTGTTGAATTGAAACTTACCAGATAACCCTCAGCTTCACCTTCCAGCTCCTCTCCGTGCTCGTTGAGGATGGTTGGCTCCACCCCAAAGAAAGGGAAAGTCTGAAATATGAGTTTTGGATTTAATGTGAGATAACTGTTTTGTTTCATTTAATAACTCCCCTGCAGCTGCAGCGTTTCTTCCAGATCATTATCTGGATCATAATAAGGAGAACCAGGCTGCATTTCCTGCCCTGCTTTTGTTAAATCATGCTCGCCATTTTCATGCGCACAGGGAAAAACCCTTGCATACCAGCACGACTTGAACTAATGACAGTCCTCACATGCAGGTATGTTTTAGATTTAGAAATGTCAGCGTGGAAGAACTGTTATCACTTACAGCAGAGCCTGGTTTCAGCGGTGTAGCAGCAGGTAGAGGAGTCAAGACATGACCTCCCTAAGGAGAAAACAAACATAAAATATCACAGCAACAAAGAGGTAATAAAGCAAAACATTTGATATGCCTTGTATATTGTTCACATGTTGAAATAAATTACCAATCAATCAATCAATCAATCAATCAAGAATATAATCAATCAGTGGTGTATCTATGGGTGGGCTGGGATGCCTGTTGCCCACCTATGAAAAAGAAAGCAAGCAAAAAAAAAACAATCCCAATCATGGCTTTTTTTAAAATGTCATTGATTATCAAAAGGACTACTTTCCTATTGGGCATTTTAAAGGTTTTAGCATATGCTCACTACAATTCAATTAAAATTATTAATACCTTTAATTCTTCTACTACTACAAGACTTTATATAGTGTAGTTTAACTGTTGTATTTCAATATTGTGGGAGCAGTGTTTTTCTCTTCTCTTCCATGTTCGTTTCCAAATATTTTATTCAATTTTATTTATATAGCAGCAAACCACAACAGCAGTCACCTCAAGGTGCTTTATATTGTAACGTAAAGACCTTACTGTGATATAAAGGAAAACCCCAACATTCAAATGATCTGCTACAAGTAAGCACTTGGCGACAGTGGAAAGGAAAAAATCCCATTTAACAGGAAGAATATGTGACTGGTTTGGGAAAATCCCGCATTGAGGTACTATATATTTTTATCGTTTTATCCCTATTGACGCATACCTAGCATCATCTTAGAATCTAAACACCTACACATCCTGAGAAGAGCTATCCCAGCTCATCATACAAAAGTTGTTTCAGACCCTGCAGTTCTTCTGAAGCGATACGCCTGAGTACGACTTCCTAATAACACCTCTGTAGTCAGTTTCTTGTTTCTTACCGTTTCTGTTTGCCAGAAGGTATCAACGATGGGACATCTGCTTTGACCAACCACTTCATAGTACCACTGCCACGCCTCTGGGTTGATGGGTTCACCCACAGTACCCAGAATTCTAAGGCTGGAGAGGTCATACCTGACAAATCAAAAGATTTCCCTTAGATCACGTCATTGAGTGGTATTTATCATGCTCTTTGTAGTTCAAAGTCTAAACTTCCTTACTGACAACAAAGAAGGAAACAATCTCACCTTCAAACTACAACTTCAGTGCTCTATGTTGTTTTAGCCTTACCATAATGTTGATACTGTGCTCTGTTTAAATAGTGAATTAAAATCTGACTTCGGTGAGACTTTGCATTTTTAAGCTTTCATAGCTGATAATTTTAATTTTTCATAATTGTCTATAATGACTCATTTTTTGCATGTATTGTTGAGAATGTTTGTCTAAGTAAGATTATTTTAAATTCTCTGGACAAATAGACTATTATTTGATTATGCTAAATATTTTCTATCTACAGTTCTACCAAACTTGTAATTAGTGATTTGGAATATTTATTTTTGTCGCTACTGTGCCAACACTGTGTTCCGATTAATTATTAATTTTGAAAAATATTCTTATTAGTGCTGAGAGCTAGATGAGAGGATTGACCCTCCCTTCTATACTCAAATATGCAGCTCCAGTAACTAGAAGGTTAGCTTAGCTTCACACAAAGACTGAAAGCAACTCCTAAGCTATGCTAACTGGCTGCAAAGCTAGCATAGACATTAATCCTTATTAATGTAAACATAGTATATTAACAAACACGATTTCAAATATTAGTACATATGTTAACTCTCACTAAACAAAATAAATTAAGCCTTTATTTTATCACTACTTAGTAAATATTAAAAATGTGCTCATACTAATGCTTGGCTAATAGAGTAGTAGTTAAGGCATTAGCTTAGCAAGCAAAAGGTCGCTAGTGGGATTCCACTTGTGGGCATCAGGAATAAAATTGCCAAATTAAATGTGGTGGTACCTATTGTGGGAACTCTTTGTGACAAGGCAGCAGCTGAAAGTATCACATAGTTAATATTAATAATATGATAAATTAATAATCTGAAAGAGGTCTTTTGTTGCCAATGCTTACAATAAGTACTTGGCTAAGATGTTAAACTTAGCTTTAACTTAGTACAAATATGACAGTCTATCAATAGTCAGATTAAAGCCCTTAAAGTTTTTGTCATACTACTCAAGTTAGATTTGCTTAGTTAAAATATTTCGTTAAAATAAACCATTTGTTTGTTGTTTGTCTCTTTGTTCAGAGAAAGAAAAATCTATTTAAACACTCAGTGTCTTCTGTTTTTATCCTGTAGTTTATAAGAAGAGGTTTCAATTGTTCCCATATTGGGTCATAGCTCTAAATCTGAAAACACACTAACCAAATTGTTATATAAGAAGTGAACAAGTTGACGGAGGTCTTTCCAAATCAAGAGAGGCACCACATCAACTGCACCACTTCCCCAGTAAAACTGCGACCTTAAAGCCAAAATATCTTGGAGCTAATGCTGTTTGTAATTATTTATTTATTGCAGCAGATGATGTGTCCACATACTTCTGTAGTGGCTCTCGTCCATACTTCATCAGCAGGCGGATGGCTGTAGGAGCTGTATAAAACTTGGTCACTTTGTACTTCTCAATTACTTCCCAGAACCGGCCAACATGGGGGTGAACAGGGATACCTTCAAACTGCAAAAACATGCAGACACATGCACACGGAGGTTTGGTTTTTGTTTAATGTTCTATACATGTGATACCTTGCTGATTTGACTCACTAGGACGCTCGTAGCACCGTTTGCAAGTGGACCATAGGTGATGTAGGAGTGTCCGGTGATCCAGCCAATGTCGGCTGTACACCAGTACACATCATCGTGGTGATGATCAAAAACGTACTTGAAGGTCATCGACGTGTAGAGCAGATATCCAGCAACAGTGTGGAGAACACCCTGTTTCAAGTGAGCAAAAAATAGGTCAACAAGGAGACAGAAGACAGCAAAAATAAGGGATCTGTTAATGCTGGCAGAGGAGATGTGTATGGAGGTGTGTTTCTGTGTGCATATTAGTCAAGTTCTGTTTACATGCTCTCATAGTGGGAAAGCGAATTCCTGTTTGGAATAAAAAACAAGTGCCCATAAGGTAAACCATAACATTTTAAAGTTAAAGTTTATGTCTTGAGTGAAAGAAACATGTCTGTGTAAAAGAAAAATCCATAAATTCTGTGTTTTCTATAACAACGCACACACGCACACACACAAATAGAATACACAAATACAACAGTGGAGCTTGCAGATAACTTTCAAGGATTACATTTGTGCCTCTCAGCAACAGAAAACCATTAATTCTCACTATTTCATGGCAGATTATGTAAACGCTGGCCCGGTTAAAGTCATTATAGGCTTATCATTGTAATAAATAGATGCTGCGATTTGTGTAAATGATAAGATTTCCCTCATGCCTCTTGCTGTGTTTGTGGAAAAAAACTCGCCTGCATGTGAACGTCTGCCTCACCTTGGGTTTGCCGGTGGAGCCGCTGGTGTAGAGGATAAAGAGCGGGTCCTCTGCATCCAGCCACTCGGGCTCACACTCCTCAGAGGAGTCCCTCATGGCCTCATCCCACCAAACATCACACTGTGAGTCCCAGGGGGTCTGAATGCACCACAACAGGAGGGAACAAATCAAACTCATAAACCGGATCATTACAGCTGCTTGCCAAGCACACCAGCAGGAGTGCAACATGCCAATTTCAACTCTAATTTAGAATGCCCAGAAGAGCTAAAGGCTAAATATTTGGAAAAATATGACAGAACCATTTTTTTGGTTCTGAAATATATTTTTCCCCTTGTAGTTATTCAAATAAAGACATAAATATGTATATAGAATCGTTTTACAATGTGACAAATATGTGTTTGTCACTGTGTGTTCATTTTTCGAGCTGACGAACCTGTAGTTTGTTGCATGCACCTCCACTTTTTGTCTTCAGTGCATGGTGCTTGATGACGAGGCATTTGGTGACACTAGCTGACCCTCTAAAAGAGAAAAAAAAAGAAAAGCAGTGAAAGGTAGTAAAAGCATAAAGTCTTTGCCTAATGGATACTGAGTGCATGCATGCTGCTCTGCTTTCCAAGGATTTGCAAATACTGGATTGGGGTCACATCTTGGTTCTTGTAGGTCGAGCGCCTGAAGTCCCATGAGATGAAATATTTTGTCATGTGTCCACAAGTTATTTATCCAAAAAAAAGTTTCTTTTTGGAAGTGATTACTGCTGTTTGCTCCTTGTAGACTTAACACAGTTCTTTCCTATATTAGGTCACTGTGAACAGCACAAATCTTGTATGTATACTTTGTGCACAAGATTAAAAAGCATACATTATATAATTTCAGGGGATCCATAGATGGGGGACCCACATACACGTAAACGTTCCTGAGCTTTATGTTTTTTTCTCATGTTTCTCAACTCTGTATTAGTATCACCATAACAGTAATTTAAGTAAATAAAGTAAATACTGTGATTTGATGGTAATTATAACAGGGGTTAGGGTTGGTATGAAAATTTGACATAAAATGATTTTTTTCACATATGGCCTCAAAGTTACCTCTAACCACATCTGTACCCCAGATACTCCCATAATCCTTCCCAGCATGCTTTGCTTCTCAGCTAACATTCCTCGTAGTCATGTTGCTATAGCAGATGAGCAGCTTGGGCTTCCCTGATAAAGGTGCTCCATGTTGCCCGGCAACCTCGTTAATGTAAAAGTCTTGCTGTATTATTCTTTAACATCTCTGATATCAGCTGACTGCTCTGTGTGTGTGCGTCTGTGTGTGCAATGACTCATATTCCAGGGGCTGACTTCCATTACCAGCTGCAGCCAGTGTAAATAAGGGTGGTTACTGAAATCTGGGAAAGTGTAGGCTTTGTAAGCAGGAGCTACCTTTCCCGACACTTCTCCAGAGCCTCGGTTGCAATCTGCTTCAGGTTGATCAGTTTCTCTCCTCTGTAAACACCATCTGACAGGAGACAGAGGGAGGAACAGGTAGAGGCAGAGAGCTATGATGAAGAAGTAAAAGTAAACAGCAGGGAATCATCTTTGCAGCTTCTGGCAAAACAAAACATCTCATTGTGGTGCTGCCATTTGGCACACATGTTTTAAACAGACACATTAGGAGCTACTGAATGAGTGAGGACCACAAAAGAACAATGTACACATCAAGCACAGTTAATCAGTGTTTAGAATAGAGATTGGTGGTTTTTGTTTTTGATCATTTTTAATTTTGTGCTGAGTCCTACTTTTAAAACGAAAAACAAAGCTATGTTTGTTCCTTTGTATATCTTCATATAACCAGATAGTGAAACTCTTAACATCAAGAGCTTCTTTTGCAGGAATATCTTGGATTAACTTGGGCAGCATTAACCTAACATGTTCTGTTTGACACATCAGAGCTCACAGAGAAAACTCAAACAGAAAGGCCCTGCAAAGACGTAAACTTAAGATTGTCTTGCAGAGTGGTAACAGTGCTTACTAGTCAGCTACATCGTAATCTGATGTGTGCAAATGGATAAAATGTACAGTTTATCCTTCTGCCACACCTTGGGAAACGCAGGGACAGGACAAACACTTGGCTGCCTGAAGACCTACCTGCTGTCACCAGTACACTACTCTGGGCATCCACAATCCTTTCACACAGAGACTCACAGGAGAAACCTGCAAACTGAACAAGCAAAGAGAAAAACAGAGGACGTTAGATAACAGAAACAATCATTTCAGGAGCATTTGCACGATTTTTTTAAAGAAAGCACTTTTGAATTCTTGTTTTTTTTCTCTAGTGAGAATAGGGACCAGGTGAAAGAGCAACTGGAGAGGAGGAGGTGAAGAAGCCAGGAGTAGATGCAGTAAAGCTGGATGAGTTTATATACCTGGGCTGCTTTGAATCGGATCATCCGAAGCACGATGGAGGTGAAGAAAAGAGTGCAGGCAGGATGGAGACGGGATGAGTTGTTACAGAGTAAAATAAGATGGCAGCATTGACAAAAACACATGAGGGATAGAGGATATATTGGATAAAAAGGATGCTGAAGATGAAGCTACCAGGCATTAAGAAAAGAGGAAGATCAAAGAAGAGGGCCATGGGTGTAGTGAGAGAAAACATGGAGGCAGATGATCCACTTTGGCAACCCCTAAATGGAGACCAAACGAAGAAGAATTCCTGGTTTTACCTCCAAATAAAGTTGTTTTGATAATCTTAATGAAGAACTGGCTAAATAACTACATTTTAAGGCACTTGCGGCAGGTGTAAATAAGGTTTTTACACAAAATCATCCAACCAACATAGAGCAACATTTAATGTATATTTGGAGCTGTGTTTGTAGCAATTCCTTCACACTGACTGTAGCGTCGTGTTTCAGCTATACCAGATCTTGAGGGAAATAACTGGCTCTTGATCTGCCAAATTCTCCACTTTGATGCCTATCAGCTACTCAATAACTGTGTATGTTGCCTGTTTGGGACTGACTAGGTAGCAAAGGATGGCTGCTGAGAGAGTTTTTTTTGCAACTTGTTTCAATATAGCAGCTTTAAATGCTTTTTATTTAGTGTGTGTAAGTTATTTTAACTAACATGAGAAATAAATCACAATTATTAGGAAACATCATTTACAAATTTAAAACTGAGTCAGAACCCTTGAGCCAGACTAGCAGATGTTGCTGAGTACTGAGCCAACATATTCCTTTTTTTTTTAAAGGCTGGAAGTTGTAAGAAGTGTGGAGCCTTCTAAAATCCTAAACTAAGCTGTTATGTCTCTGATATTACACCGTGATGGAGCATGCTGCTCCTTCTCATCATCATTTACAGATTTAGAAACCTTGTTGAATTTTACATAACAAAGCAGACAGACATTAACTGCTCTTTTCTATGACTGTCATTCACATAGAATCCAGACAGGAGGTCTGGATATCTGGACAAGGTTAATGGTTCACAGAGCATAAAGTTTCAGTGTTGATGAAGCATTATGAATCAGGTCACTAAGGATTCTGGACTCAGCAAAATGTCACTGCATGATTGGCATTGGCTCTCCTGCAAGTTTCCATGGACCAATCCTTTTTGCTCATTCATGATTAATATTAGCAGTCACGGGATAATCTAAAAAGCTGGCGCTGTCCCAAAGATTGTTATGTTGCCATGCCAAGTGTTGTTCCTGTCGAAAGTAAATTAATCAGATCAAAACTGAGAGTTGGACGATATACAACAATGACTAAGCAAAGACAAGGTCACTTATATCTAACTCTGCCAGCCTTTGCGAGTTATAAAAAGCGCCCACTTTGGAGTCACATTCTAGAGTTATTTTAAGCAGAGCTACTAACCTTTGCATGGAAGAGCAAGGTTAAATATCTAAAAGAGTGTTGGCTTGCTTACAGAATTGCAGTGACTCTAGTGCCTTCTCAAACTGGAAACAGCCAGCAACTGTCTGACCTATATACTAAGTGCAGGTGCTGCTGGTGCTGTGTTCATGTAGAAGACAACTGATAAACTACTGGAGCAGGGCAGTCTGCACTAACAGAAGCAACAGCTCGGGTTCAGACAATGTTTTCTTGTGGAAATCAGAGCAGCAAGAACCAGCAGCCTACTTTCTGACAGTCTGCAAAAATGCACCATGCAGATGGCACATATGATATTAGAGAATGCTGGACAGGAAAAAAAGACTTTTCAGTTTTGTAAAATTGTTGCATATGGTGCATAGTCATAATAGTACTTACCACAATAGAGTGAACAGCACCTATCCTGGCACAGGCCAGCATTGTGTACACAAGCTCTGGGATCATCGGTAGGTAGATAGACACTCTGTCTCCCTTTTTCACACCTTAATAAAAATATATATACATATAAAACAAGTTACTGCCACTCTATCTCTGAAACTAAGTTTTTCAGCAAAATCTGTAAAGCTATACTTATGTATTATAATCATGGACTAAATAATTATGGACTAATCGTGGACATGACCATAAGCTCAGGTTCTCACCCATTTGCTTCAGCACGTTAGCACAGCGGCAGACATGGCTCAGCAGCTGGCTGTAGGTGATGGCCATTTGATGATCAGGTGAGTTTCCCTCCCTGATAAGACAGCACACAAGAGAGAAACTTTCAAATGTATAAATGTATTACAAAACCTGTCTGTGATTCTACAGAGGTCTCTTCGTCTGTTTTGGTAAACAATTGCACACAAAAGTACTTTCCCACTTTCCCCAACAGTGTTGTCCGGTGAGTTCTTTGAGTTCACAGTAGAGATAACCTGTTCCTGTTTTTGCTAAGTCTATATTAGGCTTGGATGTTTGTCAGGATAGTTATTTGGAAAACAATTTGGCACACTTGAAGGGGCAGCAGAAAGCATGGTACCAAGCCAAATGGGAATGATGAAATAAATGACTGCACAGATGAAATTCTGCAACTGAGAAATGACTTCAAGATGTGATAGCAAATGTTGTAACGCAGCTCTATGTGAAATAGCCTGCATATATGTTGTCAAAGTCTTTATTTATTTTTGGGAAAATGTACAGCAGAGCAAACCAAATTCAGACATGGCGTTCCGCAGGGGTCGATCATGAGACCTCTTTAATTCCAACATTTATATGACTCCACTTGCCAAAATATGAGATAATCAAAATTTCCCATATTTAATCTATACCAATCTATACAAATACTATAGAAGCAGATTACTTTTCATATGTGTTTATTTTTGATTTGTCACTTAAACTTCTTTCACGGCCCCAGATTTTTGTTGAAATGGCACTCTTTGCAGCATTTTTGCTGTTCTATTTAAAAAAAAATAAAATAAATTTTTGCATTCTTCTACCAGTTTAGACAGTTGTTCAAATTATACTTGGACAAAGCGTGAGCTAAAGTCACATGAGTGATCAACTGTTGCTCAAAACAAACCATGTGGAAATTGATAACTTGTCACCACAGCTGATAGTTATAGTTTCCTTACAGAGTGTACTAAAATAGTCACGGCAAACACGTGAGCAGGTATATCATACAAGTGCTTTGTTTGAGTGTAAATAGCATTAATGCTCTCCTACAGGTGATTTCCAGTATGCCAAGTTCCACTGAACCCTTACATTGCTGAGCGTGCAGAACAACCTTCCTGCTTGCTAAGCTTAAACAGCTGACAGAGCAAATAATAACTGTCATAATATAATAGTAAAACATCATAAAGTAGAGGCTTTATTGTAATATGACAAGGACGTGGGGTCATCAGCACGCAACTGCAGGTTCAAATCATTTAAATGACTTAAAATTTAAAGCTAGAATAAGTTTAAAAATGTAATGTGTGTACATTCGTCTATCAAGTGAAGTTAGTTGCTCTAGTTAGACTTTTTGTAGTTGATTAATCAAATAGAAATAGATTTTTGCATTATAAAACAATAAGAAATTGTTGGACAGATAGTGTATAAAATCTGTAAATTTTTATCTTCTGCTTCTGACAGGAAGAAGAAGCACTGCTGTAGTGATGTGCACTGCCTGTGGTTTGTTTTGGTGTTCTGGGGTCAGCACAGGGGACACAGCAGTTGTTTTTGACTGGAATACTTAGCATAACTCCAGGCAGCATTTCCCATCATAGCTATTATTTCCTCTGGGGGCATGCTGGTGCTTACCAGTAATAGGCAACCTTTTCACCAAGGCTCCCCTCCCTCACATGTCTGTCCAAGACATTATAGCACATGTTGGTTTTGGCTCCCTCCATGTATTTCACATAAACGCTCCCTTTCGTCACATCGAAGTTGTATTGCAGCATCGGTGCTGTTGCAGGCTTCTTCCAGAAGAACTCATCAGCAACCTCTTTCCAGAAAGCTAAAACAGACGATACCTTTTATCAGTGTTATGGGATGCAGATAAGGCAGATTAGCACAAAGAGATACTGTATGCAGACAGGCTCAAAGAGATATGAATGGCAAGGAAGCGCTGCAAGCGCTGCACTAAAAATACAGACAAGTTTGACCTACCTTCTGGATTCTCCAGAGACTTTTGGTACAATGCCAGATATGAGTTAAAGTCAGGCACATAAGCATCCTTCTGCAGGTCATTAAGAGGGTAGTACATTTTGTCCTGAGACTCAGGAACAACCATTTTGGAAGTACAGATGCAGACAGGCCTATATCATTGGAGAGTGAGTCAGAAAATGGTATAATCTGAGTCCCTGCTGGTCTGTCTGAATCCTCCTGGGTGAGGTAAGAACACTACAAGGCCTGTACTGAACCAACACAATTCAGCATGCAGAAAGACCCACCCCTAATCCCTGATCTGCAGGCTCTGGCTCAGTCTGCTTAGAGTCAGGGCAGCCAATCAGCTCATGGAGTGCAGCACTCCCACTTTTTCATTGGATGAGCCATCCCTGGCCTGCTGATCACATTATGTTTCTAAGCAAGTGGGTGGTGGAGGAGGACAAGGAGGCGTCTACCCCCAGCAGGATAAATGCTGCGGATTCAGGCAAACATTTTTTTGAAGGGAGGAGGCTGATGGGTGATGTTGGTGAAAAGAAGAAAATAATAATAATAGAGAGGTATGCAACAATTATTCACTTTCAGAGTAAACAAACCCTGCCCAATCCCCAATGCATGTCTGCTGTGAGAGACAGCTCCTGAATCCTTTTAACACTAACATTTAATAAAACTTAGTCTTTTAAAACATAAATTGCTTATGGGAAAGCTCACTGTAAAACCCCTGCTTCCACCCTGCTTTGCTTTAATCCTCTGACATTGCAAACATAGCACAGTTAAAAAAAATATCCTTAGAGAAAAGAAAACAATATTCCACTAACAAAACACATGTGAAAAACTTAAAAGAATCAAAAACAAATACAGAAATAATAAAAATATTTTATACTCGGTAGAAAATAAGTCATAACAATTTAACCTGAGACAAATTATTATTCGCAATTATATAATGTCCGCTTCTACTTTCAGCTGCTCCCTTTAGGGGTCGCCACAGCGTTTTATCTTCCTCTCACCCTATCCCGCCTATGTCACGTCAACATTCTCCCTGTCCTGCTTCACTGCATCCACGAATCGCTCTGCTGATGCAGTGATTTCCAGTCTTGTTAATCCTGGTCACTCCCAACGAGCATCCTCAACTCTGACACCTCCAGCTACCTCCTGTCTTTTTGTTACAAACACCGTCTTCAAATACTGCAGGTCTCACCACAGTCTTTTTCATTCGTGCACATGTGTTCTATTCTGACTATAATTCATTTTCCCTGGAGTGCATACCTCCACTTCTCCAGGCTTTTCCCACCTGCTACCAACTCTCACTACATCAGAATATACGAAGACTCCTGACCTCTGTCTGTCAACCTGTTCATCACCACAGCAAACAAAAAGAGGCTCAGAGAGATCCCAGACGTAATCCCACTAAATGTATATCAGTATTTTTACTGCAGTATGTTGTCTTTTTAATGAGCACGTTTATTAAAGTAATATTAGATATTACTTAAAAGTTTGTTGTGAAGCATTTTGTATAATTTTGTTTGACCGTTTTTACTGCGTCTTTATTTCTTGTACTCTTTAATTTAAAATATGATAACAGAAAAACAATGTTCATTATATATTTGCATAATTTTGTTTTTTGAATGTAGAAGAAATTTTCGCAAACACTCAACGTTGACTGACTTTGAGCTCCAACTTGAATCTGGGATCGATTAAGCGCAGAGACGTACAGACGTCACGTCGTGCGTCAGACAGTATGCATCGAACCTGAGCGCGCTTGTGTTGATGGTGGCTACCGCTGTCCCGTTCATTTCCTAACGCACCGGGACCAAACTTCAAGCGACAAGATGTTTCTGTCTGCTGCTGTTCGCTCTGCAGTGTCGCAGGCGGTACGGTTGTGATTTTTTATGGATCTGGGGAAAGGTTTGGGTGCAATTTTCGATAACTTGGAGAAAAAAAAATGCTATGACTCTTCACAAGG
This sequence comes from Maylandia zebra, assembly GCF_041146795.1. Taxonomy (NCBI): domain Eukaryota; kingdom Metazoa; phylum Chordata; class Actinopteri; order Cichliformes; family Cichlidae; genus Maylandia; species Maylandia zebra. Next base: position 10,695,262 of record NC_135184.1, read on the forward strand.
GCATGCAGTGGAGGCCGCTCAGCAAAATGACGTTGGGTAACACTAGCATGCTAGCTAAATTAGCTTTCTGCTGTCAAACTTTTAAAAGGCGATCGCTGGAAAAATGTGCAGCGAAAGGAAAACATAGCCGCTAGAATGGGTTTTTAGCAGGCTCGTGTACATGCAGTTGGCTTTAACTTCACCCTATATAACTGCTTGCATGGCTACTGTAAATTCACAGTATGGGAAAACACAGCAATATTAATCACTTAATATTAATCTAGCTGGAAACTTGGATCAGATAACACTGTTTACAATTTACATAAAGCAATGATTTACGTAAAAGTGGCTCAGCACAAGAAGTTTTGTGTATAATAACAGCTTGCAAAAGCTTTAGATCTGTTAAATATCAATTATACTGCAAAGTTTCTACTAGTAAAGTAGTAATTCTACACATTTGTTACTGTACATGTACTTAAGCTATCTAAGGTATTCACTATGCAGAATGTCACATTTCACAGTCATACACATCGTACTATCAGATCATAAATTTTGATTATATAAGTATAATCACTCCAACATTGCAACTGGGACTCATTTTAATTGTTTTATATACAGCTGTGCAGCTTAAACTTTAATAATAAGGCATAATGTGTTACAAGATGTATATTTAATATTATGGTGATGTAGAATTGTTTGCAGCTTCAGATTTCAAGAAAATTCAGTAGTATAAACGTAGTACAATTAATTTCTAAATATAGTGGACTAGAAATAGAAATCTATAGATTTGGGGTTATTAAGTTTTCATATCTTCTTTCGGACTAGTGGGAAACGTTAAAATATACACGAAGAGGTTTATTTTACACAACTTTACTCACCTTTACACTATTGTGTCATACTTTATGTAAATAAGATTTTCCAGTAACAAACATTTTAGTTTAATTCCACTTCATCGCTTTAGAGGAAGATTTCTCAAAATAATTTTTTTCTCATACTAGAAAACAAAAATCTTGACTTTAGGCGCAAACTAGGGCTGGGCGATATATCGAGTTTTTAAAAAAAAAATTGATATATTTTTATACGAGATATAAGATGTGAAAATATCGTTTATATCGATATAGTATATGTTACGTTTTAATTATACTTGTGGAGCCGCAAGTTTGCCTCTCTTTCGTCCACTTTTGTCTCTACGCAACGTTACTCTGGCTCGCCTCTCCTTCACTGAACACAACTCCTCCTCCCCCATAGCTTCACCTACAGGCAGCGACAAGATGGACACGGCAAATCTCCGTTAACGAGTTACTGCGCATCGCCCCGTGCGTGGAGCTGGACGGCGTCAACGTGTTAACGACCTAACCACGCTAACGCCATGCAGCCCAGAGGGGCTGCACAGCCTACAATCCTTGCATTTTCTCAAAAGTTGACAGCGCGCCTGATGTATGAATTCTGGTTGTGCTTGATGACCGCGAACCGATTTTATGTGGAACACAGCGCTCAGCAATCTGTCAAAAATGTTTGAGTATGACTTTGGTAAACTACGGAGCTGTGGAGTAATACGTACTGTGCTTCAACGTAATATTACCGTACTTTGTGTGTATAAGGACCATAAATGACACCTGTTCAGAGTCATGGTTACATTTCAAACTCCAGGCTGTCAGTCACGCAGTAGAACTTGGGAATAGAGCAGCTGTGAAATCTGTCGTTGTTATTATGCTCAGCGTCCTTTAGTTTACATTTTGACTGCACAATTGTGAGCTTTTTGTTATGCACAAAAACAACATTGTTTTAGTTTATTTATGGAGCATTATTAATTAACAAATGCTCATAATATATTTTTGAGTAATTTTTTCATGTACACCTATGCTGTATGTTAATAAAAGTGCCTGTGTGACATCTGGGAAACAGCTTTAACTAAGAACTCTCTTTCTGTTCTTACTTTATGGAATAAAAAAATATCGAGATATATATCTTATATCGCCATCCAGCTAAAAAATATTGAAATTTGAATTTTGGGTCGTATCGCCCAGCCCTAGCGCAAACCTTCCATTTTATTGCTGTATGTATTTTAAAGTTTTATTAATAGTATAGTTGTGTACAAATCAAGGCAGGCGCAGCAGTCACTATAAATTTGACCTTTTACATTGAGCCAGTCAGTCAACAATTACCTACAGTCTTTAGTCTTGCAATCTTTGGGTCATTGATGTGAGATTCATATTTTATTATGTCTAAGTGCATCAGTTCTGTTTAAAATATGACTTGAAGGAGTTTAATCTACAGACTAACATTTAAATAAAATAAATAAGAGGTTTAGAAAACTAACAGATGATCTTAAATCACAATGTTAATTTGACATCTGCAGTTTAACTCCTCCCAGTTCCTGGTTCATTTTAAACTTTAAACACTTCAAACTTTTTTACTCGAACACCTGTATTAACTTCCCAAGGGCACACATATAATTTTAAAATGAAATTTAAATTAAATAGAAATTAAGTTAACGTTTACTTCAACATTATCCTAGTTTTACATAAAAACCTCATGTTTTTGGTTGCACCACCTGATATTTTGGGGTTTTAGTTATCGCTGAACTAACACAACTTAAACTTGGGTCTTAGAGAATGAACTCCTGCAAGTCATGAATTGGATTCATTATTTTTAACATATGTTATGCACTCAAAAGTATTGCATGTAAGTAGCATGTTTACTGTAAGAAATGTTGGCATTTGAGATCAGTTTGAATTTAGCTCCATGACATCACTAGGTATTTTACCTGTTTTCTTCTGTTTTGTAGGCCAGGAGTCTGCATCAGTCTGCTGTACGTGCTGGAGCTGGTGGCATTTTTGTGGTGAGTAGCACTTTCCGTTCCTCAGTGCACAAAATGTGTAGAAGGTGACAGACAAAAACAGAGAGTACATGCGGATGCTGTACACGCTGATGCTGTACGGGCTTTTTTTTATACATTGTGTGAGCTCATCATGGTGGGTTACTATAGATCAGCAGCTCATGGAAAATTTTGTAAATTACAGCAACAATTTGTAGTCATTTCTAATATTATCTATATCTATATTACTACTAAGTTTAATTGTTACTGCTCATTGTTCAACGCAGTCAGTCTAGCTGTTACTATGTCACACTAACATTGTTTTTTTAGTTACACTGGGGCAGAAGTTCACTTACTTCTGCAATTTTTGTCTATTATTGGAAAATGAATTATTCATGTTAATACATTTTAGAAGGGTTAAGAAAAAGATTTGCTGATGGACTTCATAAAACAGGATTAAACAGCAACACCATATCAGCTTTCTTTACTTGGTGTATGCATAAACAAATTTTCACAAGCATAGACTTTAATCACAAAACTTTTAGAAACTGTATTTATCCTCACCTTGTCTTATTTCAAAAGTGTATTCTGTCTTAGTGAGTGCTGCTCCAAAACCAGGGTTACACAGGTCACGGGAGAAGTGGGAGTCCGATTTGCATGTAACAATTGAGGCAGAACGATGGTCGGAATAATGTCAGAAATGTTTAAATGTAACCATTAATATCAGATACAGACAGACATTACAACAATCTCCATCAAACTTACATCACGCCACAAAAATTAAATAAATATAAACCAGAGTTTATAGAGCATTGAGGAGCGTTTGTGTTTTTGCACAAAGGTAAAGGCATTCTGGCATGAATTTTCCAACATTATGTCAAAGGTTTTAGAGCTACTCTTTCCATTAGATCCTCAAATATGTTTATTAGGGGATTTTAAAGGTTGGTACCCAATTACGAAAAAAGCCAACAGAAGTTCCTGGAACTGTCTCTATGCATTGTTAGAAAGTGCATAACCATTATGTGGAAGTCCGACTTCCAACTACCTATTTTTAGATGGATCTCAGAGATATGTAGATGTGTCCCACTTGAAAACATCACCTACACGCTCAGAAACGACTATAAAACCTTTGTTAACACTATACCAACTCCTTTATTGGACTGATAGGATCAAATGCAAAGGTTTTTAGAACTTATAAACCTACTGTCACCAGTGTCAAGTATTGTCCTTATGCTGTATTTTTGTTATCCTGATCTGTTTGGGTGGGTTTGGAGTGTGTTTTTGTCCATGCGCCACTAACTTGAAAATTTTGCACAAAAAAAAAGGCTCAGCCATTAATTGAAGACACAGCTCTGCAGTATGTTTGTGCAGGATTGATCCCAGTGGTATCTGTTTTCCAAAAGACCTTAATTTATCCAGGGAGGAGCCATTACAGCCACACGAAAACATCTTGTGATAATTTCATGCAATGGAAACTCTCCTTGGTTCCATAGTCCCCCGGTAGTAACATTGTTTTTAACCTGTGCTTGATTTAAAAAAAAAAATTCTTATGACACTCTTTTTTAATTAATGCATTGGTTGGCTGCTTTAAATTAAAAAACAAAAAACATTAAATTTCTTCCCTCCTCAATTTTTCTATTGCACAAAGGAGCTTTGCTGCTCACAAGGGGGCAGTGTGTGCAGAAGCAGAAATAATAGTTGTCTGTGTTGAGTCTGTTCTCTCGTTGGGTAGTAGCACCTGTTTCCCTCTGGGCTTACATGATGAACTGTTAATATTTTATCAGATACTGTTTGCAGCTCACAGATCTGTTACTCACGCATGAAAGTGGTAGCTGTTAAGGAAAAATTCAGCCTCAGTAGAAGCTTCACAAGATTTAATATATACACAGATAATTATATACCGAAGACGGTTATGTGTGTGTCTGTTATAAATAAAGTTTAATCTACTTTAATGTTATCCTTATTCTTTTTTAGCACAGAGATACTCCTGACAACAACCCTGACACACCTTTTGAGTTCACTGAGGAGAACAAGAAGGTGAGCCTCGCATCTGTGTTGAACAGTATTTTTTTAATGCACTGATGTGGTTTTCATTACCAGTAATAGCAGATAATTGCAGGTATTGATTTTGTGTTATTGTACAAAAGCTGGAATTTCTTTTCAGAAATACCCAAGTTGATTGGGTATTTCTGGGTGCCCAATCCCGGTCCTCGAGAGCTACTATCCTGCAGCTTTTAGATGCATCCCTACTCCAACACAGCTGAATCAAATGGTTTGATCTCTTCAGCATGCCATCATGTTTGGCAAAGGCCTGATAACAAGCCATTCATTTGATTCAGGTGTGTGGGAACAAGGATGCATCTAAAAGCTGCAGGACGGTAGCTCTCGAGGACCGGGATTGGGCACCCCTGGCTTAAGATGTCTCTAGCTTTATTTTGTAACTAATTTAGTAGTTATTTAATTGCCTTTCCACCTTAATACACCAGACACAATGTATTTTCCTGGTATTTTTGTAGAAAAAAAGCTCAACGATAGATGGCCTACCTACTACTGTACTGTACTCTACAATTATAGTATCATTTAATTCATGTACATGAATTATATTAGGACTATTTCACTGTATAAATTGGCCTTATTGTTAAAATAAAAATGGGAAATACAGTTATGGAAAAATATCTTTTTCTGTTCACTGTAGAGGATTGAGGCGATCACTTCAATGTACCCAGAAGGACACAAGCAAGCAGCCACCATCCCCGTGTTGGATTTGGCCCAAAGGCAACATGGATGGCTCCCTATTTCTGCCATGAACAAGGCACAGTCATATTTTTAGTGTTTTCCAGCAGAGTGATGCTCGTCAACACATTTTATATAAATTTTGTATTTCAGGTTGCAGAGGTGCTGGAAATCCCTCCAATGAGAGTATATGAAGTAGCAACGTTCTATACGATGTTCCTACGTAAGCCTGTGGGAAAATACTTCATTCAAATCTGCACGACAACACCCTGCATGCTCTGTAACTCAGACAGCATCGTGGAGGCCATCCAAAACAAACTTGGTAAGAGTGCTTTTCCATTTTATGCTGAGAAACCAATGAAGAGATGAAAACAGATGAAAACAAACTTTTTTTTATTGTGTATGTTTGAGATAAACAGAGACTGAGAACAAATGTATAAATATACAGTTGCCATTGGTATTCAAACAATATCAAGCTGTAGCATCAAACAAGATTGAAATCAAGCAAGGAAACTGTCAACACACTTGAGCCTACGTTACATTTAATAGAGGACAAGGTTTGTTCTTTAAGTCAACCATAGTGAAGTTTTACTCTTCCTTTTAACTCGTATATGTGGCTAACAGCTGTGGCACGTCAGGCTTTAGTGCTCGAGTTAAAAATATTTGTTGTTTTAGTAAGACAATCTGTAGAGTGTCAGATGAGACTAGCTGAATATGAAGCGTCTCTCCATTTGGTTCTCCACAGGTATCAAAGTTGGGGAGACTACTCCAGACAAGATGTTCACTGTAATAGAAGTGGAATGCCTGGGTGCCTGTGTGAATGCTCCAATGGTTCAGATCAACGACAACTATTATGTGAGTGCTCGAGTCGTCTGTGCAGATGAACGTTTTAACTAAATTAACCAAATTAGATTAAAGCTCAAACGAGTTTCACAAAGAATGTGTACAGAGCACCGTTTCTGGAGTTCTCCTCTCATGTGGAAAACAGTGCAGGTGTGACACAGCCTGCAACATGGAAGACTCTTAAGGAAATTAAGAGCAGGGAGAAAAAAATAGAGAAATAATCAGCTATAACACGAGTGTTTTCTTATTCATTATATTAGTTTGGAAAAATATCAACCAAGTGTGATGTCAAAATTTTTCTTTTTTGATTCTTTTGTGGTTAACCATGTGAAAATAATTCTACCATGGGACATTTAGTTATTGCAAGCCGAGCTGAAGTGAATTACCCAATTAAAGATGACTGTGAAGGAGGAATTCTCCGCAACACCTCAGCTTGCTGAGGTATCATCATTAGCGAGAAAAGGCACAATGTGTTAATACCAAGAGTACCTTGTGCTGAGGTTGGCATTTTCTTATGTGAATAATTAACACTCAAGCCATACACACAGCCTTTGGAGATTAGATTAATTCAGTCATCAATTACACATTTAGTTTTACTCAGGATGACACAGTTTGCAAATAAGAGCTTGAACTTGTGTCGGGTTGTTCAGGGGCTTCTAAATATGAAGGTAGAAGCAGCTTTGGAGCAGCACACAGGCAGTATTAATTAAGCAGACCACCCGATTCAGTCTTTGTACTTAAGAACATTGTGAGATTTGAAAAAAATGCCATAATGGTTTTGGGCAAGTCTATATCATTCATTTTTAACACTATGGTTCAGCTCTGCAATATCATAAAGTAGCTGTACTGTAAATAAAATAAAATAATTAATTAAAAAAAAGCACTATTTGACACTTGTATCCTCTTTAGCACGACTTGGAAAAAAAGCTAAATCTGTCAGAGCTGGTTTGAACTTTACTGACAGTTAAAGTCAGAGTTATTATTGGCTATAGTTATTAGTGGCCATAAAAAATAATTGATTGGAAAACTGGGGATGCGCTGATCATGAAACTCTGGCCCGATACTGATGTTTAAAATAAGCTGAAGACGGTATATGTACTTTTTTTTTTTTTCCTTTTTATCGTTTTTCTGTTGTTGTTTACTTCCTCTTCTTGGTTTCCTCTTGTAGCCAAACCAAAAAAAATCTTCATTACAAAAATCCTTTCCTGTTTTAAAGTCGATTAGCTGTCTGTTATGCTGTATACTTTATAGTCAGGGAAAACTGATATGATACAAGAGATACATATCAGCCACTGATGCCTATAAATATCACTGCAGATGTCAGTATTCTTGTTTTAGTGAACAAGGCTGATATTGGCTCATATTGGTAGGCTCATAGATCTTACTATTGATAAATTGGTGCTGCCCTGCATGTCCTAAAGATCAACAATAAGATATTTTGAAAGTTGGGAAAAGTTGCTGTTGGGTGAAATACAGTCACTGACTGACATGGTCAATCTGACATTGATGTAGTATTTATCCATTTATTCAATTTAGAATAAATCATCATAATTTCCTTTGAATTACAAAGATAGTATTTAAAGTATTCCCCTGTCTTTAGAATATAATAGATCTTCTTACAGATTGGAGGATGTGAAAATCAAAACATGGACCATCAGATGACCAAAAGCTAAGCTGCTCTCATCCCTTATTCTAGGAGGACCTTACACCAAAGGATATCGAGGATATTATTGATGAGCTTAAGGCAGGCAGAGTCCCTCCACCAGGACCCAGGTACGTGCACAATTTGCATAATAGATTCTTATATAATTTTAAAGTCATTGAACTGATTGTAGATGAAGAAGTTTGTTCTTTTTCTATAGGAGTGGCCGATTCTCCTGTGAGCCTGCAGGCGGACTGACTTCCCTGACAGAGCCTCCTAAAGGACCAGGATTCGGTGTAAGATCGGACCTGTAGACATTTCTGGGCCACTCTCTGCTTGCTACAAAGGCAAGCTGTCAGTGAAACTGTTATGGTTAAGTCAGATATATTGTGTAAATAAATTGTTCCTGTACATGTTCTCAAGGTGTCAGTGTCTCACTTACATGGATTCCAACAAGGAAAACAAAACTGGAAACATGAAATGCAGGATTTGTAGCAGTTGTTATATTTCTAGATACTTCTAAGCAAAGCTGGCTAAAGGACTGGAATAGTAAAGCTTCTTAATACGTCAATGTAAGCCTAAAGCTAAATATTTTTGTGCATATTGTGATACTACATAAATAGTATGTATTTCTACCTCAGTAAGTTATGTGACAGTTTCCACTGTCATTGCCACTTCAGTGATGGCCACCTATGGAAACCTTATGAAGGGTTTTTACTTAAGTATGAATCACATCCTTTGTACACTCAAATTCATTCAAATATGACATCTCAAAATTACAGCATAGCACATGCACAATAAGATGCATATTCCTACCATGTATGCCCCTATGGAAAAATCATGTAATTAAAAGCTCACAGTACAAGCTAAAGCTATTAGATGTTTATTGAAGTACTACACATGCTAAAACAAAAAGTATAAAGCCTTTTTAATTAACACTAGCTCTACCAAAGTCATTTTTGGTCCTTAATATTTTGTTCTGAATTTTACTGGATGTAAATATATTTTAGTGGACCAATTTTAGATGTCTTTCAATTACTGTGGATCAGTGACATTTAAATTGTTTATTCATAAAGAAAACCTTTGGTAAACGGTAAATACCACCAGATATGCTGCTACGCATGGTGTAACAAATTATGATTAAATTGTAAAGTTATTTTACTACATGTTACCTCTATTTAGTTCATTTCAAATGTGGTTTATTGACATTGTTTAATTATATTTGGTTCTGGACATACATTTAAGACATTAGTAGAGACTACCTGATGGTTCTGACAGGAATAATATAAAAATTATTTCATCTAGTACATGTCCAATTAATATACTCCAAACTAGACTGTGGGTAGTATCATTTTGACTGACTTTATTAACAAAAGAACCACGTATTGACCTTAAGATTCCGCCTGCTTAAACACCTTTAAAGTTGATTCATTCAAGACATTACATGATAAACACAGCCCCCTTAGCCTTGAACAGCACCCCACTTCCTACAACTGGTCCTGTCGTTTCATTTTCATCCCATCCCGAGGCCGTTTTCATGTCTAGCCGGTACCCCTCCCCCACTTTCCTCGTACCAATACGCTTTCAACCCAGCTCTTCTCTGCAACATATAACATTATGCACGGTGACGCATGCGCAATGCATGCAACATGATGCAAATGTCACTGCGCAACCAATTCTAAGCTGGCTCATACACTGAATTGGCGGGCTAATAGGTCGACTTAACCAGATCGGCTAATTACTGAAACTGCGGCCTGAAGTCCGCAGCCATGCTCACGACAAAGAAGGAAAACGCCATTCCTCTGTTAACCTCAGCCGTGATCTTCGAGAAAGTTCCCACTGACCGCAGCACAGCAGCGGAAAAGATGACGTCAAGTGCCCATTCCTGTTCTCTCTCTCCCTCTCTCTCCCTCCTTTCGGTTCAAATACACACGCTCAAAAGCCACTTTGAGGTGCTACACACACCGCTAACGTACAACATGTCTCAGCAAAAAGCGTATTCTTAAAATTAAAGATGCGAATTTACTCACGGCTTCGGTTAAATGAAAGTTAAACCGTTTGACACATACCCATCTACAGTCTATCCAGCAGACGCAGACCTTATAAGCTCGGTGGTGCTCTGGTGGTCACATGATTTCTCCCTACCAATGAAAATGACGCTTGCATGTTTTGCTAGGTTTTTCTCCGAGAGGACGAGCGACGAACGGCTTGGATGTTTTCAAAACCAGTGATGAACGTCACACAGCCGTAGGCTACGGTTAACGTCCAGTATTTAGGAAATTAACTGTTAATATTGCGCAATAGTCACATATAGCGGAACCTGAATGAGTCGGTGGGAACGTGTAACCCCTTTTAAAGGTAAGCGCAAAACGAGGTTTCTTGTTTGACTGCCTCGGATCAGGATGGGTAAAAAAATCCTAGCAATCTGGCTAAGTTGTACTGCAAGCTGGCTAACGTTAAGCTAACTTGACGTAAACTGCGTGCGAAAATGGGAATGTTATGTGTTTGCGTGGGCTTGGTATAGTTGTGCGCCACGTGCGTTACACACATTGAGGACTTATTCTACGCTAACTGAAATTTCCACCCCAGTAACTGCCTTTAGTTGCTCGGTGCTTTCAAAGCGAGGATACAGAGCGCTGATAGGAAAATGTCGGGGCGAAGCAGATCGAGCTGGGTTAGCTTCAGACAGCCAGACAGCCAACAGGGCTGTGTAGGTCTGGGAACAAGCTCGCTAGCTAGCTTAGATTAAGCGCTGGGGAGGGGGATCGTTGTGAGGGCAGTAAAGGAGCTGCAGTGGGCTTTTGTCTCGGGCTGTGCTGTGCTCCCTGTGTTGACTGTTGCTGTTTAATCGCGAAACGTGAACTTGAATTTGCCTTGTCCTGGCCAAGCACTAGCATTAGACAACATATTTACTCGCAAGACGAATTTCACCGCCAGATTAATCAACTAACACCACAGCTCGTGTTTATTATCTATGTCCAAGTTGCGAATTTTAGCGCTCAACAACATTACTTTTTGATTATTGGAAGCACGAGCGGCATTAACGTTGGTGGGTGGTGGTTTCTGCAATGATCGAGCCAACGCCACTTCGTTTATTTACAACCAGCGTAGTTTGGCGGGACAGTAGCAGTCAATATGCTGTAAAATGTAGTTATGATTTGTAAATTCTCTCAAGGAACTAGCATAGCTATTAGAAATCCGGAGCTTGCGCCTCCCAGGCAGTGACTGTGACATCTTGGGGGTGTGTTGCCTGATACAAAAGCTGCTTGTCTTTACATGGCTATCTGTGCAGCAACCCGTCTGAATCAACCGAAACGTCAACCTGAAATTGAACATACGTTAAGTTAAAGAGTTTTATTGGATTGCAGCACGTCTACACTGTTAAATTAAGCTTTAATTTTTTTTAGAATCAGTCCGAAATTGGTCCTAGTGGCAGTATTTTTAAGTGACATCTGTCTCATACAAAATACTGTGTATTCGTCTTATACTATTATATTGAATGCAGTATGTAGACAGTGTAATGGTCATATTGTAATGGTGTTTAATTAATCTGTTTTTTCATACAGTTAAAAAAAAACAACAGTATTAAATGTAAAATATATTTTTTATGTCTTTGTTAAGGAACAGCACATGTAAATACAGTTAACTGGCCATTTTAAAATAATTGTTTCATTTTCAATATTACAAGAAATGTTCATTTTGGGATCATGAAGAAGAATGCTATTTAGCACCACAATTCAAACATGAAAACGTGTCATATTCAGAGATTAACTAATCGAGCAGCTGCTTAAAGGTTACATCAAAAATAAAACCATAAGAAACCAACTGTCAGAAACGCATACTCTTATTGTCTCTTTTGGGGGGCTTATTTTAATTTTGGAGACATGAATATTGACTTGAATACTGCTAGTGTTTTAGAAACCTCCATTTACAATTTGAGAGTTACTAAAATAAAGCATTAGTTGTTACAATTCAACTGTTGTGCTGACAATTGATTGTAGCATCAGCTTGCGTCTGTGGCCTTTTAAATAACCAAATCTTACAGGAATGCATGAAAAATACTCTTAAAACAGGGTGATCTGTTTGTCATTTCAGTTAAAGTTATATTTAGTAATTTCACTCTTTAGCTGACCTTAAACCAGGAACTGATTAATTAAACTGAATTTGTTAAGATTATAGAAGGTTGTATAACAGCAAGCATACTTCCAGTTCGCCATGACACATCATAATTGACCTTACTACTAAGGAACAGCACTTAAATACCTTAAATGGTGAGTCCTCAATGATGAGTAAATTCTTGCGCAATTGTAATTACAATTCCTTTAGAATAAATCTTGTTAAATCATTTTTTAAAACTTAACCTTAACCTCAGCTGCAATTTAGATAAATCACCAGGACCATGCTGCAATTATTTGCTTATTAACAATGTACTAAGGAGCAAGTTAGGATGTAGTAATACATGATACTTTTTCATATTAATGTTTTGTTAAATGTAGTCCACTGTTAATCTGCTATTCCTTTAGATACATTTTATATAGACAGAACAGTAAATAAAAATGTTATTCATAGACTTAAATTGGCAGTAGCTGATTTTTATCAATAGAACATATCACTCTCATATTAGGGAACATGATTCTTCAGGCATTAAAGTGCTGTCTTCTCCCTTGATTGATTGATTGGTCACTGCTGTTTTGGACTCAATTGTACGTGGTGGGATTAGTAGGCTTTTCATTAGTGTGCTTGTGTCACCTCGAACTTTTGTTTTTTAAAATACTCTTTTACTTTCTGTAATGAGTTTGTACTAACATCTCTCTCACTGGCAACTGAGTATCATGTGATGATGATTTGCCTGAGGATGAATGAGACCTCCCACGGCACTAAAGGTTATGACAATACGAGTAGGACACATAATTGACACTGCAGTATATTACCAAGCTCTTTCTTGCAGTGCGTCATGGGTGCCTTTTTTGTGGTGCCATTGAAGAGAAGATGCTTCTTTTTGTTTGAAAGGGTTTTCTTTGTTCACTTCAGTCTTCTGGTAGTTTAGTAGCTGACACTGATGAAGCAAATTAAATGATGGTGTCCAATAATAAATGTCAGTTTTAAGTAACAAAAAGGCACTGCCCTGGCTTTTGTTTATCGTTTTGTTCATTGCAAACAACATTTATTTAGTTGTATTACTTAATTGGTGATTTTAAAAATGCATAACCTCAGTGTAACGGTGTGATTCTCTACAAAAGATTAGGTTCTTTGGGGCGTATAGGTTTAAGGGTATATTAGGGCTCTCCAGTTAATCAAAATTTACATTCAATCTAATGATTTAAAATTAGATTAAACAATTAAGGCAGTTCCTTCTTTTATCACATCTGTGCACTCATTTGCCCTGTGTTATAAATCCATGGCACCTTTTCCTTTGCTGCGTGTGTATCAGATTCATGCTCCTCTGTTAAAGTTAAGACACAACCTAATGTGCACATCGCCATTGACACAGTCAGCACAAGCACCGGCATATGCTACATCCTAAGCTCTACATAAATTCCCAGCAGAAGCATAAAGTCAGTGTTCTGTCCTTCTATTAACCGCCAGACGTACTCCTTGACATGCTGTACCAGATTTAGATCATCTTTTGGTCAGCACTAATATTAAAACAATTTTAATTGTCTGAAAACACTTTGGTTTTAACAAGTAGAGAAAGGAGAATTAAATTTGAAAAAAGCTGCTTTCATCTGCTCCCTTATTCACGAGGAATCGCTACAGTGGGTAACTCCAGATGTTGAATTTGGATGAATTTCTTTTTGTACTGGTTGCCCTTCATGACACAACCCCACAGGGATTTGTGTTTCTTCACAGCACTGAACCGGGGATCTCAGGCTTCTTAGGTGAATGTGTAAAGCACTACTGTGGAGCCACTGGAAAGGAGCATCAAATGCCATTCCCGGCTTTTGTACTGGCAATCTGTGCTTGATGCTTTTGTCTGTGATCTCAATGTGAATTGCCATAATTGAGCAGACTTGGGGTATGGGCTCCATGGACTGGACTTGTTGTGCTGCATCAGATAGAGGATAGATTGCATGGGGATCCAGAGAGTTTGTAGGTCAAGTCAATACTTTGAACTCTTTGTTTTTTGTTGTTTTTTTGTTTGTTTGTTTGTCTTACTTTTCATGTTCTTCCAGAGAATACTGGGATACATTGTCCTGCTGTTAGCTGCTACCAACAGCCATGGTGGCTGCTATTGGAGGTGTTGTGTTACTAATCAGCAATTTCAAAAACAATAAGTTGCTTGCTTGTTTGACTTTTCACCTCAAGATTTTAAATGAATCAGTCCCAAGTGAAATTAAAGATAGCATTAGGGTTAGGGTTTGGTATGTTCTACTGTTAACCTCTGTGCATAGTGTAACAATGGTTGGGTGGGTGGTGGTGTCAGTATGATATTTTTTTAAATTAATTTTTTTAATAAATACATTTATATAAAGGTTTCCAGAAAACATTTCATTGTTGACCTGTTAGTGGTTTTGATGTTGGGGTTTTAAAATAATTAAATTTTTCGAAATAGCTGCCCAAACAAGTACTTAGGAGTAATAAAAGACTTGCACATGTGCCGGATGACACACAAACAACACAAAAGGACAAGAGAAAAGCTGTGTAAATACTACTATCCCCTTCAAAGTTTCAGCATGTCAAACTCATCAAGACATACTCCAATGTCGTGTTTGTTTTGTTGTTATGTCTGCATTGCTGATGCACCAGTTCACTTTCTTCTGTTTCTGCCTGGCTACCTTTGTTATTGGTGCGGTAAGACAGCTCAACATTTTTCAACTTAGTCTTTTTTTGTGAGTTTTATTGACCTTTAGATATAATTTAAAATGAAAAACAAACACCTAGAAAATGTGAGGGAGGTAGGGAAAGGTAGGCTTAGTACATTAAAACATGAATGGTTGCATGTCCTGACCAGTGGGTGTTTTTTGATAGTAAAGTTCCTCTTCAGTCTAATTGCATAAAGTCTGTGGTTGCATGTGGGGGTGAAAAGAGCCCCAGGCTCATGAGGACTCGCATGTCTTGAGAGGCCTGCAAGTTGGCTATGGGGTGAACAGCAGAATCTCAGAGCAAATGGTCAAATGTTACAGTTTGCCAAAAGTGGACCGGGCGATCTGGAGACAAAGGCAATCATTGATCCTTCCACAGGTTGATCTTCAGAAATCTAGTGGGTTTTACTTTCCTGAGATAGATCTTTCTACCAAAGGCTCCATTTTGGCCATTTTGGTTCATGGTCCACTAAACAGTAAGTTAGAGTTTTTAGGGAAGGACTAGAGCAATTCTTCCCCAAATTCCCAACAAGCTGAATTTACATTGTTGTCAAACTGCAAGGTAAATGGGCACCTTTCTGCCATTAGATAGCAGGCATTGCCCATTATTCCAGAAGCCGTTGAAATTATAATGACATTAACCTCCTAAGACCCGAACTCTTCCACGGCATGCATTTTTAATTTCTCTTTGATATTTGGGCATATTGGGGCCCAATGAATGTAAAAACAAAGAATTACCAGATTTTTTTTTTTTTTTTTTTTTTTTTTACCTGATTTGTCTTTTTATGAATCAGAGCCACATATGAGGATATTCATTTAAAATTTTGATAGAACAGTAGCAGTATAATGTCCTCGTAAATGGATATCAGGCCCCGGTTGAGCAAAATTGAGTATTTTGGTCTAAATAACCCAAAATGTGATGTCCACATATGTGGACGGCAGGTCCTAGGAGGTTAATGCACTTTGTCTGCAGTTGCCAGTCTGCCCATCCTATCATTGCATTGACAGTTCTATTATAGTGTATTTACTCACAGGCATATGACTAACTTTACTTTTAAAAATCTGCTTTTGATAATAAGCTGGCTGACACCTTCATCAAAAATGTCTAGCACATGTATGGGGTGAAGAGCCAGTGGGCAGATATCGGTTGACATGTAGCTTGATGACGATCAGTTTCACAAACCAGCTGGCAAATCTTTTTTTGTTTTTCTTTTTTTATTTAAAATTCAACCAGTTTCCGCAAGAGAATATGACCTGTTGTTCTCTGAGAGTATTTTTGTTAGAACTGGCATATGATATGTTAATTTCCTCTTTCTCATTGATTGGATCTTGTTTGTGTTGCTCTTCCAAAGCTTTTGCTTTCATTTTCACTCATCCTTCTTTCCTTCAGACACTAAATTAGCTTTTATTGCTCGTCTACAAATCCCTTACAGAGTTTGTCTCATGGCGTAGTCAATTGGAGGTGAGACTTTGCCATAAAGGAGGGGCATGTTAAACAGCAATTCAATTGTGACTCAACTGTCACAACTGCGTATCAATCCATATGTCAATGTGATATGACTTCCTGTAACGATGAAGTGTTTGATCTGCAGAAAAACTGTTATTTAAAAGTAATGTCATTAAGCAAGTTAAAACTACTTATGTTTAGACGGAGCATTTTGTTTTTGTATTTAACATTGTAGCTTTATGTCATATAGTAATAAAGTGATCATCTGAATAATTGCTTCTTGCGGTCGCGCTGTGGTTGAGACATTAATTACAGAGCAGTTTTGGTCAGTTTGAAATATTTTCTCTGGCTGTCTTGGCAATATTTAATGCCAGCATTTATCTTCTGATCACACTCGCATGCATAGTGACAGGTCTGGATTCTCAAAAATCTAATTTTCCTCTTATTTCTGCCAGATCATGGAAATCAGATGGTGGGAAAGAATCTGCAGTCACATCAGTTTTACACATGCCGTCGAGGCAGATCGTCATAAGAGGCATAGACAGAAACGTGCTGAGAGCCATGCAGACGCTTGTAAAGAAATGCAGCCCAAGTACACAGTTAATACTGAACTGAAAGTCCAGCTACGTCAAATTTTCAGATTTCTTAGATTGTTATTAGACTCCTTCCAATATTTTCTTGCTTAATAATGCAAGCACAAAGAGGGCTTGCTCTAAAAATAACTGGAAAACGTTAGCATGACATCTATAGTATAAAGCCTCTCCAGACAGACTATAAGCTTCTTAGAGAATAGGGTATTGACTAAGGTGCTGTAATGCCTGAGCAATTATGTAAGGGCATACGTTATTTCCTCTTTACAGTGCACTTCTTGAGAAAATTTGTTTGCATTACAGTTGTTCATTTGGATTATTTTTCATACAGTGGAAAGTACATAATACTTATTTCCAGTTTTTATTGTTTTTGTCTCCAGTATTATACAATATTTTGTTTTTGTAATTTGTTTTAGTCCATAACACAATGCCTAACTTGCCATATCAAATGTTTTGTGCGTTATGCATTTTTTGGGTGAGAAGTAATTTAAGAAAGGGGAAAAATAAGAGGCGGCAGATTAAAGGAGTAACATTCACATGGAGGTGGAGGGTTCTAAATGCAGATCGGTGCAATGGAAAATGTCTTAAGCTATTTAGAAGACATTCTCTTAGAGAACAAGAGAGAAAGGTATTAACCCTTCACGGGTTTAGGGTTAAGCCTAGACACAAAGTGATGACTTGGACATCACTGAGTGAAGGAAAGTAATGATTTCATATGAGCTTAAGCTTACTAAATGTATTGGTTCATTTCATGTGAAACATAAGCAGTCTGTTTAAGACCTAAACTTGTGCCTTTTGTACTCGAGTCCTTCACATTGAGAGTTTTAGCTTGGCTATCTTTGGTATTTTGGGCCTATATGTTGTCTGCTTGGTCTGATCTTTGCCATATTGCAGCATTTCACAGCAACAAAGAGCAAGAATGACTTATGGTTGTAATAAAGCTGTTTTACTTTACTAACATTCTGATTGGGGTTCCTCTTTTTTGTTTTGAGTGCTCACAGCAGGGCCATATCTTCAGGGAAATCCCCCCCAAACAGTCATTTTTTTTTTTTTTTTTTTTTACTCTTCAGCAAAGTGAACACCACTGCCCACTGAGTATTGATAAATTGCCATTATTGGTTATTGAGGCTACTGTGGCTGTGCCGTTTAAGCTTTGTGATGGTGAAGATTGGTCATCTTAGAAGATGGAGTGAAATTTAAAAAGGTTACAACAAATGTGATGGGAAAAACTCCAAGCACAATAAGCCAAAGAAATTATCTGTTTCCTCTATTTGAGGCAGCTTAAAATTCTGTTCTGTATCACTTTCACTTCATCTTGTCGACTACACTTATTGGGTTGCAGTTCAAAAGGGAGCATGAAAGCAAGCAGTGGTCATGATGTGATGTGCCTCAAGCTAGACCAGAACCTGCAGTTGGCTCCATCAGCCGAGTATCTGCGTCTTCAAGAGGCCTAGCAAGCGTGCGCTTGTGCATGTGTCTGTGAAGAGGGTGGAGCCTCCTGATTTCACAACATGTGCTGGCCTTTGCCAGCAGCTGAATGTGTGCAAAGTGTTGTTTTTGTTTGGTACGTTGAGTGCATTATCTTTGTGTGTAACGGCTTGATAATCTATTGTATGCTTTTAAAGGCCGACAGTTCGAGAGCCTGTGACCTTCCTGCGTGACTGTGAATGCACCTCATGCGCACAGGAAGGAAGGAACAGACTGGGTTGCAATATTACAATGCTGTAGGTTTTTAAATTATTAAAGAGCTCTTAAAGTTTTATTTTATGAATGAGCAGTGAGAGATATATCTGTCTGTTGCTAGTTTATTGTGAAAAAAGACAATTTGACAGTGGGTGTGTTCTTTGCATTCTTCATGGACTGCTTTCACTTCACTGATGCCAAAGAAAGCAGTCATATCCTGTTTACTCTGGCTCGGTTTTGTGACCATGCTTTCGGAAGGCTGAGGACCCTCCTGCTGTAAAATAGGTTAATGAGATTTTCATTCACTGGACAATTTCAGTGGATTCCTTTTGGTTGTAGAATAAATCGCGTCACTGAGCTCTTTTTGAGTGGAGAAATGTGATCAGATTGTGCTAATCATTGGCAGTACTCTGCATGCTGCTTTATGCTATCCATGACTGTGCTAGTTTTCATTTTAAATGGGTTTAAAGCTAAGGTGAAAACAGGCTACAATTGAGATCGCTTAGGGTTATTATACAGGAAGTAACCTATACACCTATCATAAGAGTTAGGGTTGCCTTTGATGATGGGTTTTATGTCTTACTAACTGTTTAAAATATTTGAAGCAACGGCAACATAGCAATGTTGGCACTGTTTCTACTCTACCTGAGCACTCAAAGCACTTTATACAACTTGCCTCATTCGCCCATTCATAAAAGCGCTATTGTCTATGCTTTTTCTACATAAGTGCTTTCTGTCTAACATTCACACACATTTATACTCCAGTGGATGCACTGGAGAGCAACTTGGGTTTATTATATTGCGCAAGAATATTTGGCATGCAGACTGGAGCAGCCAAGGATCGAACCACAAACCTTCCAACAAGTAGATGACAGCTCTACCTCCTGAGCTACAGCCAGCCCATTAAATTTAAAGGGTTTTTTTGTTATTAAAGTTAATTGCACATGTAGTAATAAGGAAAGACATTTTTATGTGGCAGAACCTATACATTAATCAGTTTCATTTTGTTTTTATAGACACAATTGAAAACAAACATTATTGATTAAATAACATGAAAGCAAAGCATGTGTTCAACATGCTTGTTTGAAGTATAATCAACTGTGGCCCTTTTCATGCACAAAACAGTTTAGAGCAGTTCAGATATGTTTAGAATTAACCTGCTGAAATTGGGCACAGTTGTTGAAATTCTTCATGTTTCTGCATATGATTACAGTAAAGATTAAACAAACTTGGAAGGGGCTGACTTATATACACTAATAAACCACAAAATGAAAAATGTAGGCTCCTTTTGTGCCACCCAAACAGACATGGGAACTTTGGCAGATTCTGAAGGACACTCCCAAAGATTTCTTTCTTTTGATCTGCATGCAGCCACCAACTGCTCCAACAAGATTGTGTAATACAGCTCAGACTAGGGCTGCACGATTTTGCGTAAAATGAGAATCACGATTTTTTTGGCTTAGAATTGAGATCACGATTCTCTCACGATTTTCTTTTCCAGTACAAATATTTATTGCACTTATTAACTGCACATCAACTTCGTAACAGTTGAGACTGAACATAAAAACAATAAATGTCTCACATTTTGTTGTTGCCGCAAAATGTTGTACTGCTTGAAATTCCGTCTCCACCGTTGGTTGACACTGCGTGTATAGAGCAAGTAGTGCAACAATAGAAAAATAGTTGCGGGATGGCACTGTGTAGCGTTTGTCTAGAGTGTTGATCATTTTCCTAAATCCCTCGTTTTGCACAGTGTTGATGGGAGCCATATCTTTGGTCAGGTGATAAGTGATAGCCTCCGTAATTTCTTTGTGCCTGCGGGAGTTCGACGGGTATAGGGAAGCGCTGTATAAGGTTCCCGTTATTGATGTTTGGGTGGTTGACTGGGACGGATTTTCTCCTGTCACTTTCTCGTCATCCTTGACGTGCTCTCAGTTGTTTTTTCTCTGCTAATTTTAGCATCACACGGCACAGCTTCTGTATCACGTGGTATAAGGCTCCGCCCTTGTCATTTGTTGAGCCGGAAGAGTGAGCGCTTGTTTTCGTGCAGACTACGTCCCGGATCAAAATGCGGTACAATCGTCGTCGTGTTTTTATTTATTTTTTAATTTTTTATAAAATCGTTGTCATTTGGAAATGAGATCGCACATAAGTATGAATCGAGATCGCGATTTTCTAACGATTAATCGTGCAGCCCTAGCCCAGACTGCAAACAGAAACCAGAAATCTTGCAGTGCAAAAAACCTTTTACCTTGTCTGCAGGTTCTGCATGTTGAAGATATCTGTTAAAATAAGTTCTTACACATTCTGGGGTGGTTCAGTTAGACTTGGATCGTACTCCCACCTTGAGTTTCGCTCAGCTGGTTTTGCAGTTTGGTGGGGCACGTTGTCCAGACAGGGAGGCCTTTTGGTACTGCTCCCAGCTGTCTAAAACAGCATTAAAATGGTGGAACATGTTAACATCAGACGCTCAGTATGGCACTGCATTGGTGATGGTTCATAAATATGTGGAACAACATGCAACGTGGGCTATGCAGTTTGTTTGTTTTTTGTTTTTGTTTTTTCTGTTCATGCTGTTCATGTACTACAGCTACAGATTAGCCTGTGCTGTACAGAAGGCGGAAGTAATAATAAACAGAACTTCTTCACATTGAAGTGAAACCGAGTGTTAAAAACAGTCGAAGTAGCATCTCTTCTATCTAACGCTAACTTTACAGCCCATAGCAAAGCATCATTGCCATCAAGCTATACACTGTCACCTTTTTGGAGGCCTGCACAAAGGTGCGTTAACATAGGCTTTGTGTTGGTTGATTTTATAGCAACAGAGATGTAAAAGGACGATACAGTACCTTAAATTCCCCATAACACACACGTGAATCCCCAGACCTAAGGTTTCAATGCAGAACATTACATTGAACCAATGTTATTTACCTCACCTCTTTATGGTTTTAATGGTGTGGCTGTGGTGTATTATGGTCCATGGATTTATGTAGTGCTCCAGTATTGACCACTTCATCAAAACACTAAAGCACAGTAATATGAAATCACGCAGGAGCACTGAGTGCATTGTAATGGACAAATCTAACCAAGTGTCCTAAACGCTGTAAAACCTCATGTAATTGTTAAGCTAATTGATGTATTTTAGTACCAAGGTCATCCACTTTCAGTGTAAAATGACCGAGGGAAGGTAAATGGTTAACTCCTTTCAATGAATATCTAATGTTTCTGAGTTTGTCCTTTAGCTCCACACAGCCTCACTCTTTAAATGAAACACTTTAGAATACAAATTGGTATAAAAAAAAACAAACATTAATATGCTGCATATCTTGTGGGGCTGACTGTAAAAAAATATACCAGCTCTGAAAATGGTTGCTGTCTCTGCGTTGTTGATTCAAGGCATCTTGTGTCTTCTTAAGCATTAAGACTATAGTGTTGAAATAAGGAGAGGTTTAAATATTTTACTCAACCAGGCCTTCAGACAATTAACTGATTAACTTCCAGCTATTCAAGAGCAATTTTGGTATTTCATTGTTGACTTAAGAGGTTTAAATCAAAGGTAAAAGGTTGGTGTGCTATGTAATCTGTAGACTCCTCGCAGCATGAAGCTGAAGTTGCTTTTTCAACCTCTCCGCACACACTGGTCTCATCTAAGCTTAGTCTGGCACTGCAGAGCTGTGGTTTTGGCACTGCGCAGGCAGCCATGTGTCGGGCTTGTGATCGGATCGGCAGCTCATCGAGTTTAATAGGATTTGACAGGTGTAGATGGAGTCGTATCTTGAATGTCATAATGAAAACTGACACAATATTTGCCTCACAGTTTATTTTTCAGACTGTGGCCAGCTAGTTGCTCATATGGAACCGAGTGGATAGGATTCCTTGTGGCTGTGACACCTTGTTAGCTGCAGATGTGTTTTGTTTCATAGTCATGTAGGTAATGTCTTTGCCACCAGGGGCTTTAAATCATTGCCTACAAATTTTCTGAAAGGAAAAGGAGGGCGTTTTGTTTTAGCAAACATGTTGCAACAGTGATGAGGCTTTTTTTAATTCATTTTTTTAACATGTATTAAACAGGATATTTTTCAGTTAATAGTTTTTGTTACCAACTAGGGCTGCCACAAACGATTATTTTGATAGTCGACTAGTCACCGATTATTTATGCGATTAGTCGACTAATCAGATCATCATCCACTGGACGTAAAACTACAGCTTATTGCACCAGCAGCATCTGCTCTTATATAACTATCATTAGCTTACAGCTTTAAGCTTTTAAGGTGCTAACTAAAAATAAAGACAAGATGATAGTTTATTCAATTTTAATGAAATTTGCAAATTGTTTCGGTAAAGTTTAATAAACTCCTTGCTATCTAAAATATAACAGGACACCGGAGTATATTCTCCAGCATCTCACACTTCTGATAATCAGCTGTCTGCTTGACGTTTATTCAGCTGTGTAAAAACTATAACTTTAATCTCAGCCAAACCGATTTACTCAGGAACAAATAAAATACAAAAAAAAAAAAAAAAAAAAAAAAGCCAAACAACAACATTTTTAATTTATCTAAGTGACTCATATATATTTAACCTGAGTCACGAAAGACGGCGGTGGGTTTGAAAACAATTTGCCGGGAGTCCGGTGTTCTCACGGCGCTAGTGAGCCTAGCCCCTGGCTAGCTATCGAGCTAGTGGGTAACAGACGTCTCCGAAAACGTCGGAGCGCTTTTGAAAATATGTGGTGTCCTGATAAACTGAGCCGATATTTGAGGTTTACACAGCTACATTCTCGCCTGAAAATATGTTAAATGTTTATTTTGTGACCCAGAAAGAATAATAAGAGTAATATTAAAACTAACTAGCTACCGCCATTGTTGGAAACTAAGCTGGGCCGCGCTATGAATTCTGGGACACAGCTGCTTCTTCTTCTTCGGGGTTTAACGGCAGCTGGCATCCTTGTACATGCTGTGCTGCCATCTTCTGTTTCAGTCTGTTATTACACTCTTAAATCCTGCTATTATTCCTGCGTCTTTTGCGATCTTACAAAGCTTCAAACGACACGTCGACTATTAAATCAGTCGTCGACGATTTTGATAGTCGACGTAATCGTGACTAGTCGACAAATCGTGGCAGCCCTATTACCAACATGAGATGCATTTCTGTTGCATATAGCTCACTGTTATTAATGCCAAGTCTGATAATTGCTAATTCAAAGTCAGATTTTTTTTTTTATTAAAAATTCCCCAATTCTCCATCCATACTGTGGATATCAATATTTCCTCGAGCAGCAACAGCTCTCCAGTGTTTGAGTCAAGTGAGCTTGGCCATGTGGTGGAAATGAGAACAAGACCTATGCCTGGGTCCTAACCTTTGGTCTAATCCCTCCCACATTCCCTCCCCCTCCTTTTAACCCGTAATCAGCAGTAAAGGCTTCATTGTTCTTGTCCTCTGCTTGGGTATCTGATCATTAACCTACATTCGGAGCAGTGGCGGTAGGCTTCTTAAGGCTGTCAGACTCTCTCGAACCAGTTTAGTGGGCATTTTTCATCAGTCCGGGTTAGAGCCTTATTCTCGTGCCAGTGAAGTTAACCCTATTTACATCCTCTCATGTACAAACATGTTATTTGACGAGGCTTTTATTTGTGTGCAAGCCATGTCCCGAGCCTCGCCCTTGTAGATTTAGATGAGTTATTATTATTTTATTTTATTTAAGCGAAGGATAAGACTGAAATTGTTCAGCACTCTGTCTTGCATAATAAAGCTCAAAAAACAATTTCTGGTCTTTAAATGAATTTATTATGTCTTTCATAGTATTGATTTGGCAAAAGAATCTGGTGTTATAATAGTATTTGACATTAGCAAAGTAAATGCTGTATCTAATGGAGATGAAACATGAAGTGTACTTAGTTGTACGACAAAACTTTTTTTTGTTGTTGTTGTAAGTGACTAAATATACCTATAAAAGTTGCTGTCGTACTACCAAAAAGCTATTAGCTTCATTGTAGATTTGGCAGCAGCTGACTGGTACAGGTTTGAACAGTTACTTAATATTAATATCCACCCATGTTTTTCCCATGCCAGAGAGTTTAACCAGTGCTCTCCGCCTCTTTCCAGCAGTGTGCCCGTCTTATTTATGAAAGCCAAAAACTACTGGAACGAAGGCCAGACGCTCTGGTGGGAGGCAGCGTGTTTCGCCTGTCTGGGGTTAGGGTAGTGAGAGGTGAACGGCCTCCTCGAGGCATCCAGTGTCTCTTTTGCTGTTTGTCGAAATGCGCCTTCAGTTAAGATGACCCAGTGATGGGAGGAAGAAAGCTGCACTTACATTGTGCTGGAAATGTTATGCTGCTTTGAATTTGGTGCATAGTTGAGTCAGGAGAATGACAAGAGAGTGACTTTAAGAGCCCAAAGATATGAAGGGCTTATACAACCTCTTTTTGTGACTCTGCATTTAAAAAATAGACAGGTTGTGATTGCATTTTAAAGTCTGTGGCTGCAGGTAATATTATTTCTTTTTATGAGTTAAAAAGTCCAAAATACCTCTCGTCAGGATAATGTGTCCAGAACCCAAATTTGTTGTTTTTGCAATACGGCACAATATTTTTTAAAAACTGTTTTCTAAAAGAAGCTGTTTAAGGTGTTGATTATACCTGTAATTAATTGCTAGTATAATAAATTAAGTAACTGATTGTTGCTGCTCCAGGCACCATGCTTACATGTTGTTGTTGTTGTTGTCACAGCTGACAATTATAATTTACATCTGCTTATTCCCGGGTTCCCCCCCCCCAGTATAAATTTTGAGCACCATTTTAAAAATATCAATTATACTGGGTAGAATAGTAAGCTAACAGCTCTTTATGCTTTTTAAATTGCTTGCTTACTTTGACCAGACACCACAAACCCTTAATTTGAATATATGGCCAGGCATTCATTACAGATACAAATGATAGACTCTTCCTGATATACTGCTGTTTCTTCTTTGTTTTTTGTTTGATTTTTTTTCTTTCTTTTGTCTTTTGAAGGGGCAGAAAATAGAAGAGCCTTTATACCTCATAGATTTTGTGTAAGGTATTTAAGAACATCTAATTCAGCTTCAGTCCAGATATTTATATGTGAGAGATGGCACTTTGCTGGATATTGTTACCTCCCCTACCCCTCCAGTATCGGGCCTTTGCGGTTGGCTTTGTCCTGCTACTCATTAGGGAGTCGTTGTTGGAGGAGGAGGATGGAGGGAGCGAGTGAATGTACAGCTGAGAGAGACCTCCCCCACCATTTAGCCCGATGGCGCGTAGGACCACAACCACGTGACGGGCTGTTTACCGTTGCAGCAGGCGTCGAGCGTCTCCTTGAGCATGTCACAGTCTTCCCTACATCCTATTGTAGGAAAAGCTGAATACATCTTCTCTGGATTTGTAATATTCGTGATAATAATTAAGCAGTTTTTATTTCTACTGCAGTGTAACCCAGTGGTTTAGTCAGAGCTCACTTTTCATCAGGGGTTTTTTGTTGTGCGTGTGCTTATGTGGGGGTGTGTGTGTGTGTGTGTGTGTGTGCCTGCAGTCGAAAGTACAGCCACATGGGAGAGCAGGGGAAAATCACATGTATGTTCCACATGGTGTGTGTGAGAGCTCACAGCAGGCAGTACTCTCGCAGCTGGAGTGGAGTAATGTTTCTGCTGCTGGTGGCGGCAGCGTACTCTGCTCTGCAAGCTGTGTGTCAGGCTCGGTGCTATTCTTAGCCCCCTTTCCCTCCCTGTCCCATCCTGCAGTCAGTGGATCAGGTTACCATACTCTGTGTGCTCGTCATCCTTCCTGGCTACATCTCCACCATACACTCTCCTCCATCCTCCCCCAGTGAACATACCCCAACACTCCCAGAGTCTTTTACCACAATTCCCCTGTCAGACTGCTGCACTCATGCAAGGACACGCACTAGCAGCCGCTCTGCTGTCAGGGCCGGCGCACCCAAACACTACAGGGAAATGGTTGTTATTGTTGTTAGTCAGGAACCAGTGGAGTTAAAAATGCAGGAACGCTAGGTTATAAATAAATGGAGACAGAGACCAGCAGTGCAGCAGCACACTTGGCTTGGGATTTCGCTGTCTTCATTCATTCAGATTTAGAATTTACTTCTTTTGAAATCACAAATTTTGCAATGTTATAGGTAAAGAAGGATGGTTAGTAAAGGGTGATATGTTGACCTCCAACCTTGATGTTTAGTTGCAGTTTATTTTTATGGGAATGACTACAATACATGAACCATGCCACACACCACAGCATTTATGGCCTAAGCTATTTTTCAATGCCCATCCTTAGGTTGAGCTTTTAAAACACAGACATAAAAAAACAACATACACAATCAGTGCACACATTAAGAAGCAAAATAAGATTTTTAGTGAATATGTATGTATGTATAAAGTGTTGGTCATTCTACTATATATATACTATAATCTACTATACTTTAAACCTTTATAAACTTAATATATCAATTAAGGCCACAGAAAACTGTCATTTTAATTTGATAAATCAGTCACAAATAATCCTAAAAATCATTTGCTTTCTAAAACATAAGAGGAAAAATCTTCCTCCCAGTATCGGAGTTTAACATATTAAATTGAGGCAAATGATTGGGAGTGTGAATATTTGAATTTCCCTCTAAGTTGTTTTACTTTGGCATTTTTGACTGCTGTTCATTTATGAGAAGATAGGGCTGCTCAATTAATCGAATTTTAATCACGATTACGATCTGGGCTTTCAACGATCATTAAAAATGACTGAGCCGATTATTAGCCCCTCCCTCATTTATCCGCGACACCTTAAAGGCCGGTCCGTGAAAATATTGTCGGGCATAAACCGGTCCGTGGCGCAAAAAAGGTTGGAGACCGCTGATTAAGAGGACCCCAGGGAAGCTCGGAAAGCTAAGCAGAAGTTATTTGGAGAGGAGAGTGACTGCTGTTGGTTGAAAAGAGGTAAAAAAAAAAACTTCAGTGGTGTTGCACACTATTTTATATTATTTTTTTAAAGTCATTGTTAACCCTTTAAAGCCGGTCAGAGCAGCACGCTCCGTTTTGTGTAACTATTTTTAAATCCCTGTAGAACCTGAACCGTGTAAGCTAGCGCAATAATTTGTTTTGCATATGAAACCGGAGGAGTTGTACTTACATCTGATGCCATCAGCTTGTCCTCGGTCACGGTTTCCTTCCACATAAAGCTTTGCAAATATTGCATAAAAAGCGCTTGCAGGAACAAAAACATAATATTCCAGACACACGCTTTGCCGATCCGATCAGCTGTTCGTAACACTTCCCACAGTGAAACAGACGTCAGCGCAAACTGTCGCATGTCCGCCATTTCCTGGCCGAAACCGGAAGTGACGTCATTCTCGCGGAAATGTAGTTTTTTACTTGTAGGCCTTAAAAGCCTATACTGGTCATGTTTGACTTTTCTAAATAGTTGCTGGGATGCTTAGAACTCGAATTGCACTGCTGGAAATAGTTTATTTTGATGCACCTGCTGTTTTCTTTGCAAATTTGCATCATAGGATTGTTTTTTTTTGTTTTTCCTGCAGTATATAAAAATTGGTGTATCTCCAAAATAAAACTATGAAGACACTCACAATAAGTTTCCTGTTGTTGTAAACTATTTTTTGCAACTTTTTTTGTATTTAAAGTTTTGAGGGGTAAACCTCTTAAATTTCTCCAAGTAGAAATATATGTAAAAAAAACAAAACAAAAACGATTTTCAATTTTTTTTGTAGTTTATTGCACTTTTTTGCAATTAATGTAGTTACTATGGACTTAATGCATACATATTATTAAAATATGGGCTATAACAGTTGTATAGCAACTTGAAATGCTCCCACAAATGGCACTACAACATGTAAAAAAATAATATAAGCTCTGGCGGACTTGGTTCTATGGTAGGTCTTAAAGGGTTAAATAAATATCGTCAAATAATCGAGATCTCAATTTCAGTGAAAATAATCGTGATTATCATTTTTGCCATAATCGAGCAGCCCTATGAGAAGAAACTGCTAAGTAATTATAACCGAGATTTTTAGCTGGTATTTCAACAGATATATGATTATTGAAAATATTTCAAAGTGGCCCATGTGTTGTTAGTGCTCATCAGTGTCCTTTTCTGCTGAATTGTTAACCACAGTGATGGCGTTGAGACTGAGAAAATCAGCCGATGATTTTTGTAATCACATCTCTCAACCTTTTCCCACTCGTGGGTTGTGTTTTTTTTTGTTTTTTTTGTTGAGGGGGGTAGTTTGATAAATCTGCTTTAGTGATATTAAGTGGTTTGGAAAATTTTTGCTCACACTGTTTGCCACAGTATGACATCTCATGCCAATCTAATCTCCGCTTTAGTCTCAGTGAACTGTAGCAGTCATCAAGGCGAGGTTTGATCTGGACTTGAAACAGCCTGAGGTTAATGGCAGAGCGTGCAGGGGCTTATGCAGCCCTGAGCTGCACATGAAACGCAGTAAATGCAAATGCCAAATTGGCGAGTGCCCAAATACCTCTGTAATTATAGTCCCACCCTTCTCGCCTCCTCTCTGTGCCAGATTGGAGTCCTGTCAGCGTTTGTTTTCTGGTTTGGTCCTGGCCTGTCCACACTGCTTTAATACCCCCAATACACCAGCCTCTTTACACCAACAAGTTGACTGTGGGCAGCTCAATTCTCCCTTTCAGCTGCGTGAATGACAATGCTGCTGCTTACTGGCTATCTGCTGACTAATGACCTCTCACTGGCCTCGGCTGTGCAGTTGGTCCATGTGTTTGGAAAAAACTACCTGTCAACACCACAGTATCACACAGGATCGACAAAGATCATAAAAGGTATCAGAAGAAGCAAAATGTGGGATTACTGAAAGAAGTCTAGTTGCCTTATTAATGTTAAAACCAGCACGACTGGTTTCTCCCCGGAAAGGTGAATAGCATGTGTAACATGTATGCTGCTTTCCAATAGAGATTATTATGAGTGATGATGTTATGGAGAATCACGTAGTCAGATTATGATTAAACTGCACGACGAGAATCGAAGTTTAAAGCCTCACAACAGCAAATTATTTCCTTTATACATTAAGTCAGTAAGTAAACACAAAAAATCTGTATAAAAATTTATTAAAAAAAAAACAAAACATGTTGCAACTTCTTAAGAATGGTTAGACTGAGCAAAGTTTGGTTAGACTCTAAGAAGGCATCATATTCAGTACCTACACATTACAACAATGCCATATTCAAATAATTCATGTCAACCTGAGAGTTGTACGAATACACGAATACATAAAAAATGTCAACCACAGAGCAGATTACAGCAACAGCAGTTTCCTCCTTAACGTGCGTCAGCGTTGTCACTTTGTTTATGACAGGCATGCCTTTTGTCTTGGAGTAGCTGATTAAACTTTCAGTTGTGGTTTTTATATACATCCTAAAAATGGCCCCTCGTAAAGGTGATTACATGAAACATTGTGTCACTGTCAGAGCATGCTTGTTGCTCAGCTTGCATCTGGATGGTATCTAATTGAAGGCTTTTTATATGTTCTGATCCCCACAGGCTGTGCTTCTTAATGCTAAAGGTTTAAATTAGAAGAAGCCACTTGCATTCACTTTTCTTCAATTTCAAAGGCGATATTTGCATCCTGTTCAGCATCCTTAAATGCTGAACATTTGGTAGTTGAAGACTCTTAAATATGACCACTTAATTTTAGAAAACTCACAAAAACCTCACCTGACCTTGAACTTGTGATTAGCGTTTTGTAGACATGGAATGTAGTGGATATTACCATCACTTGTATACCTACTAACAGTGGACTTTTCACTACTAATAGTGTAGAAGCAATGCCAGTCTTTCAAGGATACTGGTTGCCCTTGTCCTTCCAATTTTAACCCTGTACATGAGGACAGGCTCCCATTAGAGCACAAGTTAAAGAGAATGAGGCCAAACTATGCAAGCAACAGTTTCGTTCCCAAGTAATCTTGACAGTTAATCAGAATTTTTTCCCCCCTTTTATAATATGACAATATGATGATTAAAAACGCACAAGTTGACGTCAAGTTGACGTTAACATGTAAAATTGATATGTTAAATATGTATGCATTTTCCTGGAGAAAAAAACTTGACTCAATTGCTTGTAATTGATAGATAAAGTGGGTTTTTAAAGCATTTGAATGGTAGAACCTCTGTGTTAGAAAGAAAAATGCAAACAGCCATAAATTTTGAGGATGGTTATGATTTTCAATTACTCGAATAGTAAATAAATTATAAAATCATTTTTAAAGGACTGTTTCTTGTCTTATATCTTTCCTTGTTAGTACTTAAGTTTTCAATATACTCTGTTGAAGAGTATAAGCAGCTAGAAAGATCATGTCTGAGCAGTCATTCCTGTTATACTTCTTTGAAATCTGCTTAAAGTCTCATGCACAGTCGGTGCATTGTAAAGTCTCCAGACGTCTGTGCAGTCATAAGAAATTGGCAAGCATGTGTACATTCTTATGGACCTTCGCACTCACCTAATAATGACATTTACATCACTTAGACCCTATCGGACTTGTAGACCAGGCAGGAATAATCAAGGTTTTAGTGTGTAACATGCCACTACTGTTTGAATATGGTGGCAATGCAAGTAAAAGCTATTTGTCAGCCACTGAAAGTAGAAGTTGGTACTACATACCAGGCTTTGGACCTGTGATACACATGTGTCAAGGTTAGATTAGATGATACTGTGTAAACAGGAGAAACTTGCAAAGGCAAGTGCAGCTGTCAGAAAGTTCTCTGCGGAACATCTTCAAAATGAAAAAGAAAATGCAGTCCAGTTCAAACCCAGGTAAAGAGAGCCTGTCGCAAGTAGTCCACATCATAGACAGTATAAAATCTGGATGAAGATTCTGTGTTTGTAAAGTGAAGCCAAAGCAGAAGGGCCACAAACCTGCATTCATTCTAAACTCCTTTTGAAAACAGACTCACAGTTGTATAAAATCTTTCCTGTGTTTATGGGCTCATTTGCTAGTTTTAGGACATATTGAATAAAACACGAAGTTCTTTTTGTAAATTATGCAAATTTTGAGTGGTTAAAAACAAAGTTTATCTAGGATATCCTAGGACTGGGTGATATATCGAGTTTTTAAAAAAATATTGATATATTTTCATACGAGATATAAGATGTGACAATATCGATATAGTCTATGTCACGTTATAATTATACTTGTGGAGTCGCAAGTTTGCCTCTCTTTCGTCCACTTTTGTCTCTGCACAACATTACTCTGGCTCGTCTCTCCTTCACTGAACACAACTCCCCCTCCCCCATAGCTTCACCTACAGGCAACGACAAGATGGACACAGCAAATCTCCGTTAAAGAGTTACCGCAGATCGCCCAGTGCATGGGGCTGGACGGCGTCAACGTGTTAGCGAGCTAACGCGCTAATGAGCTAACCGCGCTCTGTTATGCACAAAAACGACATTGTTTTCTTTTATTTATGGAGCATTATTATTTAATAAATGCTGATAATTTATTTTTGAGTAATTTCTTCAAGTGCCTGTGTGACATCTGGGACACAGCTTTGACTAAGAACTCTCTTTTTGTTCTTACTTTATGGCTTTAAAAAAATATCGAGATATATATTGTATATCGCCATCCAGCTAAAAGATATCGAGATATGAGTTTTGGGTCATATCGCCCAGCCCTACGATATCCTATTATTTAATGACTTAACAATCACGGGTCTTTACAAGGATGTAAGAAATGCTCTGATCAGGGCATTATAATGAGACTACTATTCACTGGATTGGACCATGGTGGCTATGTCCATACTGTATATTGTCTATGGGTGGGAAGTGATCTTTAAAGAGTCATTAAATAGTTCCCAGTGAATATGGGCTAGGATTCTTCCTGTGAAATGTCCTTTCCTATTTAAAAACCCAGAAAACATGCTAGCCAGTGCCAAACACTTTGTCACATTTTGTTGTCAGAACTTTCCTGTGAGAGATTGCTGATCTGATTATTTAATCATAAATTATTCAGCCTGGAACTTGCCAGAATTGTTGGGAACACCAGAGCTGTGCTATTTACTGAGATGGCTTACCCCTTAACACAAAAGCCCTGGTTGTTTTATGAATAAGTGCAATACTAAAACTGCTATCATGCTTGTTCTCTTCTTGGAAAATTAAATGTCTACTATGAAATTTAGAGTTCCCTTGTATTTTTGATGCCTATGAGTAATGGGGGCTGCCCCAATCATTTTGGAGGCTGCTTAACAACTAATCAATGGCTCTCAGGTTTCTTAATATAGAGTAAGAGTGGGACTTTCATAAGCAGCGGGAGGCTATTTCTGCTCAGTCATCATGGTACTGGGTGTGTATATGTGAGCGAAAAAAGGAAGCAGGGAAAGTTCATTCAAAGTACTAGATAATAGAGGGTCTCATGACTGAAAGCTGCAATCTTCATGTGGCAAGATAACTGACAGATGCCATGTTGGCTTCAGGTGCAGGCTCAGCTTCAGTGTTGTACTTTCTCTAAAGTGCTGGCACCCACAGTGCACCCCAGTGACTCTGCAGCTTGTGTTACTACACCGTCACAAACCACATCAGAAACGAGCTCGGTTACACTGATGAGTAGGCCGCAGGGACAACATACAGAGGGGGACGTTTTCCTCTCAGAAACCCAAGAAGTCCCTAAAGCTGTGATTCATGCTGCCTCATGTAGTTTTTCCTGCCGGTGCTTTAAGGTCAATCTCGAGAGATGCAATGGAAATTTCAATAAAAATCCCTGATTACAGATCCACTCAACCTACATCCTGAAACACAGCTGAGTTGCGCTCTGTGGCAGCACTATTTCAATACCTGCCCCTCCATTGCTCTGTGGGGGTTAAGTGACTTTTCTTTACTTGGCTCGTTTCCTCTGTAACACA
Organism: Maylandia zebra; assembly: GCF_041146795.1. NCBI lineage: Eukaryota > Metazoa > Chordata > Actinopteri > Cichliformes > Cichlidae > Maylandia > Maylandia zebra. The sequence goes on from NC_135184.1 coordinate 10,728,700, forward strand.
AACATTTGCTGAAAGCCTATAAACAGTCTCTGAAAAAAACGTTATTTAATTGTACCTGCATTTTAAAACCATCTCCTGCTCTTGCCACTGTCTCGTGCAGGCGTGCTCTGTTTGCAGCAAGAATTACTAGGTCAGCCTTCCATACAGGCAGTGATGTGGCAGGGTTGAAATCCTCCTCACTGCTGTTGTGGTCTCTGTCTCCAGGTGCATGATGAACCTACTGTGCTGTAGCTGTCTAAGCTAGTCAGGTTGCCTCACCATGGCAAAACCTGGGAGCGACAGAGATGGAGCCATGGTGGATAAGCAGGCGGGGAAGAAGGTATGTGACTCTCTTACTTCAAATAGAAGCTTCTATTACCATCCTGTGGTAAACACAAGGAATAGTTCCTGCAAGTTTACAAAAGTGATACTTGTTTTCTTTACATTTTCTTGGGGAAATACTGTACAAAATTGGACCCCAAATAATACACAGGTGATTTTAAATACAACTAAATGAATTCAGAGTTTGGCAGAAACTGTCAATAGGATCACATGATCAATGAAAATGGCATTTGAATAAACAAAGATTGACTGCTTGGTTCACATGATATTGTAGAACAATCTGGTTCATTCACATTTTCTTTCATCGAGCAAACCAGGTAAAATAAAACTAAATTGAGAAGCTGTTATTGATGCTAAATCATGTGGCATGCAGAGAGTGTTGGACTCCAAGACAGCTGACTTCTTTTAATGCTTCTTTAGAGTGTGTGTGTCACTTTTTGCTTCCTGAGTGACAGGGGTTTTTTTGTTTTGTTTTTTTGTTTCAGTTCTCAAACATCTGCATGAATGTTTCTTGGGTTTTAGAGCTCTGATGTGTAAACACTCATCACCCACTTGCTGAACACTAACATCTGGGCACCAGCAGGGAGCACATCTAAGCTTGTAGCGGCATTATTCATTATATTGGCTTGTTCTGTAAATGTCAGTGCACTTCAGCTGCCATACATGTACATGTTGACATCAATGCGGTTATGTTCGGCCAACATTGTGATTTGATTGTATGTAGTTTACCAGTGATAGAACGAGATAAATCTTGTGGTTCATCAAAAGGATATTCTTAACACAGCATATATTTCTGTGGGGCTTTTTTCTATTGTGATACAGTATTCTGCTTTAACCCAGAGATGCACTCGAATGTTGTGCGTGAGAAATATCTGACGTACTATCTCCTATATTACCATGCAAACAGGGCTTAATTGCCCTTTTCTACATAAATGCAAGGAAGCATTTGTGTCTGCCTTTATTTTCAAGGCAAAGGTACTTCACATCTTAGCTCTCATCTACTTTCAGCCATGCCAGACACTTCAGCTTTGCACAGCTGGCACATTGCTTCACTGAGATCAAAGAAGCACCATGCTGCAGACATTTTCCTCCTGCCAGAAATGTATTTTACTGCACCAAAGTGCAGCACACTAAAAGTAATGGTTCTGAAAAAGCTTTGTCTGCAGATCAGAGTGCAGAATAACCCAGTAACTGAAAGACACTGTGATAATGGCGAGATTAGTGGTATTGCTGTGGGTTGTGTTTGATGCTGGAGTGTTTTCGCTCCACCTCCACCGTGTGTATTTTCTGTAGAATCAAATAGTTTTATATGTGCATGGAGTGGCTAAATTCAATTCAGGCATTGAAAACCAAAATTACAACCATAGAAGCAATCAGCAGCTGCAAGTGGGAGGGATAAAATTTAACATCTTGTGTCTTTTGAAGTGGGTGTTGTCGTCTTTTCTGCTCAATTATGGCTCCGATTTTGGTCACCAAAGAAATGCAAATTACCCAAACGAGGTGGTACTTGTGTTCAACAGGAAGCCACCCTGTATATGTAGGTAATTTTCTTGCTTTATCGTCCCATTTCAGGCTTTTCGTGGTCAACCTTGCTTTACGTGTTTTCAGTATTATAGCTATTAAATTTGAAGGGTTTGAGTTAGGAATTAGTTGTCACTGCAACATCAGTTAATCTGAGTGTCTCACTCAGTTTGTCTATAAAATGTCTGAAAGTTGTGATGCAAGTATGAGATAATCTACCAAAGCTGTGGGGGACGACCCTAAACAATTTTTGTCTGACCAGCAGGCTATATACAGATTATAATGCAATGCATTTGAGGACTGGGACTGCAGATATATTTTTGAATCGGATATGATTTAAATTGATGATCAGTAAAGGTGCTGTTGTGCATTAAAAAGAAACTGTTAATCTATGAAGTCTGATGGTATTGAATGCTTGCCTGGCAGTGCAGGTTGCACAGGTGTGAATATTTTCACACTCCCACAGCACAGTGCCATAATAATGGACTTATTTTTCTTCCCTTTTTTCTCTTTTGTGTGTAAACTGATGGGGGGGGAGCTCCAGATCTTGTATTCTTCCCTTGAGACTTCGCCTTGGGAACAACATTTAAGTGAGCCTCGCAAGCAGCACCCAAATACCGTATTGCAGTCGGTGTTATCTCTGCAGTAGAAGTCACGTAAAGCAGGAACTACCACCTGCGTACTAAGCTCGATCCTGTTAGCTGTCAAACTAGTTGACATGGCTTTTAAAATGAGACTGCCAGGGTTCATTTGAGGCCATTGCTCCTTTGTTTACATATCCAGGCACACTCGGCACTCAACTGAGGCCACACCTCTGCCTCGTTTGACCCGATTTTAATTCTTTGTGTGTGTTTTATTTCTTCCTCACCCTTGACAGAGCAAAGACAAGTTGTCGCCTTTCACCAAAACTCCAAAGTTGGACCGGAGTGAATTGCTGGGGAAGGAAGGGAAAGCAAAGTCTTCCATGAAGCGCAAGCTCTCCTTCACTACCAGTCCGCCCCAGGCAGAGGAGCGAGACTCCGACACGGGTAAGGAGTGTTGCTGTTCCTCTCTCCAAACAGCCATGCTGCTGGCTCACTGCCATGTCTGTACACTGCCCCCTGGTGGCCTGCTGTCAAACAGGTCTTCAAATAGTCAACAACGGGTCAATATTGTTTCGAAAACGGGACCCAAGTCAGGTCTCACTGATGAACTTGTGGCCTGTTGTGTGTATTCTGAGATGGATGAAGAATCATTCTATGAGAATGTATTCATTTTTTAGTGTTACAAATAGTAATCAGGGCCTCCTACCCCACCTCCTAATATAACACCATGTTTTGTTTTGTTTTTTTCTACATTCAACACATTATTTCCTTTATCTACAAAACCCATTTAAAAAGAAAGACCAAAACCAGCAGTGAACTATGTAGCCGTAGATATCCAGTGTATAAGTGAACTGTAAAAAGCCCCCCAAGAATCTTCACTGTTTTACATCCTCAATAGTAGAATAACCCTCTACAAATGCACTGCAATGCTGTATTTAACATTTGTTTGTTAAGTACACTATTTGTATTTTTATATGTTTTTATAAACTGCGCTGTAGAAAGACCTTTGCAGTTGTCTTGAACCTCACTGATGGTGTACAGATTTCCCAATAACTGTCACTATGTTGACGATAAAAATGCACTCATCTTAGCAGTGCAGACATGTCGTTCTTCCTCTCACTTGTGTAAACACTGTTCTAACCCCCTCTTTCAGTTAAAGTTTAACTATATGTTTATCAGATTCAAGGCCTAAAAATAGGTTACTGTATCGTACAGCTGTAATTATAATAAATAAACTGCATGTTTATGGACTGCTTGAAGTCCTGCAGGTTTGCCTTCATCTCCTCTGTAGAGCAAAGCTCAACATGATCGTTTTCATTGTGTGGTCCTGTGTCATTCTAACAGATGAGAACCCTCAATTTTGGAAGTATAATTTATGTCGCACACGTAATAAACTAGCGCGGAGAGTGGCTTTGCCTTCCAGCAGCTTCCCCCGGTCCTTTTGTTGAGCAGCTGTAGGACGAGGCGAAGAAGCGACCCCAGTGACCGCCTCGGACCGGATCTCCTCTCCTGTCTGCTGTGTTGCCATGACTCATAATCTGTGCGTGGAGTGCGAGTGTGCCTTTGTGGCTGTCTGTGTTTGAGTTCATGTGAAGCGAGGAGGGTGAGAGAGAGCAAGCGAGCGTTAATGCAGTGCTTTCCCACCCTTCCACCCCCCCCACCTTGCTCTCCTTTTCCTCCCCTCTCCCCCCCCTCCCATCCTCTCTGCTTTGCACTGTAGATGACTCAGACCCAGGCCAGTCGAGTGAGACCTGGGGAGAGAGATTAGTGCCTCCCTGCAGGATATACGCAGGTAATCGCTGCAGCCCGATCCTCAGCCCCCGCGCCCATCCACTTTGCGCTGCTATTCTGCTGTAAACACACATGCACACATGCACGCGTGTGTGTTTTCGCCTTGCATCTCCCCCCTATTACAGCTCACGCATGTCTGTGTTTAAACAACCGACCGGAGACTGGGGGGGCCCGAGGAGTGCCATGGGCACTTGGCTGGCTTAAGAGAATGCCATCTTCTATTTGTTTTTGTTTTTTTAACTGTTTGTTTTTTTTTTGTTTTAAACCTCATGCTTGTCATCTGTTTCTCTGCGCGCTCAACAGATACAAGGGGAAGAGGAAAAATGCGATGCAGTCACAATGAAGTTGCATCTTGTAAAAGACGACCTTTTTTGGTGTTTTTTGTAATTTGTCTCCAAACTCATTCTTGTTACAGATAAAGATGGACCAGACAAGAAGAAGGTGAAAAAGGAAGCTGGGGGCAAGAAATCCCAGGCACCCAACTTTTTGTTTGGGTATCCGCTGTCGGAGCGCAAACAGATGGCTCTCCTAATGCAGATGACAGCCAACAGTCCAGGTTTGTGTACTCGCCCTCTCACCTTGTCCTCAAGAAGGGTCAGTGTGTATTTGCTGCTAGATGAGTCATACTTCAGAACGTCTCTTGTTTTTGTTTTGTTTTTTAGGAATAGGATAAAAATCTTATCTGTGGTGTTTGTTAGTGATACTGTACCGCTGCTGTAGATTAGATCTGAAAATAGCTGACTTGGAGAGGGGTTAGGGTTACTGTGTTGTTTGGTTTGGTTTTGTTTACATGTTTTCTAGTAGTTATTGCAGTTTGGTTTTGTTTGTCTTTTGCTTTACTCATTAAAGGAGCTGTTTGACAGTGTTAAGCCTACAAAAAACTGACTCCAAATGAATTTGAGAGAATCGGGTCAGGATATTTGGGAATTAAGCTGTGGTGCTGGAAGGGGATGAAACTGCATTGTGGGGGGGCGGTACCATGCGACTTCCTGCTGCCGTAGTCTGTCTACTACAGGAGATTTTTGCTGTACCCTGTGCTATGTGAAAAAGTTACTTCCTCTTGATAAGTTGAATAATATTTATTTCCTTTCCATTACGTTGTTGGCAGTTTTGAGAATTTTTCTTTTCCCCCAAATATGGTCTCTAGTCACTAGACCTTTTTTTTTCTTTCTTCTTCATTTGTTCATGTATGTCATGCTTCGTCACCGGTGCTCATCAGCAGTCAATGAGAAATTGGTGACTGTTACAGTAGACAGTTTGAGGGGAATGATAACCCTCATTTGTTAGGAAAATGGTCTGAAATGTGCACACGTACCTTCTCCATTGCACAGTCTGACTGTGCTTTATATGATGCTATCTGTAATGCTGTAGTAACGGACTGCTCTGTTATTGCCAACAAACGGGATATTCAGTGGTGGAAAAAGTACTCAAATGATCTGATGTTTGTCAGTTAGTCCATTTCCATATCTTATTAAAGTAGCTCTGATAAACATTACAGTGCATCTTCCGGAAATCACGGAACTGCATTTGTCTGAATTTGCATAGGTATACATATGTGCATGTCCTCCAAAGTAACCGACATCATGTAGCCGATGAAGATGATGGTGTGCACAGATAAAACGGAGGGACTGCAGAGTTCACCGCTAAAGGAGAGAAGTAAAAAATGAATAATAACATCAGTATTCAAAAAATGTGACTGCACACAGATACATTTTGTTGATGACAGTCTGCACAGCTGTGTGTAGGTTCTGTTTAGCACCAACACACAACCATGCCAGTCCCATGAGTGCTATTCAGTTTCCATTACTATGGCAACCCCCATTTCATGTTTCATAGACCCATACATGTTCTTTCAACTATTGCTGTTTGTCTACAGCCTGAATTTGTAGCAAACGGCAGTAGATCTAGTTTGCTTTAGGTGAAGGTGCTGTCTTTCTGTCTGAGTGAACCAGGATGTTGTGAATTCAGTGAACTCTGTACTGACACCATGCATTCAAACGTGCATGTGTAATTCCTAGAAAGGTCCAGATGCATGTATGCTTACTCAGACATGGGTTTAAGCAGTCTCTCGTTCCCAGTAAAACTGGATTCACTGTAGTTGTTCAGTCTAGAGAGAAAAGCAGTTGTCTTAGTGTGTGATGTGCTTTTTTTTCTGTCTCTCTTCCCTTCGAGCATCATTTAAGTCTTTTTCGCTCTCTCTCTCTCCATGTGTCCAGACTCTACACCGAGTCACCCCTCACAAACGACCCCTGTGCAGAAGAAAGTCCCCAGCAGCGCCTCGTCTCGGCAGAAAGACAAGGTCAACAAGAGGAACGAGCGAGGGGAGACTCCCCTTCACATGGCAGCAATCCGGGGAGACGCTAAGCAAGTTAAAGAGCTCATTAGCCTGGGAGCTGATGTCAATGTCAAAGACTTTGCAGGTACGACGCCCCAGGAGATGATCATTTAACAGCTTTCATCATGTCCCAGCAGTTGTTAATAATGACATTAGACTGAGTAACAGATGCTGATGCAAAGGCAATGTCTCAACATGAGCTGTAATCAGTCTGCGCATTACTACTGCTTATGCAGCTGTTGGTATGTCGAGTAGTAGAATTGAGAAAACAGCTGGTAAAAATTTTTTAAGACTCTTCTCCTGTCCTCACCAGGTTGGACGCCTCTGCATGAAGCCTGTAATCTTGGTTACTATGATGTGGCCAAGGTCTTGATAGCAGCAGGTGCAGAGGTGAATACACAGGGTCTGGATGACGACACACCACTTCATGATGCTTCCAGCAGCGGGCACAAAGATGTAAGAGCTTTGAGTTAGTCTGTAACTGAAGGTCTTAAAAGTATATTGCACTTAAAAATTTTGATTAAGGACTCTGCACAGGTCTGATGTGTGAAATTGTTACAGAATGTAAGAAGGACATTGTCTCAGTGCACTTACAAAATTTGATTAAACATTTCTGAGAATCAAAACAAAAATACACAAATTGATTTAAATTTGGCTTATCACCAAACTCGGACAGCTTCCAAGCGACTGCTACTTTTAGGTCGCTCAGCAGAAGACCTGTTTTGTCTTCCTGCACTGCCTCTAAGATACATGGTGCATCTCCTTCAGCTTTTCAAGACGGTGACCTTTCAACTTTGTGGAATTTGTGGATTTGGCAGGGAGACATATTTGGCAAGTAGGGAGGTTGGTGAGCCAAGATTATGTCAACATAGCCAGAAAAACGTACGTGTTCATAATGCACTCTGTGCCGGCACAGGATGGCACGCATCACAGTTCAGGTCGTTTGTGCTGAATATTTTCCTTAGACGTCTCAGGATGTTAGATGAACTCGAGCGAGGTGTCAGTGTCACCTTGGGGGATAAATTTACAGTGAATAACAATCTTGCGAATGTTGACAAGCATGCTCCTGTTCGCACTCCTGTTCGCTCAGGAAACTGTGGACTCTGTAACTGAAACCTGCAAAAAACTTTTATCATAGCTGGACACCCCCCCCCCCCACCCCCCCACCCCCCCACCACATGAAAGCAGAGTCAGTCTGACAGATAGAAGTTGGCTGCTTCAAGTTTTGAGGGCTGCGGTGAAATCGTAGACCACACATGCAAGCGATCAGAATCTAGCCTAAAAACGAGCAAGCTAAAAATAGCAGCAGCACTGAAAACTGACCCAAGAGGATGACTTTAAAAGGGAGATCAGCCAAATTTTTATCTGGTGTGCTTGTATGTATTCATGAGCCAATTCTTTTTTTGATCGCACCTCTAATATAAAGGTTGCACAAGTCCATCCTTAATGCAGGAATAGTCAGAGTGCTGTTACATTTATATGTGGACATTGCATACATGTTTGGGGGTTTTTTGTTTTTGTTTTTTGGCTGTCTTTAAATGTTAAGTCAAATATTTATTTCTGTTGCATCAACTTGCAGAATGTAGTATTTTATGATAATGATAAGAAGACGGCCACTCTTAGGTCATCAGCCAGTAAATTTGTTTTTAAGTTGTTCGAGTTTAAAAATGATCAAAATGCATCAGATTGCGTTAAAGTGCATTTTGTTACAATTTTAAATGCCTTGGTAAAATGTTATATTTTACCTTTAAAAAAAATCTAAGGCATGTCTGTCTGTCTAGGATTTCTCAGTGTAATTGTTGTGTTTTCTGTAGATTGTGAAACTTCTGCTTCGTCACGGTGGTAACGCTTTCCAAGCCAACAAGCGCGGCGAGCGCCCGGTGGATGTGGCCGACTCTCAGGAGCTGGAACAGCTATTAAAGGGAGAAGGAGCCGTGTCGGACCATGATGACAGCTCTTCAGGTGATTGTCCCTCCTGTGTAATATTTATGTTTTGTTTTTTTACTCCCCTGTCATCGACATCCAGTAATGTGTCCACTGTAAATGAAGCTTAAGTCTACTGTACTCCACAGAATCTGAAGACCCGCCATCTGTCAATCCATCCAGTGTCGATGACAACATGGAAGACTCTGATACTGAAAAGGACTCTGCCACGAAAGCATCGTCTTCCATGCCAGGGATGGATGAGTACGAATTTAAGGACGAGGAAGAGGAGGACAATCTCGGTAAAGCCCTGAATGACAGACACATCCTCAGGAGGGAGCTACGACAGCCGGAGAAGGAGGACAAAGACAGGAATCACGTTGCAGTAAAGCAAAGCAACAAGGGGGATTCCTCATCAAAGTCCAAGAAGCAGAAGACGTCTCGTGTCCACTGCAGCTCGGATACGTCCAGCGACGAAACGGAGAGCCTCTCAGAGAAGAGAAGCTCCCCCACCTGCTCTCATAGCTCGGAGAACGTCAAGCCGGACACGAGGTCGAAAAAGGACAATACCGAGCAAAAGGACAAAGGTAAAGTTAAGAGGAAGAGCAAGAGCCAGAATAAAAACAAGGAAAACCAAGAAGATGGGAAAGAAAACAGTAAAACGCTAGTCCTCTCTCTGGCAACAGTGTCTGAAAGCACAGAGAAGGGCCGGGAGGAAGACTCTTTCAAGATGTCTTTCAGTCCCAAAGATGACTCATCCGTCCACCTCTTCCACTTGTCAGCCATCAAATCTCCTAAACTGAACCACAGCCTGACAGATAAACAGACACCACTCAAACAGGAAAATGCGAAGATGTGCGTTTCCATCACTGACAGCTCGTGTCCAGTGGACGGTGTCAAATACAACCACTACACAGACGCAGACTACTGCATTGAAGGCTCCAGCACGAAGGGGTGTAAGCACAAGGAAAAGAGCAAACATCAACAGAAAGACTCCAGTGTGGACGGCGACGACGGCCACTCGAGCCCCTACAAAGACGGCAGCATAGGAAACAGCATAGACAGCGAGGGTGCCTTACGGAAGACTGATTTAGACGGAAAAGTCGTGAAGAAGCATAAATTTAAACACAAGGAGAAAGACAAACACCGCAGGGAATATGAGGCAGAGCGGAGCCGCCAAAGGCAAAAGGAGGCCAGGAAAGACAGCCACAGGAATTTGGAATTTGACAGAGAGTTCTGGAAAGAAAATTTTTTCAAAAGTGATGAGACAGATGAACCTCTGCCAGTAAAAAAGGAAAGTGAAGACAGCAGCTCGCTTCAGAAGACTGCTGATTCCTCTCCTGTGAAAGATGAGCGAAACCCAAAGGAGAAGCACTCCGGCAGCAAGGAAAAGAGGCCAAGAGAGGAGCGAGAAAAAGACAAGAGCGTGAAAAAAGAGCGGAAGGAGGCGGCAGGAAGAGAAGAGAAGGTGAAGGATTCAAAGCTCAGCGAGCATGACGAAAAGGTGGACTGCCACGGCTCAGGGCGGATTCCTGAGGAGTCGCTGCAGAGCAACAGCATGAAAGAAGAGACAGAGGAGAAACCCATAAGTGGGATCACAGCTGATCAAGAACAGCTGGAGCCTGCAGAAAAAGGCTCACGCGAGAAAACTGACAAGAGGCTCCCAGGAAAGGAAAAGGACTCAGACAAAATGGAGAAAAGGCATCTTGACAAGGAAAAAAAGGTCAAAACAGAGCACTCTGACAAAACCGAACCACAGAACTCAGTGGATCGTTGGAAGGAAAAGGAGCGAGCGGGATCCATCTCTTCCGTTTCGCCTGGAGAGAAAAGCTACAAAGAAAACGAGAAGCTGAAATCTTTAACCACAACAAAAAAGCATGAAGACAGCAGGAAAAGTAAAGATAAGTTCGACAAACGGTCTGATAAGGAGAGGCAGGACAGAGACTATAATGCCGGGGATCACAGAGAAAAGGATCGCACAAGCTCTGATAGGAAAGGAAAACCTCTGGAGAAGACCACGGATCACAGTAAATCTGATCGCGCCAAAGAAAAGGACTTTGACAGGAAAAGAAGAGATAAAATAAAAGATGGAACGCTGTCCTCGACCTCCAATCTGAAATTACTTTTAGAGGAGAAGAAAAGCCATCTCTCTGAGAGCGGCAAGTCCTTATCTACAAAATCAAAGGAGGAAGCAGTGAGAACGCCGGAGAAGGATCGCGATAGGCGAGACCGTGACAAAGACTCGGATAGACACAAGGATAAAGAGCGACACAAAGACCGCTCTCAGCAGGCCAAAATCAGCAAGGCCAAATCCAGTGAGACGGAGGCAGACAAGGCCAAATTGAAAGCCCCGCCAGCAATACGAGACGCCAAACCAAAAGAAAAGAGACTTGTGAACGATGACCTGATGCAGACCAGCTTTGAGCGCATGCTCAGCATGAAGGACCAAGAGATTGAGCTGTGGCATCGGAAGCACCTAGAAAAACTCAAACAGAAAGAGCGGGAAAGGCTTAAACAGCGGCCTGTGGCAGATCCGGGGAAGTCCAAGCCTAAAGACAGAACAAAAACAGAACCATGTTTGAGTAAGGAGCTAACACGCTCAAAAAGCTCTGATACATCTGATGTCCACAGCAGAGATAAATCCCTGAAGGACGGCACTAGCCCCAGAACGGTGTCACTTGATGGGAAGAGTCTGCCCTCTATCAGCGCAAAGGTCATATCAGCCGTGGAAAACTGTCTGACGAGATCACCCCGTCCTGAGAATGACCGTTGTGGCATCATTTCCAGGTCTGTTTCTTTAGTCTCTGTTGCCAGCTCGGAGGATTCATGCCAGGCAACGACATTAACTCCCAGAAATGCCGAATACGATTCTGATGTAAACATGGAAGCCTCAGACTCCCAGCCTGCATTTCTCCAGTCTTCCCTCGTCATTCAAGCTACAAGGTCGCCGTCTGTTCACGATAAAGACTGCAACAGTCTTCCAGATGTTTCACAAGGTAATCGAGTGATGTCCGGCAGGCATGAATCTCCTTACCTCAGGGCTATTCTGGATGAGGATGCCAACTCATCAACTGAAGGCAAAGCTGTTGAAAATCTGCCAAAATCCAACCTGACTGCGATCCCAGGAGAGGAGCCGAGAATGAAGGAGGCCTCAGAAACCACAGAGAGCCTGAGTACACAACAAAATTCAAATTCAGTTACCGATTCAGTCACAGAGAGGGAAGGAAGCACTGCTGGATGCTCGACAACGCAACTGTTAAATAAAGATCTTCCCAGTAAAAGCGTGACTCTTCCACAGTCCAGCAGCTCACAGTGCAGTAGTTCTCAAAGTGGGTCGGAGGAGCCGAAACCTCTTCCTCTATCTGAGCCTCCTGCTGTCCAAGACATCCAGTGTCAGATGGAGACTTCACAGGCAGAATGTGTTACTAAAGAATCTGATCAGCCGTCAGTACCTACAGCTTCTCAAGCTGCTGAGCTGTCAGCACTCACAAACACAAAGCTCTTCCAGCATAGAGAACCACTCCCGTCTTCTGGTATTGAGAATCAGCAGCAGGCCGAGTTAGTTACCACGGAGGTTTCTGACCAAAAAGACACACTCGTGGAGACCGCTCACGGAACAGAACCAGAAAATATGGAAACGGATGCAGAAAACTTGACAACAGAAGCGGCGGGGAGTCCCATACCGTCCACCAGCTCGCACATTCCCACCTCTGCTGCCAGAGAATCCTCAACGGGTTTCAGCAGATCCGATGAGTGCAGGCCTTCTCAAGAGGATGCAGATGCAAGTGGCCAAGACTGCAAGAAATCACAGCCTTCCAGCGACATCTCAGGCCCATGTCTCGATGCTCTTACAGAAAAGGAAAGCGTGTCCTGTTCGAGCCCTGAACACAAGACTGAAGGGACAGCAGATGTACCACAAAGCTCGCACAACAGCGGTGGTGGTGCTGCTGTCTCTGCTGCAACTGAGAGTTCATCCGTTGAAGGCAGCCTGAGTACAGACTGCTCACCTGAATCCAAAGCAGAGGCCTCCTCGGAGCCCATGGAGGTCACGCCTGCCGAGGAGAAACCAGAGTCGTCCTCAGCTCTAGAAGAGCAGAGCCAAAGCGCTGTCCAGTCAGCGGATCCAACAGACGTCAGCAGCAGCGCCTCAGGGAGTTCCTCTCCGCAATCCGGAGACCGGGAGTCCGACTCCTCAGGGGCGAAACTCAAGATTCGCGTAGCAGACGAGGAAATGGACATTCACGTGCCCCATCCACGCAAGAGGAAGATGCCGAAGGTGTCGCTCTCCCAGCCGTGCTCCACCACTCAACAAGAGAGGGAACAGCAGTCGCTAGCGGCTATCGTTGACTCTGTAAAGCTGGAGGAGATCGAACCTTACCAGTCGGACAGAGCTAACCCATACTACGAGTTCCTGCACATCCGCAAGAAGATCGAGGAGAAGCGTAAAGTGCTGTGCAGCGTCGCCCCGCAGCCGCCGCAGTATTATGACGAATATGTGACCTTTAATGGCTCATACCTCCTAGACGGGAACCCACTCAGCAAACTCTGTATACCAACTGTGAGTCATCATTGTTATTATTGATTTGATTTGATTTTTTAGACAAAACTGCAGCAGGGATGATGTGCATACTCTTTTATGATTCAAAACGAAGCTAGTGACCATTTGACCTTTAGTGCAAAGAACGGAGCACAATGATGGTTTGATCTCATTATGTTGGCTTCATAACATGATCCATAACTGCAGTTGAATATAAATTTACACTAATCAGGCGGCTCTAATTGATATATTTCTGGGAAGAAAAATCATTTGCTCTCCCTTTCACTGCATGTCAACGTTAACATTAAATTTGTGTCACATCCTCTATCCCCGTTTTTGGCGGTCGTGTTAATCCGGCACGTTGCACCGCTGCAGCTGTGTTGAAGACAGGGGGGTCAGTCATAGATTATACAGGGGGAGGTTATACATTTTGAAGAGATGAGACTTTGTTGGAAAGATATTGAAAAGAGAATTAAATCTCATCAGTGAAACAGAAGAGTGACAAAAAGAAGTCTAGTAGTCAGATGAGCTAATGCCAAGGCGAGCCATCCATCCGTCCACAACACAATCATTTATGTTTTCACCCAAACTGTGAGCACGCTATTGATGTCTTGCTGTTAACTGCTCATTTATTAAGGCTCAGAGCCTTAAGCATTTCATCCCCATGTTTACCAGGACAGCTGATGCTCAGTTTTCTGCATAGACGCACTGCATCACTGCTACACACCAGTACTAAACTTTAAATGATAATATTTTCTCATCTCTCAGATGTCAAACTGCAGTCCTGACCAAGTTTGTAAAAATCTTTCTCCTTTTTTAAACGGTTCGTTTGGACAGATAACTCCTCCTCCGTCATTACCTGAGCAGCTCAAAGAGATGTTCAAACAGCAGGAGGTGGTCCGCATGAAACTACGACTGCAGCACAGCATTGAAAGGGTACGTAGTTCTGCTGTTGGAGCTTCGCATTGTTAAATGTCGTCTGTGTTATGCCTGCAGTTATATTAACCATGACTGTGTTTGGTGCTGTGCTACATGTGCTTTCTTAAAAAGATTTGAGTTTCACGCTAACACACAAACGTTGGATTTATGACACTGACTGGATTTCTTTTTTCCTTCTTTAAGGAAAAGCTGATTGTTTCAAACGAGCAGGAGGTCTTACGAGTCCATTACCGGGCAGCAAGAACACTAGCCAATCAGACTCTGCCTTTCAGTGCCTGCACCGTTTTATTGGATGCGGAAGTGTACAACATGCCGCAGGATGTCCAGGTAATTAACACAAGGACATCCATGGGTTTATGTTTTACAGTCCAGTGTTTTTAGTGTATTTTGGGGAGAATTTGAGAGTTTATCATTTGTTTGTCTCATAGAGTGATGATGGCAAAACATCAGTAAGGGACCGATTCAACGCCAGGCAGTTCATGTCGTGGTTACAAGATGTCGACGACAAGTTTGACAAACTAAAGGTGAGCAATGAATCTGAAATTATAAGGAAATGGTCAGAAATATCATTGCAGGAGATTTTTATGCTATTCCAAAAAATGTAGAAAGAGTTGTTTGCTTGTTTTAGATGGTCTTATTGTCTCATATGTGAATGCTTTTAATCTTTCAGTGATTGTATCCTGCTAGTTGTTGCTTTTTACATCTAAGATGCAGATCTCTGCCTTTCATGCATCTGAGATTTATCTTGTGACATCTTGGCGTCCGTGCTCAGGAAGCCAAGAGGCAGCCAGGAAACTAAGAGAAGGGTTAGGGGTAGCCAGAGAGCAGCGACTTCCAAGTTTAAAGCAAGGGGGATGTTTATAAGTTAATTAATTGCATATGGCTATTCTCTGGAAGGAATGAAAAATAAATGTGCTAAAAGGAACCACCAACTACACTTCCTGACCATTTTATTAGGTAAACCTAACTAGCACTGCATTGGAGCCCCAGAACTGCTTTAATTTTTCATGGCACAGATTTAATAAGGTGCCTGAAACATTGCTGAGATTTTAACCCATGTTGACATGATAGCATGACACAGTTGCTGAACATCCATGATGCTCACGGTCCACCATATCCCAAAGGTGCTCTTCTGGATTGAGATCTGGTGACTGGGGAGGTCATCAGAGTACAGTGAACTCATTGTCAATTTATTTTATTTTTTATTTTATTTTATTTTATTTTTGAGGTTTGTAATATGGCACAAATACGTGGTCATTTGAGTTACTGTTGCCTTCCTATCGGCTCGACGTGGTCTGGCCATTCTCTTCTGACATCAGCAACCCTCAAGGTGTTTGTGTGGTTAAATGTCTGCAGATGGGCAGTTTCTGAAATACTTGTGAATCAACAACCATGCCACAATAACGTCAATCGTCTCACTTCTTCCCCATTCTGATGCTCAGTTTGAACTCCAGCATCTGACCATGTCCGCGTACATAAGTGCACTGAGTTTCTGCCATGTGATTGGTTAACAAGTAGTTGAACAGGTGTACCTGATGAAGCACCCAGGGAAAGTTTCTCTGGTGTCGAGCGATGGTACAGTCCAGTTTTTTGTTTTGAATTCAGCGTGGCGGAGAGCGTTTTTGGGTTTAGCAGCAGGGTGGAGAAAAACGTTTCACTTCTTGGTTGCCTTTGTTTTTTCTTCCTACCCTCTCCTCCACCAGTTCTTTCTTGGAGACGGACGCTCTTGGTCTAAATGAGAACAGCTGTTGGATGAAGTCACGACCTCTTTTTCTTCCCTCCACAGACGTGTCTTCTGATGAGGCAGCAGCACGAGGCAGCAGCTCTGAACGCAGTGCAGCGCTTGGAGTGGCAGCTCAAGCTGCAGGAGCTGGACCCGGCCACCTACAAGTCCACCAGCATCTTTGAGATCCCCGAGTTCTACATCCCGCTCGTGGAGGTCAACGACGACTTTGACCTGACCCCGATATGAGCTGTAGGACAGACGCGCTTTGCCACAGCGGAAGCTAAATTGCTGACACGAGCGGGCAGCCTGCACAATCGGGGAACAGGAAAGGAAAAGATGTGAAGCACTTATAATGAGGCAGTGATAAGAAAGAGCACTTAAAAAAAGAGACCATTTTAATTCCAGAGCTCTTAGAGTCCAAAACAGGCCTCCCGCCCACGAGGACGGGGAAGGAAGACCGTCCAGGCAACAGACGTAGCCGGGGAGCCGAGACGAGAAGCAGGGCCAGGCGGTGCAGCGAGAGGAGGCGCCGTGTGGACAACAACACCTCATCAAGCAGGGTCACACAAGTGAAAGATTTCAATTGTTTTCAAACTGAGTGTTCATACATTGTGTACAGACTGTGCTCTTAATTTTTTTTAACTTATTTTATACATAAATTGTGCATTTGTAAATAGCCATGTAATTATTGTTTTAAACTTGTAAAACAACAACAAAATGATAGATATTTTGATTGTAAACTTGTTCTGTCTGATGTTTTAATGGACCAAAGTTCTTTTTCCCCCCCCTTTTTCCCCGCTTTTTTTTGATATTGAGTGTCCTCTTTGTTTGTGATGTTGTCGTTGGCTTAAAATCTTAAGCATGTGTTGGCTTCAGTTGCTTCTTTTTTTTTTTTCTGTTTTGTTTTTGCTGTTTCTTCCTTCCTCATCTGGACATCCACGCCACAGCTGGTGTTCTTTGACTTTGGCAATTAAATGCTGTGCATGCGTTGCATTGTTTGTACTTTTTCCCTAAAGAGCTGTACTGTGGACTTAATTGTGAGGTTTACTGAAGTGTTCAGACTTTTTTTTTTTTCTTGTTTTTCTTTTTCCCCTTTTTTGCGCCATTGTGTTATGTCCTTATTGTGGCCTCACTCCTCATGTTGTTCATTGTGTCTTGTGCACATTAAAGTCTGTTGTGGCTTCCAAGGAAACAAAAAACAACAAAAAAAAAAATCATACTTTTACAGTTTCATTGTGAGATCACAACAAATCCTATTTTTTCAGCATAATGCCTTTTGAACGATAGTTCTAAAAAAGTCTATTTTAATATTTACTTGTTACATGACTTGTAGATATTTGTAATATATAATTGAATAAATTTTATTTGTTGTGAAATTAAATTTTTTGTTGGTGTGATTCTTGGTAAAAACCTATTTTTCATAGTACAGCCACCTCAGCTGAACACTATTTAGTGGTAGTACTATGTTTAGCCAGTAGATGTCACTGTAAGCAGCGCTGCACCTCCAGCTGTGACTTTATTATTTTTCCTGTTGAAAAACAGATGCAGTAAAATAAAAAATAGCCCCTCGATAAAAGAGCAGTTTTCTTTATATTATTTATTTAAATTTTTTATTATTTTAATCATGCCCTTATTGTTAAGCACGTTGCTCAGCACTTGCTGTTTTTAAACCACTATATACATAAAGTTGGCTTGGCTTGTGTTATCCTGCTGAGGCAGCCATCAGAAGGTGGGTACATTGTGGTGATAAAGGGGTGACATGATCTGCAACGATACTCCGGCTCTGGCATTAAAACAATGTTTGCGTAAATGTTGCAGATGAATTCATCAGACCAGGCAACATTTTCCCACTCTTGGTGAGTCTGTGTAATGGCCTCAGTTTAGTTAACTGGAGTGGGACCCGGTGTGGTGTTCTGCTGAAGTAACCCATCTGCTTTGACATGTTATGCATTTAAAGACGCTCCTCTTGGTGTTGGTTTGTCATCTAAAACCCGAAAGTCATGTGACTGGCTTCAAAACAGTTTGAAATGTTAGAGCAGTCCTGCTCATACACGCATGTTTTTAAGCTCAGCTTAAAGCTGAGTTTAAGTTTCCTCCTTTAGCAGATGAAGGTGAAGAGAGTCCCTTAATGTAAAGCTCTGCTGAAGCAAGTAGCTTGGGTGGAACATAACAAGCTGCTTGCACACGATTGCATCAGCATTATTATTCCAGTAAGATGATATTTAAAGGAGTATAATTAACATGATAATACTAGTCCTACATGGACCATTAATACTGACGAACATAATGTGTTTTAATAGTTTGGTTTTATTTGGCTTCAACAGATTTTATTTGTCACCTCAATCATTCCTGCACATCAATTTTATGAATGAAGGATTTACTGCGGGACTGTTACCTTCGACACCATAAGTTTTATCAGTGTGGAGCTTTTCCACTGCTTTAGTCTGTCTTTAAGGTATATTTATACATAACAGTGAGGAATGATGTGGCACCAACCCTTCCTAAAACATTTTTTAACCTGTCCTTGTGTTGCTCTGTCTTCATCTTGTGCGTTCCCCACTTTTTCACATATTCTGGCCCTGAGAAATGCAGTTTCATGCCACAGTATTTTACATACGGCTGGAAAGACAAACTTGAAGCTTGAAGCACAGTTTAGGATATGTAAACACTATGCTACATATAAATTGTCTACTCCGCAATATTTTGGATTCAAATATTATAGTTTTAATCCTTATCAATAATTTTAAAGCCTTGGTTAATTGGTTTTTTTTTGTTTTTTTTTTGCAGCTTTTAAAATACAAATCTATTAATATCTTGCTGTGTTATAGGTAAGGGTTTAAAATCATCTGCAACTGTAACAGTAAAGTTACACGTATCCGTCAATCAGTAATTATGATTCAATAATATAATGTGTAGGATTCTTAAGAGGGACACTTTGGATGAAAAGTATTTTTACTATAGGTACATTTTCGTATATTTTGGTTTGGTTATACATCACAATAATTCTCTGATTTTTTTACACTTTCTTTGACATATTCATATTCCCTCTGACACCCACAGAACTCATAACAAATGAAAATAAAATAAAATAAACATAAGCAATTGATTAAACTAATCTTGACAACTTTCAAACCTGACTTTTAGTCCAAAACATAATTTATCACAAATTTAAAGTTAATTAACCTTTGTCAAGATAAAAAAAAAAAAAAAAACTAAATCCGATTAAAATTGTAATTCGCCTTCCTCCCCTGCAGCTATGGAAGTGGTGGCCAGTTGGGTCTTTGATGAAGTTTCACAAAAAACACCTGTGGAGTTAAACGCCCCATCAGAGGGTTTCCGCGGCGGCAACAAATGAGCGAAGGGTGGCGTCGCGGCTGGAAGTCTGATCAGCTTCACGGCTTCAGATGACCTAATGAGCAACCCACAAGGCCACTAATGAGAGTGGAGACAAAAGGGGGTATGTAATTGGGCAGGGGGTGGAGTGAAAAGTAAATACTTCCTTTGTTGTTGGGGGCGAAAGAAAAAGGCAAACATAACCCACCTGCGTTGGAAGAAGCGAATTTTACGCACGACACTTTTACGCACCGACCTCTCAAACTTTGCTCCGGGCTCATATTTACGTTAAAGGTGAGCTGAATGATTCATGCGCGTCACCCGGTGACTGTGTGAGACCCGAGACCCGGTGTTTTCCTGCACAGACGCCGGATAGAAAAGGGAGTGTGTGTGTGCCTTTAAGGCGCCCGACTGCCTGTCGCTTTGTGCTGCGGAGAGACTGACGCCCTCTGGACACAGTGGACACTTGAGCGGCGGCAGAACACCATCCTGGAGAGGTTCAAAGAGAGCACAACCCCAGTCCTCCTTAAAAAAAAAAAAAAAGGAGAACCTCGAGCTCGTTAACTGCGTTGTGGTAAGTTTGAGACTCTCTAATATCTGCATTTACTCGCTGTTATTTTTTTTTTCTTTTCTTTTTTTGCGCACTCGATTCTCTTGTGTCTGCGTGCGAGTGAGACAAAGTTTTGAGCGGAGCAGGGGAGGGGAAAAAGAGAGGTGAAGAAACGCGTTCAGGACTCGGGGAGCTAATGTTCCTCACATGTTTTCTCTCGCCGTCATGCGAAATGCAACAATGTGCTGCAAGTGTTGAAGTGTAGGAGCGAGATGGGAGAGAGTGTTAAAGCGCGACAAAAATAGAAGGGGGTGAAGAAAGGGGGGAGAAAGGGAGCTGATGTTGCCAGATGTGTGTATGTGTGTTGTTGTTGTTGTTGTTCTTCAGTAAAGTAAGCAGTGCTGGCTTTGAATGAGATGTGACGCGAGCGTTTTAGAAAAGTTCAAATTAAGACTTTACAGAAAGGCAAAGCAGTGAGTTCCTGCACACGTGACAGCACATTTGCATCTACTTTAGGATGAAACTTTATTCCTGTGTGTGTGTGTGTGTGTGTGTGTGTGTGTGTGTGTGTTTAACAGTAGAAGTTAGATGTTAACTCTCACACAAAATGGAGGAGAGCTCTTCAGTCGAACAGAGCTTCACTTTCCTCTTTTGGAATTAAACTGTTGTTGTTTGTTTGCCTTAATCCTCCATTCCTGATCCAAGATCCTGTGCTGTGTCTCTCATTGATGTAGGACTTTTCCCAGTGCCTTGCTGGTGAGCCGTCAGGATGAGGCCCAGTGAGCTGATCCTCCCCGCTGTCGCCGTTCTCCTCTTCCTCCTTTCAATATTATCTCTGACCTCCGGTTGCAACAAAGCCCTCTGCGCCAGTGACGTCAGCAAATGTCTCATCCAGGTAAGGGATGCTGAGGTTTTCCCATGAGCTGCTTTTGGTTTTTGCACCTTAAACGTGGAGCCGAGTCCTGGATGTTTGTGGTGAGGCGGTGTGTGAAAGAACGAGTGTTTGCAAACAGGCTTCGCCTCCCTTGAGGTAACTCTGTGGTTGCAGACACATAATCTCAGGTGCACTTAACTCACGAATGTGATGATCTTCTCTGGAGATTAAAGCGGCGAAGTGCAGCCAAGTTCAAGCTTTTCATCCTCCAGGGTTTACAGCTGTTTTGTGTAAACAGGCACAGTTGTGTCTCTTGGCTAAAACACAAGTCAGGAGTTTAAAGCGACAGCAGTAGGTGGACGAGGAGTCCGCTTTTTTGCCGCTTTGCTTCCATAAAAGCAGCAAAACTGTACAGCGGCGCTTCTTTGAGCGGTAGCTGAATTCACTGAGGGGAAATAATGCCTCCGCAGTCGGTCTGTTTTATACAAGTTCTTCTAACAGTAAATATCCAACGGCAGCCAAAATCGAGTCTAAAAATCTGCCAGGATAAGATGAAGATTTGGACCTGGGAGCAACGATGGAATCTGTTGTAAAGAATGCAGATACATTCCCTAGATAATCCTGGAGGCGTCTGAAAGGGAGCGGACCTGTGAAGCTATCCAGCCTTCAGCTGATAGGGAGTTGGATGTCTTTCTTTCATTCTGTTTCGTTTGTTTGTATTTATTTATGTCAGGTTCTTTTAGCTCTGCTTTTAAAAATCTCACATCAAACTCATTCATGCTTGTTGACTTTTTAACATCGCTTCCTTCATGTCACTTTTTTCCTCACACGTTCGGATGGGGGGTTCAGCTCACGCGTTAACACAGACTCCTTCATGAATTCTTGTTTCGAGTTGGTTTTAGAAAGGCCAACTCTTCTCTTGATTTGACTTTCTTTCAGCTGTCAAGCTAGATTTTTGCTTGGCTGCTGTCCTGTAGGTCAGAGCTGTGTGTTTAGCTTTCCTGCCTCTTCCATTACAGTCTTTAAAGTACTGTCATTAACCTCAGTGGCTATTTCACCTGTTTAACCTCTTGTGAACGTGAGCTGCAGCTCTGTTTTGCACCAGACTCTATTCTTGGAGCACGATGTTTGCAAGTAAAGAGAGGAAGCTGTTGCTGTTGTTGTTGTTGTTTTTCTTTGTTCAAGATTTGGCTTTTAGATTGTTTAGCAGAAAAATTAACGTATCCAACAAAATCCCGAACATATTCTGCTTCCAAAGTTTGTCTTTTCTTGGATTTAGATTTATTTATTTATTTTTAATTTAGCTAAAACAAGACATTTTGAAGGTCTGGCTTTAGTCATGAAGACCAAACTCATTGCTTAATTAAATGAAATAATTAAATGTATGCAGTTTCGAGTTGATTTTAACCACTAATGTGGGTACCATGCCAAAAAAAAAAAAAAAAAAAAGCATTGCTGCAGGATTGCAAAATACATCAGTACTACAGCGCCGGCTTTAATGCAAAGGTTCAGGTTTCTGCAATTAATTAAGTTACCAAAAAATCTGCTTGGCATGCTGTGAATCAGAGCCCAGAGGGGTCTAAGCAGCCCTGTGCTCTTCCTCCGTTTTCCTGGTTGGTAATCCAACCTTTCCCCCTTTTGATCACTACGTTGCTTCAAGGAAAACTTTTCGTGCAGCAACTACCAACAGTACAACAAGACATGTAGGACATGGTTAAATGTAAGCTGTGAGCAGTGGGTATGAAAAGAAACAAGACTTAGAGGCAGGAGATGAATCCAAACTGTAGATATCGAAAATGACCATAAGTCGCCCTGCAAGATCTTGTCTCATGGGGTGAAGATGATCATGATGGTGGTGGATCAGCCCAGAACTACAAAGGAGGAGCTCGTTGACGGTCTGAAGGCAGTTGGGACCAGAGTCATCAAGAACACTATTGGTTACACATACTACCTTATAATGGACTGAAATCATCACTTCATCAAACTTACAGATTCGTCAGAGGATCGAATACTTATTTCCCACATTGTGTGCAGCTTTAGAAACTGTTACAAGGAATTTTATCTGTGCTGTTTTCACACATGCACCACAGCCCTCAACTTTTCTAAGAGGTACCCGCCGAGGATTTGTATGAGGGCGCGTAAGCATCTGATACAGCCAGAAGAGACGTCCTTTGGTCTTTCAGAGTTTGCTTTGTGTGACTGATGCACTGATGTGAGAGTAGTGCAGGTGATGGTGCGATGAATACAGAGATACTGATCTTTTCAGTTGGGGAAAATGTGGCTGAGGCGAAAGGAAACTTAAGAAGGCGTCCCAAACTGATTCTACAAACATCTTCCTGAGTTCATGTGTGAAAACGCCTCAGGAAAATTGAGAAATCCTCACGTGAATCACTGTAGCCAGGAAATTCCTGGATTTTGTTGTTTTGCAAAGGTCTTAAATTGCTAAGTGATCTAAAAACAGTTGAGGAAAAATGAGCTCTCTTCCAAAAATCTTCAGAGGAAATACAGCCTCTCGTGGCTTTTTTTTCTTTTCTTTTTTTTAAAGCTTACTTCTTTTTGGATTAAACTCCTAAACAAATCCCTTCTTCCTGGCTTGAGTTTCCCCAGAACATTTGAGGCCCTCTATTTGTTCTTTACTTCCAGGTGGCTTGTTTCGCCTGATGAATCACTGCTCCGGACAACAGCTCTGTAGCTTCCGCGACCCCGTCGACACCAACTCGCTAGCTGTCAGAGGCGAGAGCGATTTATGTGTGTGTGCGCCGTGAAGGAGAAACTTTTCTGCCTCTCCAGCCCCTCTGTAGACGCTCCATGTTGCTTGTGATTAGTGGGATTTGCTGTCCGACGCTCACTTTTGCGCTCTGCTGCCATCTCAAGTCATTTGTCTTGAATTCCCTAAACCCCCACCAAGGGGTGGGGAAACATGAGAGCAGGAGGTCGAAGAGGAGGGAGGGGAGGTTAAGGTCAGGAGGTGTGTGTGCGTCTGTGTGGAGAGAAACCTACAGTTTTGAGTCTAAGATGTGTGCAAAACTTCACAATCCAGCTCTGTCCAGGACTCTGCACACCAGGCTGTTTAGCAGGGTGGGGCAGCAGATTTCAAAGCTGAAACACAATAGCGGTCGCTCGGTGGGACGAGCGCATACTCACTTTCCCTCCAGAGCCCTTTTGTCTCGCTGCAGCCGGGCTTTGACTGATTGCAGCGGTTTCCACTTGAGAGCAAGGGTAGCCTAATAAGAGCTCTTTAAGCCGTTAAGATAACCTCATCCACCTCAGTGGGGAAATTGTTGTTAGTAGGGTTGCAACTACCGCTTGTTCTGATTAGTCTGTCCATTCGTTTTCCAGCTGTTTCCCAACAGCGTCAGGCAGAGGTGAAGGAGGTTCCTCGAGCCCAAAGCGATGTCTTCAAGCTTCTTTTGTCAAACAATATGGTGAAAAAGCAAAGAGGTTGAATTTACTATCACAGGAGATGAAGAGTTTAAGAGGCTTAGGCAAGTAAATCTTTAGTGTTTTTACTCGAATTTATATGAAATCTGCTTTAGGGTGATACCAGCCAAGAAAGAGAACTTGAAAAGAAAATAAATGGGACGAGACCTTGTTTCCTTTTTGTTTTCCTTCAGTAAAAAGAATGGAAACTCTACTTTTGGACGTAGTTATATTTTAACACTAACAGACTAATTATGTCTGTGCGTTAACTATAAAGGTAGCGCCAGAAGACAAATTGCTTGTCTCAGAATAAAGGCAGAAGTGGCTGTGTCCAAATCAGTTTGCATGTTAGCTCATTTTTTTCAGTCTTCACTTTTTTTAATGACCTGTAATTTAAAGAATAAATCCAGTGTCGTATCACACAGTAATGAGGTCTGAGTGCAGGCCTTACAGATGCCATCTTTGAGCTGTTTCTCCAGACAGCCATCCCGTCCACTGTGATATTGTGCAGCAGATTAAGGCTCTTACATGTACAGATGGATTTAAGAAGTTGCCATTTCCAAAGACGAACTGTATTTTATGTCGTCTTCTTTTTCTTTGTGCTGTTGCTGGTGTCCTTCAAACCACTGGTGCTCTGGGAGAGAATACATTTATAAAGATTGTAGCTATAAATCTGAGTCTAGCTTAATGTTGGTTTAGACAAATGATAATAAAGGGCCATTACGTAACCTTCACACTTACTGGATGATGAGGTTGTGCTCACAGATGCTAGGTGCTGCCTCTCAGCAGGCTTCTAGAAGTCAGCTGGTTGAGACAAAGTCGGGTTTTTTTAATACAGTGGGGCAAAAAAGTATTTAGTCAGCCAATTGTGCACGTTCCCCCACCTAAAATGATGACAGAGGTCAGTAATTTGCACCAGAGGTACACTTCAACTGTGAGAGACAGAATGTGAAAAAAAAAATCCATGAATCCACATGGTAGGATTTGTAAAGAATTGATTTGTAAATCAGGGTGGAAAATAAGTATTTGGTCAATAACAAAAATACAACTCAATACTTTGTAACATAACCTTTGTTGGCAATAACAGAGGTCAAATGTTTACTATAGGTCTTTACCAGGTTTGCACACACAGTAGCTGGTATTTTGGCCCATTCCTCCATGCAGATCTTCTCGAGAGCAGTGATGTTTTGGGGCTGTCGCCGAGCAACACGGACTTTCAACTCCCGCCACAGATTTTCTATGGGGTTGAGGTCTGGAGACTGGCTAGGCCACTCCAGGACTTTCAAATGCTTCTTACGGAGCCACTCCTTTGTTGCCCGGGCGGTGTGTTTTGGATCATTGTCATGTTGGAAGACCCAGCCTCGTTTCATCTTCAAAGTTCTCACTGATGGAAGGAGGTTTTGGCTCAAAATCTCACGATACATGGCCCCATTCATTCAGTCCTTAACACGGATCAGTCGTCCTGTCCCCTTGGCAGAAAAACAGCCCCATAGCATGATGTTTCCACCCCCATGCTTCACAGTAGGTATGGTGTTCTTGGGATGCAACTCAGTATTCTTCTTCCTCCAAACACGACGAGTTGAGTTTATACCAAAAAGTTCTACTTTGGTTTCATCTGACCACATGACATTCTCCCAATCCTCTGCTGTATCATCCATGTGCTCTCTGGCAAACTTCAGACGGGCCTGGACATGCACTGGCTTCAGCAGCGGAACACGTCTGGCACTGCGGGATTTGATTCCCTGCCGTTGTAGTGTGTTACTGATGGTGACCTTTGTTACTTTGGTCCCAGCTCTCTGCAGGTCATTCACCAGGTCCCCCCGTGTGGTTCTGGGATCTTTGCTCACCGTTCTCATGATCATTTTGACCCCACGGGATGAGATCTTGTGTGGAGCCCCAGATCGAGGGAGATTATCAGTGGTCTTGTATGTCTTCCATTTTCTGATGATTGCTCCCACAGTTGATTTTTTTCACACCAAGCTGCTTGCCTATTGTAGATTCACTCTTCCCAGTCTGGTGCAGGTCTACAATACTTTTCCTGGTGTCCTTCGAAAGCTGTTTGGGGTCTGACTGTTTGAGGCTGTGGACAGGTGTCTTTTATACAGATGATGAGTTCAAACAGGTGCCATTCATACAGGTAACGAGTGGGGGACAGAAAAGCTTCTTACAGAAGACGTTACAGGTCTGTGAGAGCCAGAGATTTTCCTTGTTTGAGGTGACCAAATACTTATTCGTAAATTAGGGTGGAAAATAAATTCTTTACAAATCCTACCATGTGAATTCATGGATTTTTTTTTTTTTTTTCACATTCTGTCTCTCACAGTTGAAGTGTACCTCTGGTGCAAATTACTGACCTCTGTCATCATTTTAAGTGGGGGAACTTGCACAATCGGTGGCTGACTAAATACTTTTTTGCCCCACTGTATGTCCCATCTTCATGTGGGTGCTAAATGGAATTAAATAAAGTAAAAGGAAAAAAAAAGTTTGAAGTGAATTGTGGTTTCTACTCCCGTAAATACCCAAAACAAAAACATGGAGCTCTAACTTAGTCTTTGCACATAGCAAAGATTGTAAAAACAGAGAGGTGCTTATTTTAAAGCTAGCTCCCTCTAAGCTTGAGCTCATTCTTAACAAATATAAGGTAATTAACATCACTTCTTAAATTCTTACCCCTAAACATGTGAGCAAGTTTTCCACAAAACACTCCTGAAGCGAAGGCCGGCTGGAAATCTGACGTGTAGATTTGCAGCCGGCCTTCCTTAAGTTTTGAAATGTAAGCTAATCAGTTATTTTAGCTTTAGCTTTATATTTGACACTTCCCTCCTGTTTTGCCTACATCTTCATAATAAATAAGCAAATTTACTAGTAACTGTAAATTAAGCTAATGAAAAGCATTCTTGCTTTAGTGCCATACGTCACATAAAGACATGGTTCTTAGATAAGATTCACTAAAACGTTTCTTCAAAAGAAAAGGTGATTATGTACTTTTTATTTATTTTTATTTCTTTAAGTGGATCCAGCTAAAGTAGCAGTTAGTAGGCAGTTAGCCGTTACTGTTTTAAAGCCAGGCTAAATGCAGGTCTATGAGTCTCCTCCATCCTTTTTAAAAAAAAAAATTAATTTCTATTTTTATACGTTTTGCCTGATTTAAGGCTGCATGTTTTCTTCCCAGGAGCAGCTGTTTAGTTTTTCATAATTTCACCCTTGAGAGTCATAATTACTCATGGGATCTGATGTTGATCAGAGGTTTGGGGATTGAGAGGCCAGTGATTAAGTGAGCTCTGTGTGTTTCTTGCAATCCCTCGATGGTGAGTCACTGAAGAGAGACTGTCTATGTGTAAAACATGGTTTCTGCAAAACTGCAAAGGAGACTCTGGAAGAAAGGAGTCATGGAGGGAGCAGCCCTGTCCTGTTCTCCAGGTGTTTTCTTCTCCCTCCCTCCTTCTGTTCCTCCCCCATCCCAGTGACCTTGACATGGAGGAATGTGCTCCCTGTTTAGTGTCATGGGGGAACAGGAGGGAGGAAGAGGAGCTCCTCTGGCACTCTCACTTGCTTTTTAAGCCCACCAACTGCGCTTTTTTTAGTTTTGTGTCGTTTTAACTCTAAATGCAAACTGCACTGCAGCACAGGAGTGCTGTTTCCCTGTGTTTGTACAGGAGGTATTGCATCAGCAGTGGTTTCATGTTTTTGGATGTTTGCAGAAACTTGTAGCTTCCATCTAAGAGAAAGGAAGAAAAAAAAAAAAGCATCGTGAGCAGTTGAGCTCAAGTGTGTGTGTGTGTGTGTGTGTGTGTGTGTGTGTGAGTGAGGCCTCTGTATGAGATCATGTCATACAAAGACTTTTATATTTTCTTTCTTATTTGCACAGCTGTTGTTTTTATTAGAGTTTTTTGTGTACTTTAATAAATGCTTTAGATTTCACTTCATGTGCCAATATGAGGACCTGAGCTGTGAAAGTCTTTCAGGACTCCGGTCTGGAAAAGACTTAAGACTTTAAAGGATAGTTTGTTCCAGTTTGAATGTTTTGGACATTCAAAAACATCCACATGAATGTTTTTGAATGTTTGTGTCTGTTTCATGGAAACTCTCTCATCACTGTACAGATATGTAGAAAATGAGTGGGACAGGGAAAAAAACACAAGATCTTTGCACATGTTCAACTTTTAATAATTGTTGTTCATTTTGTTGTTTGTTTGTTAGTTTGTTTAGTTTTTTTAAGTCACTGAAAATTGCACTTCTTGAAAATTTTTCAAGATTTTTTTTGGCATTTACCTGCAGACAAGCAAACCAGAGATTTTTGTCTTGCAAGGTCAAATGTGTGTGCTTTTATTTATCTTGTTGAACTCAGTGTGCACTGTGTGTTATTGTTTGTAGGCTTCTGATTGGCCTGCATGGTTTGGGCTGTATCATCACCTGTTGCTTTGGCAGGGTTTTTTTTTTTTTTTTTTTTGTTCTCTTTTTTTTTTTTTTTTTTTTTTTAATTTCCTAAAGCAAAAGATTTATTTCCTCTTAGAAGTTAACCTGGATCTTTTCCTTGTTAGCAAACATGAAAACCACTTTAATCCTCCTCCTCCTCTGTGAGAATTTGGCAAAACCTTCCTAACAGGCAGAAAAATGAGTCTTAATAATTGTCCTCAGAAAGTCTGTGGGCCAACCTGGATGTCACCAGCGAGCATGTTCAATATCCAATTCTCCTTTAAGTGTTAACTCTCATCTGATGGGCTGGATTTGATCTTGTGGATTTCATTAGGATTCGTAGTTTCTGTAGAAAAACTTCTTTGGGGATTAGGGACTACATGAGAAGTGGAATTTTTAGTTCCACTATAATCAAGAGAAGGGAGATGATGCTCTCTACAGCTGGCGTCTCTAAAATTGGTCAGCTTGCATAACAATAATGGCACTACTGCAGGAAAAAGGGTTATTTTTGCCCTAAAGTCAAAAAGAAGACATAACTGACTAGGGCTGTTCGATATAACGATATATATCGGATGACTATATAAAAACGTCTATCGTTTCATTTTACGCTTTCGTTTGTTTCGTGGTGTCGTAAAATAAACTGTTTACGGCAATATTTTTTCATCGTTTTGATGGTCACTGTAGTGGCTATATTAATTTCTTAAAGTTCTCTCTTTCTCTTATGTTAATATAACCACACAACTGACGGACAAGCCTGTTTTTTATGGGTTGTGGTTAGCAACAACGATGGTAAAACCATCGCGTGTCCGCTTGTTTATGTTCCATATAAACCTTTCACAATAAAGCTCAAGATGCTTTTGAGACTTTTCAAAATAAACTGAATCACGTGAAAGAGTATGCGGGGGAAAAAATAAAAAATAAAAAGCGGAAATATCCTTAGTTTTAGTATTTGTTTGAATATAAAATAATTTCTTACCACTTACAGATGAGACATTGATGGTGTGTTTGAGCTTTGAGATCTCAACAAAACTGTGAGTCAACTGCTTTTGGTGAAGTGGGGTTTTTTGTTTGTTTGGTTTTTTTTTTTTTTTTTTTAATCACTGATTTTCCTAAATCTTGCCGCTGACACGTCCTCCATGCAGTAAAAATTTTAAAAGGCTAAAACCAACACTTTTTTTTTTTTTTAAATGATAAAATATGAACAGAAATCCAAAAAAACAAAATAAAACAAACCCATCAAATTAGAAAATGCTGAACCATGGTAACCACTGTTATTGATTACATTAAGTAAATTGTTAACATGTGGCTACTGATGACTACAAGTACAAACATCATCAACATAATTAGCTACTTTATTGTGAATCAGTTGAATTCTTGGTTTAGTAAACCAAAGTTGTAACAAAGTGCAGTTTTTCTTTAAAGAACGTGTCAAATATTTAACTCGATCATAAACCGAGACCTGTGATGTGAAAGTGTGGATTAACGTGTCCGGACCTGCTGCGGTCATGAAAGGAAATGCCGTTTCTTTTTCTTTTTTCTTTTTCTTTTTTCTTTTTTTTTTTTTCAGGTATTCGAGTCTGCGGTGACGTCTCGCATTCTTCGATGAATGCCACACGCAGAGCGCAGTCTTGTAATGGCCTGTGTGGGCCCTGTAATGTTTTAATGGCACGTCTGCTGTTTGAGCAGCGTGTTTGCTGTGATTTGAAGCTTCTGCTGCACCTGTCAGACACCTCCGCATCAAATTCATCAGGACTGAGATGAGTTTAGTAGTCGGGTTTTGTTAAGCAGTGTTTAATGCATACAGTCCTGTGAAAACGAGGTACACCCCACGATTCAATGGCTTGTAGGGCTACTAAATAATTATATTGTGTATGACTTTATCAGACTGCTGCATCACTGTTGAGGAATTCTTCTTTACGGCATGGCTTCAGTGCATGTAGGGTGAGGTCCAGACTGGGCTGTAGAATCTTTTCCTTTTCAGCCTGTTGTAGATTTGCTGCTGTGTTTGGAACCATTGTCCTGTTGCTTAAGCCAATTTTGCCAGATACTTTCAATTCAGTTTTATTTATACAGCAAATCACAACAACCGTCTCCTCAAGGTGCTTTATATTGTAAGGTAGACCCTACAATAACACATAAAGAGAAGAACACAACAATCATATGACCCCCCTATGAGCAAGCACTTAGGCGACAGTGGGAAGGAAAAACTCCCTTTTAACAGGAAGAAACCTCTGGCAGAACCAGACTCAGGGAGGGGCGGGGCCATCTGCTGCGACTTTTTGGGGAGAGAGAAGGAAGAGAGGACAAAAGACATGCTGTGGAAGAGAGACATAGATTAATAACAAGTATGATTCAATGCAGAGAGGTCTATTAACACATAGTGAGTGAGAAAGACTACTGAAGAAGACATACAGAATGCATTGACTAGAGTCATATTTGACTGTAGGAAACTTCCATATACACAGGAGTTTGAATGAGGTGTTTGTGCATTCAGGTCAAACATCTCCACTTTGGGCTCATCTGTCTAAAGGACATTGTCCCAGAATTGTTGTTCAGAAGACGCTTTGCAAACAAAAGCCGTGCTGCCGTGTTCTTTTAAGAGAGAAGAGGCTTCATCCTCCAACCTTTCCAAACAAGCCATATTTGTTCAGTCATACTTTCATTGTCACTAACTTTAATATTAGACATCCTAACCAAAGCCTGTACAGTCTGCGGTGATGTCTGTATTGGACACAGTGGACATCAAAGTCACTCTGCTGGACAAACTACGTGATGACACTGTTCCACATAAGCGTGCCATTCTGCATTATAATGTATCAGTCGACATCTCACGTCTGTGGCTGGCATTATTGCTGCCATTCCTACATCATGGACAAAGTGTGTTTGTGGTGTATAGCAAAGGAAACATTTCGGTTGGTCGTGGTTAAATTTGTTCATTTCCATATTTTACCTTCATAAAATATAATTTCCAGTTTGTGCACAGGTCTCTGTAATGGTTTGCTTCTATGCTCGCTGTCCACACTCTTTATCTCAGTGGAAAAAATTACTGATGTGTAGCAAGTATGCTTGTACAACCAGTAGCATAATAATCAGGACAGCAGCCAGTACTATCCAGTGTTTTTGCAACGAGTCACGAGCTGTTTGTGCTTTACTGATGCACGTTTGTGTTTTCTCCTGCAGGAGCTGTGCCAGTGTCGTCCGTCTGATGGGAACTGCTCCTGCTGTAAAGAGTGCATGCTGTGTCTGGGGAATCTTTGGGAGGAGTGCTGCGACTGCGTGGGTGAGTGCAGGGGACTCCGTTTTTATTAGCAACGCATTTTAAAGCTGACAGAAAGTTGGTCCGTGTTGTTTTAGGTTTGGAGAACTTCACTGTTAGTTCAGGCTTCTGCACACTGAGCAGGTTGGTGATATCTGCTGAGCTCAACATGTGCGTAAGACATTAGTGTCAGAAGCGATGGATGTGTGTACCGCAGTGCTGAATTTGTTGTGAAGTTTTGTTTACAAGGATTTATTTCCATCGGTAACCAGCGAGGCAAGACTGAAGTGCAAACACGCACACATACAGCACCACGTCACATCAGTGTTTTTGTTTTGTCCTTCTCAACTGTATGACTCAACTTGAATCACCTCATCGCTCACTCTACACTCAAAAAAGGTGACATGAAAGCGCTGCCGTCCCCTCCTCCGTCAGAGAGAAATGGGGTGAGACATCAGGCCCAAGGTCTCCTGCTTTTTTTTTTTTCTTTTTTTTTTTGCTGCCTTTTCTGAAGCAGAGTTTTTGTTTTTTTTCCTCCATGTTGAGAAAAAACATGGACAAATGGCTAATCGTGCATCTTTCACCACTGATTCAGGTTTAACATGAGGCTTTGGGAGCTATACACAGTGCTGGTACTGGACTCTGTTGTGAATCCTGCCTATGTTCAGAGGGTTGCATAGGGAAAAGTACCCATAACAATGAGAATACATGGCTTTAAGGCCAGCCCAAGACAGAGCTTGTTTCAGTCAGAAGTATTACACAAGTTCCTCTGTGTTTGGAAAAATGACTCTGTCCTCTTTATAGATCAGATTGACTTGAAGAAAAATGTGGTGAGAACTGTGCAGACTTCTTCTGAAACATTCATGGTGTGATGTGAAGGAGGAAGCAAAATTTGATGAAGTGTCGTGGCATAGAAGCAGAGCCTGTGTCATGCTTAGTTTATGCTACCCTGATTGTTTCGATTTATGGAGGGATTTGTCCACGAAGAGGGGTTTTCAAACCATGTAAATATGCTCCCGACAGTCGTCCAAAATCCATGCTGCATGGTGCTTGACATGGATGAGTGTGTTCGTTGCTGATCGGTTGATGAGTAGGCGGGGACAGGGAAGGTAGCAAAAAGGTAGAAGTTCAAAAAAATTCCACAAATTTCCCCAAATCATCTTCGTGTGCTAGAAGTTTACTATTCTCTTCACCTGATGGACCCACAGCAACCTAATCTGACCACAGGCGTGCTCTGCAGGTAGCCATGCAGTCCCAGGCTGCCCACACTGCCATTGGTGAACCATAATTTCCCCATAAAGATGAGCTGAGCTCATCAGGGAACCCAGAGGCTAGCCTATTAGCTCAATCATTTAGCTTGTGTGCACCAAACATTAGTTACGAATGTAGATGATTCCAAAGATCTCAAGAGCTAAATCGTTGTCAGATGATCATCAGTGGTTCCAAGATTGCATTTTGTCAAATGAAATCCCAGTTTTGTTGTAAGAAACCCTGACGACTTGTCACAGCAAGTGTTAAACTCCCCCCAGATATTTTGACTCGTAAGGTAGTTCAAATAATTCTGACACTGATCTGTATCCATACCTGAACGTGCCAGTTGAAGTCTCATCTCTGAGCTCTTTCTCCCAGTAAAAGCCTGAGAGCTCGGCTGTAATGCGCTCGACAGCTGAGAAGCACACAGGTTTAAACCGCTGCAGTTTGCTCAGGGTGTTGCTGCTGTGATACCAGAGTGTGAGGTGAGCAGAGCCAGATATCAAACGTGTCTCGGCCTCCGTGCGGAGAGGACGACTGTTTATCAGAGCACAGGAAATTAAAGTAGCACTTCCACATATGGACAGAAGTCTCGAGGTGCTCCCGAAGATCAAAGGATGAAGAGGCCCCGAAGGGACAGCGAGGCCGAGCTGCTTAAACGAACTCTTGACTTTTGGTTAAAACTGTAACTCACTTCAAAGCAGCAGGGGTGGTTTGAAAACCAGACTTAAAGGCAGATTGGTAAAAAACAAGAGAAACAGTGAGCAGAGTCAAAGTTTAAGAGCCTGACTCGGAGCTGTTAAAGCTATCCCACCTCCGCTACATGGCTGCACGACATCCAGACTGTACGAGTTTTTTGTTGTTTTTTTAAAGCTGTAATTTAGCTGTGCATCTCATTATTCTCATTTTGTGTGTTTGACTCTCGCAGGTATTTTTGTGTCACTCTCACTGTTTTGTGTCCTTTTTGTATTTTATCTTGTAGTTGTTTGTGTGTCTGTTCTGACTTTCTTGCTTATTTTATTTCTTTGTGATGTTTTTGCCTCTTGTTTTGTGGTTGGACTGTTCCTCTTTAAAGCTGCTTTGCACATTCTTTTCTGTGTCCTTGATAATTTGTGCATTTGTGTGTGTTCTGCTTTCCATTTCGCATCTCTCGTTTGATATTTCTTTGTTTCTGTCTCTGGTGGTTTTGCGGCTCCCCCTAAATTTGTTTGTTTTGTAATTCTGTATGTAGCTTAGCATGTGGATTTAGCTTATTTTGCACTTCTTTTGGTTTTTATTTATTTACTTATTTATTTGGTGGAGGTTGTTTAACCCCACCCCCAAAATCCCTTCCTGTGGAGGGTGCCTGCATCTGTTAAGAATTTTATCCGTAGCCATTTTCACACGCTGCACTTGCATAGATTGAAACGCTCTTAATAACCTTCCAGATCCCACAAAGTCTGCGTGGCGTAGGAGACTCCCTCATCTAAATAAAACAGATTTCCAGAAGCGATAACACTCGCGCGCGCACTGTTGGTTTAACATGTTGAAGCTGTGTGCTACGTGTGAGAGAGGACACCTGTTGACACGTCTCGATTCCCCTCACGCTGTTTGGAGTTTGTGCGAGAACGCAAGCACGAGGTTTGAGCTCTCGCCCTCGTAAACCAGTCTTCTCTCAGATCAGCTCCAGCAGACAGATATTGCTTCACGTGCTGACAAGGAAGCTTTATTAAAGCTCTTTCATGTGGAACACGAACACAAGAATCTGACACTGAGCTCTGAACTCCATCCTGCTGCTCCTGCTGCTGCTGCACAGATGTTACGTGCCGTTTTCCTCCCGGACAGGCCTTTTACAATACACCGAGGATGGCTTTTAGCTTTGAGCAAGTTTATACTCCTCATTTATGTTTTTGCTTTTCCTCCTTGCCGCTACCCTTATGTCTACTTTAAGTAAGTTTTCACTCTAAACACGCTCCCTGTGCCAAATTCCATCTACTTTGAAGTGTGTGTCTGAGAGCCGTTAGAGCGGCCGAGTGGAGGGGAGAGGACTGTTTATATTTTAGAGGAGGGAGGGAGGGAGGGAGGACATGGAGGGAGGACCCATGTGTACATTTTATCGAAAACAGCTGTTCTGGCTCTGCTTTTAGCATCAGTTTTGTAATCCAATTCCTCTGTCAAACTCCGTTCTCCATAAAATGATTTAGTCATTAACTATAATTCACTTTGACTCATTTGAAGGCTTAGGAAGATCATATCTTGATGTGGGGACTTTGTCGAGTGATTACTACTGTATCTGGAAATTAAATGAAGTGTTAAAAAGGCCTTAATTGAGACGAGACGTTTTTGACAGTGGTGTGGTTTTACAGAACTGCCCTTTCTGAGTTGCTGTGTCTGTGTGTGTGTTCGACCGTTTAGCCTTTAAACCAGTCTTTTTTAAGATTTAACTGGATAATTCAAGACTGTAAAGGGGGGAAAATGTCTTAATGCTCAAAAATGCATATCTATTTTTGACATTACCTCACTCAGTTTTTCAAGTAGATTTGCGACCCACAGTCACGTCCTTGGTGATATATCTGAATAAAAATGCCATAAAATGTTTACTCTTCACTTGAATCGCACAGTTCTCAGTGAGTAGGTTCATTAAAAGACTGTAAATTATAAAAGAAGAGGGTAAGTTGTAGGATTTTTAATTTTCTTAATTATGATCTAACATTTTTCTTAAGATCAAACATCAAAATATTAGACTTAGATTTGCTTCTTTTTTTTTTCTTAATGAGGGAAATTAACGTTGTGGATTAGTGAAGGAGACAAACGTGAGAGAGAGAGAGAGAGAGAGACACACAATTTTGTTGCCTCTCAGGTGTTTTGGAATGGTCATGATTCTCAACTTTTTTAATAAAGTAGAAGTTTTATAGGAATGAAAGTATGAAATTTAGGGGAAACCCACGGAAACCTCAGTCTTGGCTGTTCGTACGTAGGATTAAGTCCTCCGTGCTGCTGTGTAGGACTGATAAGTCACCAGAAAGCGTTTAACTTCCTGGAGACTTACCCCTGTGAGAGTATCAGTCAGATTTCAGTAAAACAAGATGAATTTGTCCTGAGGACTGACTGTGAGCCTCCTCAACTTCTCACCAGATTTGAATTCTTATTCATTTGTGCAAAATGACAAGAAAACCTCACACATTAAAATAACCTGTGATTGTGATGGATCGTGAGCCGGCCCGTTCCTTCACTGCTGTTCTAGTTTTTTGCTTCGGTCTCTTTTTCTTTTTTCTTAAACTGTGTGAAAGTCTGCTGCTTTACGCTGTATTTACACTGAAATAAACATGATCTCAAAGATTTCACGAGTTTTGCAACTATACAAAAGCCTCCATCAGAGAATTGTTGATCACAGCAAACACTGTATCATGTAAACTAATAAACCTGATTCCTTCCAGGCTACTGAGTGTAGTAAATGACTAGCATAAGGTCTAAAATTTGAATGATTTCAGTTAAAAACAAAACAAATGGCTCTGCATGTAACTGAATCCAATGAATACAATTGGACAACGTAAAAAATTGAGGGAAAAATTCTTTATATGTAAATTAATGGTCTTTGTGCCCTATTTTCCAAGTTTCATTGTTACTCTGGATAATCCAGTAACTCGAATAACTGTTACTTTTGTATGAATTAATAAAACCTGACAGTGATGTCTATGGATTATCCAGAGAAGTGGGAAAATTGCCTCGTGAGCGTCAGTTATTTAGCTGCATTGTGTTGGTGAAGTCAGAGTTTCAATCAAACAAGACTTCCAGCAGTTTCTGCTTTCTGAGATGATTCCTGTGACCTGATCCTTCACTGTGCTCTCACTGTTTTCACATCAGGGATGTGTAACCCAAAGAACTACAGCGACACTCCAGCCACGTCCAAGAGCACCGTGGAGGAGCTGCAAAATCCCATCCCCTCGCTGTTCCGCGCCCTCACGGAAGGCGACGTGCAGATCAACATGATGGTCGTGTCCTTCCCCGTCTCAGAGGAGCTGTCGCATCACGAGAACCTGGTTTCCTTCCTGGAGACGCTCAACAGCCAGCACGAGAACGTGACCGTGCCTGGCAACAGCATCCACGGCAGCCTCGACAGTCAAGGTAACGCCGCTGGGTTAGCGTGGAAAAGTACCTGTTCACACTTTACTACATTGAGGTGTGATCATAAAGTTTGAAGGAAAGCATATTTCTGTCACTGAGGCCAAAAAAATAATAATTAATTGGGGGGGAACTATTGCAATCCAATCAAAATTTGGGCTTATTATTATGTCAAAATTTTAAGTTGGAAATCTAAAAATTTCAACTTTATAATGAAAACTTGAGTTATTTTCTCACAATTTTGGTAAGTTGAAATTTTTCCTTCCCTTTTTTTTTTTTTTTTTTTTTTTTTTTTTTTTTTTCTCCCCCCCCCCCCCCCCCCCCCCCCCCCCCCCTCGATTGGCGGAGGTTTGTTTCATCCTTAGAATGAAAGTGTGTTTTGTTTTGGGGTTTTTTGTGTCACTTTGATCAATAGAGGGTCCTCATTAATGCTTCTCAGCTGAATAGACTCACGAATGGGCATCAGGTCAATTACACGAATACTTCAAGTACAGTTTTGCCGTAATGTTTTATGTTGCTTTAATCATGTGTTTCGGCGTGCTTAAAAGCAAACTTTTACTGGCTTTTCACAGATGATTGATAAGTTGCTAATGTAATAAAAGAGAATAAAAATAACTAACTTAAAGCACATAAAGAGAAGTACATTTAGAACATAAAAAGGGCAAAAAAAGGAATAAAGTTATGCCAGTTACTGTAGATTAAAAAGACAAAACATGAAAGTATATTTTTTATCTAATAATCAGTAAGTCCTAGTGAGTGAATAACATAAAGCAGCAGATTTAAACAGTCAAAAAAATGAATTGGAATAAAACGACAGTGTAGCAACAACGAGATAAAGAAATGTCTATAAATTATGTTTCAGAGATGGGTTTTAAAAGTTTAATGCTTCCAGCTGCTCTTTAGTTCTTTGTAACTGGCTCGTTCTTTTAATCTGAAGTTTAAATGCTGTATGCACACCGATGTATCAGCAATCTAGTCTGATGACTCGTCCTCGGGGGGGGGGGGGACGGCGTGTTTTGTTTGCTTGTTTCTGTGGCCGGCAGATATCCAGGCCAAGACTTCCTCTTCTGTCTGCAAATTGTTGTTTACAAAAGCAGATAACTTTAAAAAATGACTTTTTGACAGATGCAATCTGTCCGTCTCCCTGCACACAGATGACTTACCTGCACGCAAGCAAAGCCCGCTCAAATATGATTGGTCAGTAGAACCAGTTCATTCAGTAAAACTTGGACTAGGAAATCGAAGCGTGTCCAGTAATAAAACTTTTTGTCATGCCTACAGATGTTCGTATATTAATATACAGCTTTCTGATCATAGAGATTCATGCTCGCGTAAGAAAATCGATTCAAATATTTGAATAAGCGGTGATGAATATTCTAGAATGGCTCTGGACCTGACATGGCAAAGGTCTGTTAACTTCTTGTTATTAATCATGGTTGACTGCTACTACTATGCTTTGCCAGCAGAAAAAGGTTTTCACAGCACTCATCGGACTGACGATACCGGGATCTGCACAGAGTTCCTTGTACTTTCAATCCTTGTTAAAGTCGTTAAAGATGTATGCTGTCCAATCATTCTCCCCTGGAAAGAGAAGGGTTCAAAGGAATGATTAAAAGCCTAAAATTACCATGACATTCATGCCTGAGATGAGTGTATGTAAACCTCTGACCACAAATGTACATCAGCGAAACCACCGTATTCCACAGAAACTGTAACTAATGATGAGAAGCCACATGGTCCACTAAAAGCAGTCAGTCTTTTCCTAAATGTGCCGTCTCATATTGCTTTACGTTTTTGAATGGCTCACACAAAACAAGACTTGCTACCATTTAATTTTTCCTTTGTTCCCATCGTCTCCTTGTTTTGTTCACATTTAGGCTCACTCACTGAGGGTAATAAAATGTGACCTGACGAGTCAGTCTTGAACTGTGACCAGTTTCGGTTGGATCAGACTTTTGTATCATTACAGCAGGACTGTGCTGCCAGAAGATCTCCAGCTAAGGGAATTGGAAGTGTTACATTGCCATTTTTATTTGAATTTGAGGCCATTTTGGCTCTCAACCTCTATTGCTTTATTTACTATAAAGCAATAATGAAAGCAATCCCTCAGAGCTGAGCTGTTAACTCATTAAGCTCACCAGAACACACAATCATACTTGACGCAGCAATTTGACCTCAGCTTTTAAGGAAAAGCAGGAAATTGAGGGTTAAAGGTTTAGTTTTTTCTCTTTACTGGATCTGTGACTCACACCATCATCTTTGCGTGTTGTTCTTTAATTTCAGAGAGCATGTGCACTGTGGTCTACTTTGACGACTGCGTGTCCATTCGTCAGTGTAAACTATACTGTGAGTCAATGGGAGGATCCAAGTACCGCTGGTTTCACAACGCCTGCTGCCAGTGCATCGGACCGGAGTGCGTGGACTACGGCAGCAAGCTTGTGAAGTGCATGAACTGTCTCTTCTGAAGTGCGGGCACATATTGGTACCAAATGCTTGCCCCATACCGCAGGACTGGGGACAGAGGAAACTATGACTGTTATGTGCTAGCATTCCTCAGTTACCTTGTAAAATGCCCCCTGCAGCCCTCCTCCTACCCCTGCAAACTTTTATTCTGCTGTTTTTGTTTCACTGTATATTTTTAGATGATTTTTTTTTTTATAGCATTTTCTTTTCTTTTTTTTTTTTTTTACTAGAGTTGTATATGAATAATGTATTTTTACAATTATGGTCCGCTAAATCCCAGTCTCATGCCAAATAAAGATACGTTTTGGTGACTGTTTCCGTCTCTAAGAAAGTCTTTCATTATATATTCTGGGGAGGGGGGAAAAAAATGTGTGAAAAGCTTATGGCATGAGTGAAATGGTAAATATTTGTCTTCCTAGTTGCCTGTCTCCAGCTCTTCTGTTGCCCAAGTCAGGAAACGCATCATTTCCTGGGGAAACAAAGTTGTTATTATACCATTCTGGTCCACAGGTGTTCCACTGCTCACCGACCGTCTCATGCAAGCAATGGTGTGGGGAGGGTGGGTGGAGAAGGGAACATTTACCGATGCCAATCTCTCACCGCCACACACAAATGCTCTTTGTAATGCCAGTACATTTTCAAAAGGCAGCAGGGTGCCCTATCACTGATTGTGTTCCCAATTGGCATGCAACAGCAGTTTGCACAGACTCCTCCACCGGCCGACACAATGAAGCCTTGTTTTTTTTTTTTTTGTTTTTTTTAAATATTGAATCACGACCTCATTTCACCACTGCAGCTGTGTGGTTTGGAGCCGACGGTGCCAACAAAGATCATCAGAGGGATAATGTGTTTCATATGTGAGGATGACCACCAGTCTTCTGGGTCCGACCGCAGCGCTCGGGGAAAGTACACATGATTGAGAATAGCATGTGGTTTCACCAAATTTAGATTCTAGTTGCTTTTTAAAAACACAGTTTGACAGTTTCTCTTGTACACTGGCTTGAATAGCAGTGAACTTGTGGCTAAGATCAAAACGATACCACAGCCTAAACATACGCCATTAGTTCCAGACTGTTTTCAGCCAGGAAACCTATAAAGAAAATACGTTTGTGGTAGGATCTCCAAATAAATGAAGCACCCACTTCTACCAACTACTAGGTGTATTTTTACCACTTACTTTGCCAGAGTGTTGCTAACAGACTATATATAAAAAATGAAGTAGCTTCTGGATGTTGGCAGACATGCCTTAAAATTGCATTAATCCTTATATTGAAGTCTATGAAAATGGTGTGACTTCTGACTTGATACAAGAAATGAGTAAATGCTTTTATGGTGAGTTTATGGTTTCCATGACTGGTTTGCAGTCTTAATGAATATAAATTGTTTCTTTTATAAATTATTACTTTAATCTGTAATTCAGGGGATTGAAAAAAAAGGTTTTGCAATAAACATTTAGGAATTTTTGCACGCACTCTAATCCTTTTCTGACACTCAACAGTAATTAATTAGCAGTTTCATGGCCAGATTATGTCTGCACCCTTGTTTAAAAAATGCAAACAGATGTGTCATTGTCCAAACACCTATGGACATAACTGTAGCACAGCAGTGTGTGAACCGCTGGGATAGGTTCTGTGCTGCATTCAGGAAAAGCAAAGGCAGATGGAAGATTAAGGAAAAAGAAGAGATGCTTTAAAATAACCTGTGACTGAAACGAAGGCTGTGACTGCTCTTTGGAAGTTACAGTAACAACAAACTTGCTGAGGAAAATATGTGTTAGTCAAGGCATATATATGTATGTGTGTATGTACTTGTGGTTATCTTTTTTTTGTGCATTGATGTAAGTTTCAGTTCTACCTAATGACAGAAGAATGAGCCATTGTAAGCTTATAGAGGCAAACATATGCTAATAATGTGAGTATGTCAGGGCAATACAGGGCATGTATGTGGAGCCAGACAATAATGAGGTCTGCAACAAGCATTTCAGATACATCAGGAATCAGCTCTGTGGCCATTTGTGTTTGCAGGGGTGATTGTCAGGCAGAAGTCTCTGTGGACTATTTTTGCAGATGGCATTGTGATCTGTAGTGAGAGTAGGGAGCAGGTGGAAGAGAGCCTGGAGAGGTTGAGGTATGCTCTTGAGAGAAGAATGTGCGTGAATGAGAGGGAGACAGGTATAACAGTGAAGGTAGATGGGTTTAAGCAGCAAAAGTTTACAAGATTCTAGCGGGTTCTCATATGGTGTATGGTTTGGAGACAGTGGATTTGATAAAAAGATTTTCACTGACAGTGACCAGGATGGACAAGATTAGAAATCAGTATATCAGAGAGACGGCTCAGGTTGAGCAGTTTGAAGACAAAGGTTTGGTGTGATAGAGGCGGATGCTATGGATGGGGTAACATGAAGGGAACACATGAAACAAGAAGAAGAGGACCATGATATTTCTCAGTTATATTTCTCCTGTTTTCCCTCACAGATGTTTCACTATTTCTTTCACTTGAGTTAAACACGATTCTCTTTGCGTTTAACTCCATTTCCCGACACGCACTTGTGCTTGAGCGCAAGCGCAGATGGGTTTATTTGGTATACAGGCAGCCGGAAGCTATACTGTGAAATAAACGGAACGGGATAGTACTTGGTAAAGTTTCTCGCCTTTTGTGTTTTGCCTGATTAAACATAATGCAGCGGTTAGCAAATATAGTTTACCATCTGTAGCTAACTGTGTATCAGATGTTGGTTTTTGTTTGGACGGATCTTCGGTTTTTATCGCTACTGATAGGCTGGCTAACCAGCTAGCTTAGCAGGATGGCAGCTAGCTGAACTGTCGTTAGCATATGGGGCCCTACGTTCACAGGAGGGCAGCTCTCTGTGACAGTTTGATTGTAAATTCATCGAAGATACAGAAACGAACCTTGCCATTTAAACAAATGAGCAGATAATAAGTAGCCAGCTGTTCTAACGTCATTTTTAAGGAACCCAGCAGAAAATGGTGATTTAATTTGCCCAAAGCGAAGGAAGATTAAAAGAGAGTCAGGCTTGAATAATCTGTTTGCAACCAGAGTTAATTTAGGATACTTTAAAGGAACATGTGGCTGCTTATTTTCTTGAAAAACGTGAATTCATTGCACCCTAAATAAATTTCTGTTATGTATTGTTGTCCATCATCTAGGAGATGTTAAACATAGTTTTCATACCTGTATATTTTTCATCAGTTGTCTGTCTTCAAACGATCATTTTGTCAGACCAGGTTAGTTGTAGACTAGCTTCCAGAGTAGGTTTGCCAGCTTCAGCTTGGTCTTTACTATTGAACTATGTGTAGCTTTTATTTGTTTCAGTCTTAGTCTTTTATATATGTAATATGATGGGTATTTGTAAGTAGCTCTGATAAGACCAACACAACACTGATGAATCATCTAAACATCACAGTCTTAAAAAAAAAACCCCCAAACACTTGCGCTGAAGCCTCCTCATGTTTCTTCAGAATTGACTAAATTAGGGGGGGAAAAATAACCTTGACATTTCCTGTGTGCACTTATTTTCTTTTATCTCCTTTTATAGATACTCATGACTGGTTTAAGATTAAGGTTTCATTTCTTATTTTATATCCCAGTTACCTAACATGTTTCTTTTTCACATCTAGTTTTAGTTAACTATAATAATCATGATGTTCAGCCTACAAAACCTTAGAATCAATAGGTGCAGTCACGTAATTTAACTCACTTCCTTAAACATGTGGAAGTACTCAGCACTTCCTTTTTCTGTTTACCGTCCACAGTGCGGACAGCCATTGGGCTGTGTCAGGTAGCTGTCTGCATACAGCCCATCACATGATTTACAGTAATGTGAGATGATGAGCTTCAGATAAGTCACTGTGTCTCTGACTGGTGAGGTGATCGTTTGGTTTTTTCCTACTCCAGCTGTCTGGATTGATATGTTGGATGCGGGATTGTTTGAATGACAGAAGCCCCATCTGGTGGGTGGACATTACTGGTGCAGTTGCATTTTTTTTAGGGATTATCATCGTACTGTTTAGAAACAAAGGAAGACAACACAGGAAAGAGTTCCAGCTTGTTTTACTGTTCTGCTACCTTAACATCTAAAGATCGGTTACAGATCGTGATTATTTTACATACATTCTCTCATCTGTCTGCAAAGTCTTATGTTAAACATGTTTAACTTTAAGCGGTAAATTGTGTTATAACTATGTTGTTCGCTTTAACAACTTGATCTTTGTTTTTGGTGGTAGACATACTTCTCTGACAATGATTGGATTCTGTTTTGAGTTTATCTGCCTTGCTGTGAAAGCATATTTCTATCATTGCAGTGTGCTCTAACATAGAAAATTAAGCTCTGTTATACCGAACAGGTTGTAAAAGACAGCATACGGTATCCACAGGATATATCTAAGTCACTGGTCCTGAGATTAAACTACAACATTAACAAATGAGCTAAGTGCTCTAGTCTGATTATATGGCTGAAAAGGTGCACAATTACTGAT
The DNA here is from genome assembly GCF_041146795.1 of Maylandia zebra. Taxonomy (NCBI): domain Eukaryota; kingdom Metazoa; phylum Chordata; class Actinopteri; order Cichliformes; family Cichlidae; genus Maylandia; species Maylandia zebra. Next base: position 10,772,537 of record NC_135184.1, read on the forward strand.
GTTTTTGTAGAAAAGATTTTTGAACAATGAGTTGAAACACTGGTTTGAGTCAGAATATTGTACTTCTGCCCACTGCAGGTGTGATGGAGGGGTGACGTGTGAATCAGAGGAGTGATTAGGCCAAAGCAGCCATGACCGAGTGCTTCCTGCCTCCCAGTAGCAGCCCCGCAGAGCAGCGCAGGGCCGAGCACCCCGGGGGCGTGGCCCGCACCCCGAGCTCTGAGGAAATCAGCCCCACCAAATTCCCCGGGCTGTACCGCACCGGGGAACCATCGCCGCCTCACGATGGACATCACCACGAGCCTCCCGACGCCTACGTCTCCGACGATGACAAAGAGCACAGCAAGAAGAAGAACAAGTTCAAGAAGAAGGAGAAAAGGAGTAAGATGCTTTTTTTGGGAAACATGGATTGAGGGAGGGAAGGACAGTATAGCACAAGTGAACTATTTGAGATTGCAGGCTTATTTTTGACTCTGAAAATAGCACTTTGAAAAAGTTTTTTAGCACCAGGTGATCTAAATATGTATACCTGTGTAGAAAAAAAAACAGTTTTCTTGGATGTGGAAATATGATAATCTGGTTCTTCTAAAACCTTTTACTTTTCCAGGCATTACCTGAAAAAACGTGCACATGAGAACCCAAATGTTAGATCTAACATCTAAACTTTAGCTCCCTAACACAAAGTGTGACTGAAGTCCAGTCTTGGGAACAAAGAACTTAATTGTTTGCTGACTTCAAAGAGAGTGAGTGTGTACACTGAGGACATTCTAATCTAAACTCCAGTAGTGAGAACTTCCCTCTTATCGTCTCCTGCTCTGTGCTATGTGGGAAAAGGCGACTTCAGACAGTATCGAGTTCTGATTAGACATAAACTCTGATGTTGTCCAGAGTTTACATAAAAGGCCTCGTGTTTCCACGTAACGGTAGCCAAGCAGGGTGGCCAGAGTTTACTGAGTATATCCAACTCTGCAGTATAGATTGTGTTATCACCACTATCGCTGTGTTTGCTTGTGCTTGAGTTATCATGCAATAAACTGTAGTAGCACCTTAATTCTAATTGCATTGTAGTATTATGGCAACCAACAGAGTACACTGTACAGTTGAAAGAAAAAGGTGCTTTTATAGTGGGTGCTAAACTGTGACACCCATCTCTCAAAATACTTCACAATACCTTTTTTTCACTTACTTTGTGTTTATACACCACTTTCCCTTTAATGATTAGTTCTTATTATCGCCTGCTCTATTCCGCAGTGTTTTTCTTTTTTTGTTCTGTCTCCTCCTCACCTGCAAATGGTAATGGCAGATGGCCCCACCCCTCCCTGAGCCTGGTTCTGCTGCAGGTTTCTTCCTGTTAAAAGGGAGTTTTTTCTTCCCACTTTTGCCAAGTTCTTGCTTAAAGGAGGTTGTTTGAGTTATCTATATTATTGTGGGGTTTCTGCCTTACATTATAAAGTGCCTTGAGATGATTGGCAACATATAAATAAAGTTGAATTGAGACCAAGAGGTTAAAACAGTGAGATAAACGGAAAATACTGACAACAGTAGAACACAACAGGACACACATTTATAATCAGACTTGGGCTGGTTTATGAAATAAGGACGATTTTATAGCTTTGCAACCATTTCCAAACAACCAGGAAATGAAGTCTGGTAATAAAAAGCTGTCAGATGTTGTTCTCACAGGCGCAGCAGGACAGGTTTTACATAATAGAAATCACTACAAACCCTATAATCTAGTTTAATTGAGCCAAAGATTAGATTACATTTTCAAAAACATTCCAACATTTTTTTTAATATATGTTTTAGAGGGCGTCACATGGCTGTGTTATTCATCAACAAGGAGAAAAATGTAGACTATTTCAAACCTTGTATTTTAACAACTGGGAGCTACCGAGGGAGCTAAAGGTCACATCAGTACTAATGAGGCGAGCTACTCCCACGTTTCCATCCTGATGGCTGCAGTGGTGTGAAATGTTCCTCTGCTGGGGATGTTTTTCACCGTCGTCCACTTTGTGTCATGATTTTTCCATGCCTGGATTTAGCTCCTACACCAGGATATGGTGGGAGAGAGGAAGAGATGGACAGATTCAGCACACACCCACTGAACCCAGTGAAGGTGTGTCTCAGGCAGCGGTGTGATACGCAGAGCCCATTCTTGGGGAAACCCAGCGTAGATAAAATTAGGAGGTTGAAAGTGACAAGGGGCCCCTCGCTATCACTTTAAAAAAAGCTTAGAGTGAGCTGTTCTGGAGAGGAGCGTTGTAAGGTGCAGTGGGAGCTATGCTAAATCAGTGGCTGACCTCTTTTCCTAGTCCTCATTCTCCCCCTCCTCTGCTATCTTCTCTCTCTCACCCGTTTCTCTTCCTCTTTCTGTTTCGCTGCTATCATAGTTCGGTTATAGGACGGAGATTAGAAAACAGAGGTGCTACTCCCTTCAGATCTAACCTGATTTCTGCCTCTTCTACTCTTTATTTACTTTCACAGCGGAAGGATACGCCGCCTTCCAGGAGGACAGCTCGGCAGACGAAGCAGAGAGCCCGTCCAAAATGAAGCGCTCCAAGGGAATCCACGTGTTCAAGAAGCCGAGCTTCTCCAAGAAGAAAGAAAAGGATTTTAAGGTGAAAGAGAAGGGTCCCAAAGAGGACAAAGCCAAGGATAAGAAGTCAAAGGACCTGACAGCTGCAGATGTGGTGAAACAGTGGAAGGAGAAGAAGAAGAAGAAGAAACCAGCCACAGAGGCAGAACCGGTCCCAGTGGAGACCCCCACCTTCAGGCCCATCTTTGGAGCCCCGCTGGCTGAAGCTATCAAGAGGACAGCTCTGTATGATGGCATCCAGCTACCAGCCATCTTTAGAGAGTGTGTGGACTACATTGAAAATTATGGGATGAAGTGTGAGGGCATCTACCGGGTTTCAGGTATCAAACATTTTGATTCTACCTTCTTCCTTTTTTTTTTTTTAAACAACGTCTCTGATTACTCACATTGGCTCTTTTTTTTCTTTCAGGTATGAAGTCCAAAGTAGATGAACTGAAAGCTGCGTATGACCGAGAGGAGTGCCCATGCCTGGAGGAGTATGACCCTCACACGGTCGCCAGCCTGCTGAAGCAGTACCTCCGCGAGCTGCCCGAAAACATACTCGGTCGAGACTTGGCCCAGTGGTTCGAGGATGCTTGCGGTCGGCAGGTCGAGGCCGAAAAGGTGACGGAGTTTCAGAGGCTGCTGACCGAAGTGCCGCTGGAGAGCCGACTGCTTCTGTCCTGGCTCGTCACACACATGGACCACGTCATTGCCAGGGAGGCAGAGACGAAGATGAATATTCAGAATATCTCCATCGTCCTTAACCCCACCATACAGGTCAGTGGGAAGGAGATCAATCAGTGAAAATGCAAATGCACCGTTACATGGGAAAGGGAAGAAATATGCAAGAAGATCATGAGCTGGGGCAGAGAACATCAATTTTCCAGCAACAGGCAAACTAAACATCAAATAATAATGTGGCGCTTTGGCTCAGGCTCAGATATAGCTAAAAAAAAAAAAAAAACAACCCTCCCCCTAGCAACAAACCAGTGAAATTTTATTGGATCAAAGAGTCAGTTCATCTCTGAAACCCTGGCCCAGTTTAGTGAAGCTAATTTATTCCCATAGGGGACATCTCTGTTGGTGCTCCACTTATCCTGAACCAGCAGCAGCAGCCGCCACAACTCTGTTAAATAAATACTTCTCCCACTTAATGAGCACAGTCCAGGGCCAGTTTAATCAGGCTAAATAAACATGCAGGAATTTGTATTGTGGAGGAACTGGTGCAGATACAATTCAGCTTTGTGCTCGTTTCCCTCTGGTGATCCGTGTGCCTCCTTTCCAGATTGGGAATCGTGTCCTTTACATGTTCTTCACCCACGTGAAGGAGCTGTTTGGGGATGTAGTCTTGAAGCCAGTGGTGCGGCCACTCCGCTGGTCCAACATGGCGACGATGCCGGCTCTGCCCGAGACCCAGGAGAGCATCAAAGAGGAGATCAGACGGCAGGTGGGTTCGGTCCTGTGGCAACTAATGACTGCCTATTTTAGTGTTTGAACAAATGAGTTTAAAAAAAAAAAGTTTCTTCTTTTGCTTCATATCTTAATATCTGCTGCAAAAGGAAATTATTTTTTTTAATATAAGCAGATGATGATTTTCCCTTAAAGCAGGTTTTAAAATGTTACAACATAGTAATGCAGCTTTAAGGCCTTTTCTATTTATATTAAAGTGTCTTGTCAGCAGTACACATCTTTATCTTGGGTTTGTTTCTCAGTGTGCCAGAACTCACCTGTATGTAAAAGAAAATGCCAGAAAACACGTCAGCTTCAGATGGTTTAGTCTGTCGATTTGAACCCCAGTCTCTCGGCTGAAGCTGTTTCTTTAACATTAAAAAATGTTCCTTCGTGGCCTGGATTTCCAAAACAATAAAACATCCCAGAGGAGGCTCACACATCTCAATCCCTCCTAGATCACCTAACTTAGAATATACTGAAAAGTTATTGTAGATTTTTTTGTCCTATGATGCTCAAATCATGTTAATTATCCATGGCAACTAACTTTATTTGTCATTTATAAGTGGTTATGCGTGAATCTCAGACTGCCCTTTTTAAAAAGATTATATGGTTTATTTTGCTACTTAATACTTGGACTTTTTTATTCTCATATTGACTACGTTTTTAAATGTGCTTGGCTCCTCTACTTGTCTTGAGCGGATTGTTGTCATCAAGTAAATTTCAGCCAATATTTATGAAGGTATTTGTGTGTAGGAGTTCCTCCTGAACTGCCTGCACCGGGACCTGCAGGCAGGGGTGAAGGACTTGTCCAAAGAGGAGCGGCTCTGGGAGGTTCAGAGAATCCTGACCGCTCTGAAACGCAAACTGAGGGAGGCCAAACGTCAGGTAATCTGTCTATGTCAGTATTTATGTTTCTCTGGATACAATAGCTGTTCGTATACCCAGTAATACCAGTGAGGGTTTGAATTTCCACCTCTTCTGAGATGTATAGAAATTATAACCTTCATTAAGGTAGGAAACAGCAGTAAGATTGTTTCTTTAGTCTGTATTAAATTGAGCTGGGAGTCCTTAATAAACTATAATGTGGCCCTACACAGTAACAACAAAAAGGCAAATGCAGATGAATCGACCAAGATTAAAGCATTGTCTTGTTATTTCAACTAGAACTACTTTCTAACTGTGCTGTATGTGTCTGCTCTCCGTGGGGCTTTAGGAGTGCGAGAGTAAAATAGCCCAGGAGATAGCAAGCCTGTCAAAGGAAGACGTTTCTAAGGAGGAGATGACTGAGAATGAAGAGGAAGTCATCAACCTCCTTTTAGCACAGGTGAGTAATTCATAAAAACACATCGATCAACAGCTTGCCAAGAAAACCTTTAAACGTCTTCTCGTTCTCTCGATAATCAGGAGAATGAGATCCTGACGGAGCAGGAGGAGCTGATTTCTCTTGAGCAGGTGCTGCGTAGACAGATTGCTACTGAGAAGGAGGAAATCGAGAGGCTGCGGGCAGAGATTGCAGACATACAGAGGTAAAAGAGGACAGTGATTAAATATGAGGTGTGAACAAAGAGTTCCAGTGTTGGAAGTGTAAAATTTATAATCTATACCTGATGTAAAAGTGGTCAATGTCCCAGTCAGGTACATTTTCTTGCGGATCTTTAGATCATTTTCAGTGTGACTGCTGATTTCAGATCCCTCAGTGGATGTCTTGTTGTGTCCTTTGATTTGTGCGTGAAGGACCATATTGGGCTGTTTTCAGGACAACACTCTGGTACCATTGCATTGTGTGAACCCCTGTGAATGTCTCCTCATTAGCAGCAATACCCCTGATGACATTTGAGCCTGTTTGAGAGAAAAACATGATGTTTTCCCTTTGGTTTTATGGTCGAGCAGAAATGGTGCATTCGCTGTCCACTCAAGTCCAGGGATTGTCCGTCTGCCTGGAGTGAGCTCTGTTGCCAGATAGAGGCATTATACAAGTATGTGGCCCAACAGGTGTATGGGCTACTTGGGTCTATGGGCCACTCTTGCTTGTGCTGTTGTTGGTCCATCAGCCAGTCACAGAGGAGAGCAAAGTGATAACACACAAAGAGCTGAAGTGAAACAGAGTGTTAAAAGCAATGAAAAGTGTCCACTGCAGCCACTGCCTGTGCTTTTAATACTCTGTATTTTGATCTTTGAAGTTTTTTTCCCATTCCCAGTGAACTCCAGTATCCCTCCCTGCTCTATTCCAGCTCACCTGTGAACCAGTCAACATTCGGCAGCCACTTTAAGTCTTGCTTTAAGTTGCTTTAAGACCGTGTATGTGGTCGGACAAGTTTATGGGACCATGAAGTAAAACACGACATTAGATCCTAGCAGTAAGCCAGCATTGTGTTCCTCCGCAGTCGGCAGCAGGGTCGCAGCGAGACAGAGGAGTATTCATCAGACAGCGAAAGTGAGAGCGAGGATGAGGAAGAGCTGCAGATGATACTGGAAGATCTGCAGAAGCAAAACGAGGAACTAGAGGTGAGAAAGCATCCAGCCTCCACTACCTGTTGCGGTGGTCCTGCGGTGTTTGACAAAATTGTGGTTATTCGTATTCCAGAAGCTCAGCATGCTTTTGTTTCTGGTAATAGTGAAAGTATTGGCTGGAGTTTTACAGGATCTAACTCTGAATGTGTACTTTGTTGCCCTGAAGAACAAAAACACTCACCTGAACCAGGCCATCCATGAGGAGCAGGAGGCCATCTTGGAGCTCCGCGTTCAGCTTCGCCTCCTGCAGAGCCACAAGCTACAGCAGGAGTTGACCGCCCAGCCGCCAGCCGAGCAGGCTCCACCCACACAGCCGAGCCCGGAGGCCCGCAGCGATGAGCAAACCAAGCGCTCCGTTGCTGCCGTGGCTCCTACCGCCGATGCAGCTGCTGCCACCACCAACGGAAAGGCAGCTAAGGATCCATCAAAGCCTTCACCAAACAAAGACAAGAGAGACACCAACATGTGAGACCTCTGTGATGCTTTTGATGGTCGTCTGTGCTGGTGTTCGTCTCTACCGTGGGCCAGTTGTCCTGCAGCGTTGCTCGCTATCCTGCTGGAGATTTCACATTGCAGAGCTCATTAGTGACCGTGTCCACCAAGTGGCAGACAAGGAAAAACCTTTTATATCATCTTTGGTGTCCTAACCTTCTTTTTCACATCCTCATGCAAAAAAACCACCCTGAAAAAAACAAACAAATGCTAGGTTTAGCTGGTGTAGCGGACAACTGACTACCACTGTAAGAGACTAGCAGGGACCATGTTTTCAAATATGCCGTGCCAAGCCTGTATGAAGGAGGAAGGAAGGGGCAGGAAGGGGAAATGAAGGCAATGAGAGTAAGAGAGGGTAGATTGTAGATTATTTCTCACTGGTGAGCAAGTCAGGAAGCGATCACTAGACCACAAATGTCATCAGTCCCTGTCGCTCAGATTCATCCCTTACCTTGATGCAAATTTGACTTTTTCTTTTGGATAGAGACCACTGTGCCATAACTTGAGGATGCCCCAGAGAACCACTGATAACAAAAGCTTTTTGAATGATGAAGAATTTATGATTGGTCTATCTATATATTATATATTTAAGTAGTATTCTGAAGTACACAGATGACTATTCAAGAAGTACATTAATTTTAAGTTGCAGCTTTTTAGTAATATATAAATATACAAATAAATATATTGTAGAGTCTCTGGTTCGTTTTCTTTTTTTGAACGGCAGATTCATACAGAGAAGTGTTGCACCTCGCAACTAACCGGTGGATGAAAACACGAACAGCCAAATAACAAATGTGTGTTCATCGCTGCAAAACGCAGACAAACAGCTGGAGGCCACACTTTGCTCCGTAGTGCAGTCGTCTTCTCAGTTACCTTTGCCTGCGCTGCACTAACGAGGAAGAGCGGGAGATCATATTTGTCCAGTTTAATAAGGATGTAACAAGTCTGTGCTGATGATTTATTTTTTGCTTCCTATATGGGTGGAGACACTTTGTTTTGTACTCTTCATGTGTGGAGGTTTTCTTCAATCCTTTCATTTCACAGCTGATCCGTGTCTGCTGCAACCTAATGTCATTGTTCGATAATATTTAAGGCAGAGATGTGTCCTGATTTACTTTTTCTGTATATTATTGTAAAATTGCAAACATACTGTATTTTCAGCTCTTTGTGTTTTGTCTTCTTGTTGTTGTTTTCTTTTCTTTTTTTACCATTAATAACCTGTATGGAGTTACGCGAGTGCGACTGCCCTGCTTTGGTCACAGGCAAATCCATGCAATCTCATCTGGACTCCCGATTCCATGAAACTAGAACAGGCTCAGAAGCTTCTCGTGAGGTTATTTTCATATTGTTCTGAGCTTTTGTAGCTGATTGTTACAGACAGTAATGCTGTGAAGAATAAAGTGTCAGTCTAAAATAATTATCTCGCTGTCTCTTTTCCTCAAGTTTACCTTTTCACTCGACTATGTCTGGCTGGACATGTATTCCATATTTAGTACTTCTCATTTTCCATTACACAGTATCTGCCTAAATACAAACCTGAGCATCTCTGAGAGAATAGAAAGCTGGACTTTGACTCTGAAAACAAATTACTCAAGAGATAGTGGAGCCACCCAGCTTTTTTTTCTTTTTTTGGTCAGGGCTTTAACTGGTTTCCGATTTGGAAACTAGGCTTGTCAAGTAGGACTAAAAAAACTAAGAGAACAACGGATGTTAGGAACTGTCTTTTCAAAATTAAAGCTTGACTTGAATTCACATAACATAATGACCATTTTCTCTTGGAAGGAAGCAATGGTTGTAATTTAAAAGAGTAGATTTACATAGTCTACTGCATTTCAGGAAATGTTGGCTCTATAGATATACAATTAATATTAACCATAGAGCTATACATACCTTCACTGGGCATTTTATTAGGTACAACTTGTTATTACAAGGTTGTAACATTTTTGTTCCTTTAGATTTGGCTTAATTCTTATGTCTTCATGGCACAGATTGAACAAGGTGCTGGAAAAATTTAACCATAAAGATAATGACAGCATCACACAATTACTGTTGAGTGTGTTGAAAACACGCAGTTCTTTGAATCTTTGGGCTGAAGGAGGGACAATACTCGGTGTATAAATGCTCAATCAACAATCATTTATTTCCATACAATTCAACAGTCAGAGCATTACAACGTCCGGACGGGAGAGATGCTACCAGAGGGTCAGGCACATGTCTCAAAATGGTGACGGGTTGCTCAGCTTTTTATAGTCTCTAGTGGCCCCCAGCTAGTCGTAAAAGCCAAAACATCACATTTTTTCTCTGTTACAGCGCCTAAGTTATGACCTCGGCAGTTGTTTCTCTGCTTTCTGTAAGGTGGGGGTGTGGAATGTGGTCTATCTATCTCCCCTGTCTTTAGACACAGAGTCTCCTGCTTACAACCTTCTCTTCATGATTCAACAATTAAGCATGTCAAGAAAACAGTGTAACACATTCCCAGCAGATCAAGGATGCACCTTTATCTAATGAACTAATATGTGAATATGTTCTGTTAACTCAAAAGTATAATGAGAACTAAACTACATACAGATCACACACTCTATTTTAAAGGGTATAATATGATCTACAACAATATCATAATTCAACTATTTTGATTACATCTATAAGGTAACATATAATAACAGAATAATATCACAAGTGGTTGGCTGAGTCTCCTGTTCCACCACATCTGAAAGGTGCTCTATGAAATAGAGATCTGGTGACTTTTGAGATATTTGGAGACATCTGAGCACAGTGAACAAAAAAGAGATTAAAAAAGGGATGTCTATAAGGATATGAACATGTCAGCAACAATACTCAGTTAGGTTGTGGTTACAAAGATGCTCTCTTCACCCAGCGTGTGCCAAGAAAAGATTCCCCTCATTATTACAACAGCAGCAGCTTAAATTGTTGATAGAAGGTGGGGGATGGATCCATGCATCCATCTTACCTGGTGTTCTTTTTCTTTTTTAACCATAGATTTCTTGCAACATTTACTGTGTCACAGTCATTCCTCACTCTTCTATGAAAAATAATAAAATCACAACTCACAAGACCATATGACTGAGAATTGCCTTATAAGTAGCTTATTCAGTCTTGATGGTTGTATTTTCTTTTATTTGTGGTCATTTCTATCATGTACCACAGAAACCTGCATAGCTTGTGACTCTGTGGTTACTGTCAGTTTTCCTCGGTGCCCTCCCCATCTTTCTTTGTTTCGTGATGTTGTAAAGTATGTTAACAGATTGGCCAGGTATACAAAACGGCTTGGCACCTTAATGGCCAAAATCAAGTTGATTTATAAGAAATGCCTTGGCCCATATATGGTAGTAGTTTGGGTGCTGAAAGTGAACAAAGTCTTTATCTTGTCAAAAGTCAGACTACCAACCTTGGTCGGTTTTTCAGTCCTAATGCAGTGTGCGTGCATTTATTCTGCCAATTCTCAGTCCAAACTGGCCCAAGCCCACTTACAAAAAACCCACCCAAGCCTGGTAGCCATTACTGGGCTGGAGCCCAGTCATTTTTGGCTGCCAGGGCACAGCCGGCTGTGTGATGATCCTACTTTAGGCTTTTATTTTTGAAACAAAAACATCATTGTCACAGTCGTCATTGTCTTTGGTTAAATTAGTTAATTGCAAAAATATGTTAAGAGCAGACCGACATTTCCCGGTCCTGTTATACTTTCATTGAACTGAAGACCATTGTATGCACTTTTATCTATTCTTAACTAAAGAACACTGTTTTTTTTAGGGTAAAATAGGTCTAAAATCTTTCATCTCTTATTTCAAAATATAAACATGTAACTGACAGGCAGAGATAAAATTGCAAACGAAGTTGTTTGTTGGAGCCTTTTCGCATTATTTGTGCCAAAACGGCTGTAAGATACTTTTATTTTGAAAGTCACTGCCGGATGTTGTAAAATTTATTTTATGCGCCTTGTCAGCCGCTTAGTGGAGATGTCTGTCTGTATCAGGGGCTGGGTTTCTATTTTATCCAAGAAGAGGGGAAAATAATAGAGTTTCAAGCATGAAGAAAGAAATACATTGAGTGTACACTGACAAATGATGATTTAAAAACTTTCCAAAACTTACCATGGCTATAAGGGAGCTCAAGGTTTGCCTTTTAGGGGTAAGTGGTTGATGTTTTTGTTGATCCGTTTTGGGGGCAAATTCCTTTAGTCTGCTGCGAAACTGAAAAAGCCGACAACATGTTGATGTTAACAGCTGCTCGTTTACAACTTAATGGTAGAGTCGGTACTTTGTCAGTTCCGGTATTTTATTTAAAAGAACTCTTTGTCGTCTTCGTGAAATAAGTTGGGAATTTAACTAATATTAGTAGCTAGTAGTTGGCTTAAAACCAGCCTCATCGGTCGGCAGTCATTTTGAGTATGTCCTCTCGCATGTATTTTGTAGTTCTTAACAGATTAAGCTCTGCTGTGTAGTATAAATCTTTACTTTATAACGGCTCTGACAGTTTATCAGCCATTACGTCATCATCGGAGCCAGCGAGCCGTTAGATTTCTTGCTGCGTTAGCGAAACACGTCAGTCTGTCTTTATAAACGGTGACAGGGACGGCGAGAGCGCTTTGGACCGCAAACTGTCGCTTTATCGATGATGTTGAAGTCGGGAGCTGGGAACTTTTCAGAGCCTCATAAGGTTTTTAGGCCCTCGCATACCTCCTCAGGGCCCTGACATCCTCACTAAAATATTTTTTTGAGTCAGCCCAACCATACGCTGACCTTAACCCATCTTTTGTTACACCTCTGCATGCTTATAACAAGCGGGAGGAGCAGATTTTATGCACATTTAAAGTCACATAAAACCGTACAGGGGTGTTTATACGATTAAAAAAATGGGGTGCCACATTAGGAGACTAGGAAGTGGGTGGGTGGGGGGTCCTATTTTCTTCATCAGATGTGTTACATGAAAAGTGGGACTGCATGAGAGTTTAAATTATAGACAGACTCAAAGATTAATGTAGATACAATGAGTTGAGCATTATTACTGTTGACATGTCGGTCTTTTGGAATCAGAGGTAACAATTGAGAGGGGGGGTCTATCCAGATATCGGTAGTAATGATACCAGCACTGGTTTTGGTATCGATACTAGTGCGATAGAATTGATACTTAGTTTCTATGATCTAAATTCAGTATGTAGTCCATTGAACTGTATTAAATGACTTTTTGGGGAAAGGATAAAACAGACTTTAATGTCTATTTTATTTTTACCCTATAACCCATTTAAACAACAGAAGTCTTTTTGAGACAGGCACACTTGCGCTTTTTTTCCACTAGTACCAATTTGACTCAACTCTACTCATTTTCAGTTGTTTTCAATTACAACTGAGTACCACCTAAAAACCGAATTGAGTTGAGCCATGCTGAGCCCAGTAGGTGCTAGTGGGGCAAAAGGGCATTACGTTCCAGGTCTCCAAAAAACACAGTTTCAAGATACACAAAAAGCTGAAAGGTGTGTTTTATTGTGTTATCCAATTACTGTGGTCAATAAAATGTATTCAGAATTTGCAAATTGATGGTGATTCATCTCATAAGTCATGACACACCACTCTTCTCTACATAAGTTGATGTTATAAGTTAGAAGTATCGGTATTGGTAACAGCGATACTGGCCTTGTATTTACTTAAAATCTGCAGTATTGCACAACACTAATAAGAGGTGGCTCTCTCTGTGAACCACATGCTCATTTGGCTAACACCTTGTGATTGTGTTGGGCAATTAGTATATTCTGAAAAGTCAACTTACTAAATGGAGTCTGTAAGTAGGAAGTGAGTCTGTGATATCAGTAAAAAAATGTATACCGGTATTATCTCGGATGATGATGGACATGATATAGCCACTGTTTGCAAGGGAAAATATGTATTCCCAGAGTGGTTGGTGAATAGTTCCCAGAGGTTGCTTGGCTGTTGCTACAGTAGGTGAAATCAGTAGCAAAGAGGACGCTGTGCACAAAAGCCTCTTTGTGATTGCTTTGGTGGCTAGCAGATTGTTGTGCTCACCTGGAGTTAGCATGGAAGATGCTGATTACAGCTGGAACCTTTTGCAACCACAAGAGTTGCCCCCTGCTGGCCCTTAGTAAGAATGCAGGTGAAGTATTCATTGTGAAAACCCTTAATAAGTAAAAGTGATTATAGTACAAAAGTTTTACCATCAAAATATATTTAAGAAATCTAAAGTGAAAGTACGTGTTACACAGAGTCATACACCGTGTGTTACTGGATAATTTCACGTTATCATTTTAATGACTTAAATACTGCTGTTGCATACTCTTGTATTTGCTATGGTTGTATAATCCAGTAGGTTCAATAGTGACCGCTCACTCTTTGTGTGCATGTCCTGTGACTGATTGATGTTTGCAGGACACTGGAGTTGGGAAATCCAGCATTGTTTGCCGATTTGTCCAGGATCATTTCGATCACAACATAAGTCCAACCATAGGGTGAGTGTTAATCAGCAGAAGGCTTAAGCAGCAGGAAACTAATCAATCGTGTTTGGACACAAAGCTGAAGTAAAGATGTACAGAAATGTACAGGGAGATTCAGCCAGTTAATCAGTAATTTGGCTGAATGAAACTATGCTCAAGCTCAAGTTAAGCTTGTGTTTTTTAGTGATCTCAATCCACATCATTTGTACTAATGGGTAGATTGATAATCCTATGAACTGTCTATAAGCTACAGAAGTTAAACCTAATTATAGAAGAACTGATTACTCAAGAGATAAAAATGAATGTACCTTATTTCATTTGGGTCTTTTATCTTAACTGAATACTTATATATACATATAAGGAATTGCATAAGACACTATTGTCAGACTGTTAAAACTTAACAGACTTTTATTACTATTTAATATTTCTTTAGTCCACAGTAAAATTGGGCGGATTGGTGATAGTCATAACCTCTGAGACAATGTAGAACATGTACAGCTCAGCCAAAAGGTCTCCTTCCTGTAAGGGAAACCTCAGCAGGTAACACATAGCTTATTCTAAACAAACTTTAGCAACTGAAATAAAGACAAACCCACGCGGGAGTCATCCTGCTTCAGCTCCACAACTCCAATAATTCTCATAAGGTGTTTTCATTTTATTACAAATATGTGATTTAAATACATTTTTGAAGTACAAATTTTAGTTAAGTGTTTGCAAGCTTTAATGCACAAATAGGGTACGAGTAGTGGTTGAAAACAGTGTAAAAAATGTAACTTATGGGAAAATGGGTTCAAATGAATAATTGCAAATCCACCTTCCAACTTCTGTAAGCCTGTGAAAAAACCTTGATTTTACTATGTCATTGCATCTGATTTTTTTTTTTTTTTAAAAACCCTCACTTTGGAGTAACACTTTAAGGCAAAAAGATTGTAGAATTGTTTAAAAATTATAGTTTTCTTAGTACTTGGTGCAATAAACACTGAAATAAAGGAGGTTTTACATGCCTCTATAGCAACAAACATGCTGTCCCAAACATACTTGTTTTCAGTGTTCTTACTTTCCTGCTGACATGCACAGATTTTTTTCCCTTTGTTTTTAAAGAGTGACCTAAAAAATAGCTGTTGTGAAATGCTTTAAATCATCCACAGAGCGTCATTCCTGACCAAGACAGTGCCATGTGGAAATGAGCTACACAAATTTCTAATCTGGGATACAGCTGGGCAGGAACGGGTAAGTGTACGCAACAGAAACTCCGCATGGACTCGCTGTTAGCTTTAAGTTAACACATGTGATGTTGATTTTCCATTAAACTTTGCATCAGAAAGCTGGTACTCGTGATAGGTAGATATTTATAGGTTATGAAACAGGATGCTTGACACAAGAGTTCAAAGGTCATGAGACATCACGGTGATTAATTTGATGGCTAAGAGGGGGAGGTGGGTTATAGCTGAAGCTTGCCAAACCCGCTTACTGCATGGAAAAAACTAACGCGAGCATTTCCTGCTTATGTGTGAAAAAAGTATGCTGGGACTTCTGCTGTGAGCGTTCTATTATTACATTTGACCGACTGATCTTGTGTGATCAGTGGTGCTGATTGTAAACATCTGTGAACAATACAACTGTGGACACTCTTGAAATATTGATGTCACTGTAGTGTAGTGTTATCATCATGACTGTGAGCTTGCTGATTAAACCTGTGACGTCTGAGTAATTAATATAATTTCAAAAACATGCCATAATATTTTTTTCTACATTTATTATCATTCAAACACCATCTGCTTGTTTAAACACACGCTTCCCTTACCTGACATTTTTGGGGTTTTAGATACCAAATATAATTGAACATGTCAGTGTTTCTCAAACTTTTCAAAACGAGTACCACCTCATAAAATATATGGCTCTTAGAATACCACCCTTATGACCAACATTAAAGTACAATAGTATACGCCTATTTAACACCATATAGTTTACATGAGACAATTTTATTTCTTATATGAATGTTATTTATTTTAACTGTCATAAACAGGATGTGACAAGTGATAATAATAACAAAGGTACTGCATTAAAACATTCACAGCAGGTGGGATATCTGATTGATGACCACAGTTTGAGAACCACTGGAATATGTTATTTGAAGGCACTGATAATGTTTTTAAACTGAAAAGGGTTTTATAAAATAAACTTCTGCAAGCCATAAATGTAATGAATTTTTTAAAACGGAAATGATGCACTCATTTGATTTCTTATTTAATTGGCCACACATTGTCTACTTTATTAAAATACATACGAGCGATCGTGGCTCAAGAGTTGGGCGTTTGCCTTGTAATCGGAAGGTTGCTGGTTCGAGCCCCGGCTTGGACAGTCTCGGTCGTTGTGTCCTTGCGCAAGACACTTCACCCGTTGCCTACTGGTGGTGGTCAGAGGGCCCGGTGGCGCCAGTGTCCGGCATCCTCGCCTCTGTCAGTGCGCCCCAGGGTGGCTGTGGCTACAATGTAGCTTGAAATCACCAGTGTTTGAATGGGTGGATGACTGGATGTGTAAAGTGCTCTATACAAATACAGGCCATTTACCATTCTACCGATTGACTTTTTTTTTTTATGATTGTTGAGTTAACTAAACTGCTGCAACTTTGAGATGAATTGTATCTTCTCTTCTCATTGGCAGTGGATATATAGTTGTACTGATGATAGTTGCTGAGCAATGTGTCTGTGCAGAGGAGAAGAAAAGCTGCGCAAGCTTAAGGGAATGGTGCCGGTTTTAACTGATAAGAGAAACCAACAGTAACTTCAGTACAAAATAGAAATAATTTTGATACAGATGCCATACATTGGTATAGGAAATGTAAAAGAATATAACCTGAGTGTGATATTTATTCTTAAATTGACATTCGTTTTTGGATTCACTGTTTATAAATGATCTCAAAGTTTGGCACGTGTTGGTACATTATTAGCCGATGCGTTCACTCATCGTTTATCTGCAGTAGGCTAACATTTAGTGAGGTGATTTTTACATTCAGCATTTCTTTACAAGCTACCACAGTTTGTCAAGTCAAAGTGAAGGTAACTGCTAAAAGTTAGAAAGGCCTGGGGACTTGAGGAAGTAACTGTTTCCATAAACTCATCATGTAAGAATGTATGGGCATAGTACTCTGCCAGGCTTTTATAAGCTTTTTTTCCCCCTTATTAATCATAGACTGAGCACTTTGGATCATATTTATGTGTGATATACCAAAAAATGAAATCAATCATGCTAACTAATATAAATGTGTCGTCTTTTTTTAGTTTCACTCGTTAGCTCCTATGTACTACAGAGGATCGGCTGCTGCTGTCATTGTCTATGACATTACTAAACTGGTAAGTGTAACAGCAAGTTTACTATTGCTAAACTGGTTAAAGTGTCAGGGCTGTTAGCTCCCTGGAAAAAATGAAAAACATCAGTAACAGCTGTCCTGAACATTTGTAAGTGAAGAATTTTTGCTACTTTTCCATCACTGTGAGATGCTGTGTTTCATGACCTACAAATGTCATTCTTTCCTGGTTTGTTAATGGAAACTCGTCTGGGGAAAAAAAAGCAATGAATATATGACAGGAGACGGAAAAAAACTGCTGGGCATATTCTCATAAACGATCTATCCCAGGATTGACCCCAATTTCTTCTTGTTGTCCAGGATTCGTTCCAGACGCTGAAGAAATGGGTGAAGGAGCTGAAGGAACACGGTCCAGAAGACATTGTAGTAGCTATAGCAGGGAATAAGAATGATTTAGGAGACATCAGGTGGGCTTCTTTTTTTCATCTCTCTTTTTTTTTATATTTGTAGTTTTTATTGGTGATCTTGTACAGAAGGAACTTTACAACATACATGGGGACAAAGATCAGATAGCCATATACATTGTTGGTCAACATATCCAACAGAATTTCAATTTCTCAAAACTGTAGGAAGATGTAAGTAATAGTTCCCAGTTGTATTTCTCTAACTGGAGGCAGTTGATCCAATCTTGGTAAGGAGAGTCACTTAAATAAAATCGCTTCTCAGCTCTTTAATGTACTGGGTCCATCTGGAACAGAGTTTGTTGAATTTGTCTCTTTGAAGCTGCAATTTTTCATCTCTTTTGTTGCAAATATGTTTAAAAAAAGTTTCTACAGACACTGTTAGACTGAGTTAACAAACAAATGTGAAAATGGAAATAATTTACCTCAAAAGGGGTCCAAAGTTGAGGGATTTTCACAGTGAGCAAACTGCAGAGAAGAAGTACAAAGTATTGTGTTGCAAGTCTTTAAGAGTGAAACAGGACAACTGTTAACTTAATCCGGGCAGAGATCTGAATCATCGTCTAGCCACGTCCTGTCATACCACACTGAAGTAAGGTGGTTAAGCCAAGGACTTGTGCATTTCTTGAATTTACAACCACTGGGGTTCTTTGTACTGACAGCAGACTGATCTCTGAGGCTCTTCGTCACATGTTCTGTCAATGAATAGCTCGTCAATTGTGGTCGTTTTCAGAAAGTACTTCTATTTTTGTTTTATTGCCTGACAGACTTGAGACCAAACTAAAATATATATGTGGCCTATGAACTAAAATAAATAAAATAACCCCTGTTATTGGAGGTCTGTGGCATCACTTCAAAGGTCTTATTTGTTCCAAAGCAGCAACATGACCTTTCTCTTTATGTTTAGTGATGAAGAAGTTGTGTTATTATTCACTCTGGTCCCAATTATAAGTCTTCTTTTATTGTATCCCTTCCTTCAACAATATATGTGCAGTAAAGTCACACAATACTGTGCAAAGGTGTGGAGTCGCCACTTTATTTCTGTACATTTTGTACGTTCTTGTACCTGACTATTTTCAGTGGACTGACTTTGTTGAGCCACTGACCTATGAAACAGTCAAGTTTAAAAAGTCCTTTTTTAAGTGTTGCCTTCACATTACAGACAACTTAGCAAATAAACAATTTTCAGTTGTATCTGTAGACATTTTGTTACTGGCAGCCTGTCACAAATATACATCTTTTGTTAACATTTTTAGTTGAATTCATGAGAGATTGCAAAGATAACACAATTTGACAGGCATAAAATGGCATTTCTACCCCAACAAACTGATTCCCAAAGTGTTATAAGCTGAAACCCCGATATATTTTGGCACGGTGTGCAGTTTGTCCTTAAAAAAAATGGAGGAAACTGCACAATCAGAGGTGAGAAGAAGTGTCAGGCCTGAAAAAAAAAAACATGTCTACATCCAGTTAGAAACTCAACTGGTGAAAGTGACTAATTAAAATGCAGATTTTCCATCTGAACTGTTCATCTTTTTTACAGGGAAGTTCCTATGAAGGAAGCTAAGGAGTTTGCTGAATCAATTGCGGCTATTTTCATTGAGACGAGTGCCCGAAATGCTGTCAATGTTGAGGAGCTCTTTCAGAAAATCAGTAGGTTTTGTGGCTTTTTGTTTTCTCCATCAGAAGTACTAGTGTGTCCTGTCTTGTGCTTGATTTAGAGTGGCCTAAGCAGCCTGCTGCACCTCCCCAGAAAAGTAACTACACTTTTAGAGCGGATCAGCTCTAAAATCTTCTCTCTTGTCTGCATTTCAGTGAAAGTAACTGTTGGTCATGTTAAACACTAGTCTATGTTAATACCCTAGTGAACTCCAGCTTCCTCTCATAGTCCAGAAACGGATTTGTTAGGTCAACGAATCTAGATTGGCTACAGGCCCTGTGATTGAGGGTGTCCTGTCTAGGATGTACCTGGCAACTTGCAGTATGACAGCTAGAATAGACCCTGAAGTGGATGATCAGTTAACAAAGTGGATAAATGTGACAAGAGACAGTTTTTTTTAAATGTATCTTTTGTTTGTGCTCAGAATGGAAGCAGAAAAAAATCTCTGACTTTAATTATTCAGTTCCAAATAAACCTGGACTCTACATTACCCTGGAGCCTGCAACACAGCATGACTCCAAATGATGATATGAAACATGCAGTTTGTAATGCACATTTTCTGTTTTAATTGCATTAAGGTTCTGCCATAATGTGGGGGATACATTTTAAATCAAATATAACACAGTGAAAGTTTTATTTTTATTCCGGCTAATTGATGCTGGGATGTTTTGGTTCAACGCTGTGTATCCTAAGCTAAGCAAACTCCTTTCTTTCATGTGGTCATCAAAAAAACTGCTCTGCCTTAATTTTAGTAGTAGTGAAGCAATGCCAAATACAACTCAGCTAAATTTATAAAACTCTTTGTATGCTTAAGATGACTAAATCTGATGTGGAATCTCTTTAAATGTCTGTATTTTTAGGTAAACAAATTCCACCCCTGGAAAATTCTGAGGTGGACAGCAATGATTCCTTTAAACTCACACGACAGCCTGCTCCATCCACCAGGAGGTGCTGCTAGTACCAGCAGCGGCTGATAAGATGACTTCCTTCCGCACTAAGGACCCACCAGCACAGCAATCCACACGGCGTCTTACCCTAGTGACAGCACAGTGAGCAGACTGAAGTTGGCCTGCACGTGTGGTTGATTGCAACATGAAACAGAAAAACCTGCCAGCAGTATTATATGCGTCAATCCACCAGTTTTAACATGCATGTTTATTTAATTTATTCCTAGCAGTTTCAGATCTGCTGAAGTCATGAAGCAGAAAGCCTTCAGTTTGTCCCCCTCAGGTGGTGTTCTGGCTGAACTACTGTGTGGTGTGATACATACAGAAGCTCATTCTAAATTTCAACTCATTTTATACTCTGACTTTAAAATTGAGCACAAATTAAAAACAAGCGGAGCTGACGTGTTTTCTAAAGACAGGAATTTAATAGTTGTTTTCATCACTCTCCTTCTCTGTAGACTATTATAGCACTGTGGCTCTTAAACACATTGAAATTCTTAATATCAATTTTTAGCAAGTCTAACTCCTCCACCCATGAAGCATTTGTGCACATGTGCCACATTTAAGTAAGAGGTCGTTAAGAACAAACTCAGACGAGCATTTATCTCTGTAGCTCAAATGCGACAGGTTTACATTCCTCACGTGTTTTTCACGCACATTTGCTTTAGAAAGATTTTAACTGTAGTGCTGCAGTGGGAACAGCTTGAATCACAATTACAGCATGACACCCCCGGCTGAAACACTGTGACCAATGCTAGAACTGTTTACATAGTGATTTGTTAAAGATGTTTTCTACGTGCTGAAGTGTATTGAGATTTCATTGCAGGGAACGACTGTATACAGCTGCCAGTCGTGTTTTTGTTTTTTCATGCATTTTACCTGTAAAAGGGGGTCACTTTTGTATTGTTGATAAGAGACAAGAACTGCATCTATTTGACTTTAAACATGTGTGCAGCTGTTATATTGCATATACTAACCAAACTCTAAAAGAACTGTGGGAGCGCAGCCCTAACCGTTTAAACCGTTCATCATGCAGCACTTTGCATATTTACACAGTATCAGCTGGGAGTTGCTTTAATAGTAAAAATGTTAACTATTGCAGTTCTCCTTAACTTCAGCATACAGGAGAAATTATTTGAAGGAACATGAAAATTAATTACAATACTGACCAATTAGTTTTGCATTGTCATAGCTTACATTTGTAGTTTACATTTGTACTTGAGTTACTTATTTACATTATAACGTGTACAGTTTTTATCAACAGGTATGATGGGATAATAGAATCAAATGTTGACTTTGTAATGCCATAAATATAATGATATTTACCGCCCTATATATGGGAAAATATACCAGCCTTCATTCAGAAATCTTCTAGTCTGTGTGGCCTTGCTTATCTGAAAAACATACGGTGCATACCTTTAGGTATATGACGCAGTTTTTTAGCTCAGAGGTTAATTTGGAGCAAATGTGCGGCATGGGACTACAATCTTCCACTAAAATGCACCACTCAGTAATTGGCTTAAGATGAAAACTGAAATGAACTTAAGAGCTTCTTAGTACCAGATATAAACAAAGTTATATCAGCTGGAAGAGTTATGATTGAAAACAACCTTCATACAATGTAGACTGGATTTCTCAGTGCGCATTGTTTGGACCCCCTTTTGTGTGTTGAGATGGCGACACAAGTGCCTTTTGTATGTTTTTCTAAACAAAATGTATGACATGGCTAAAATGTGCATACTGTTAGAATTAATTACTCATGTCTGACCAAATATATACATAACACTGCCATTCCTTTACAGTCACACTCATACTGTATGCTGCAGTCATGCTTCTCTGTTTACTCTATAGACCAGATTAACATCTGTATATTAATCAATGTAATAAAGAAGTAAAGATTCAATTTCTCTTCAAATTTTACTCTTTCCAATAATGAAATACTGAAGTGTCATCAAAGATCTCAAACACTGTCAAAGGATTACAAACTAAGCTGATGTCTGTACAGTTTCTCAGTCATCCAGTAGTCTAGAGAGCTTGAAAACAAAGAGGCAACTGAACTGATGATATTTGATCTATCAATCATCCAAGAGTCTTCTTCAGCTGTAAAAGTAAAAGGGGGTGAATCCCGCTTGTTGTCAAAGAAACTGGAGAATTTTAGCCAACAAGCTTGACATCCCAGAACACTTCAGACCCAGCGACACACTTGACAAAAGCTGGTTCATCCCAAAGACAAAACTCCCAAACACATGCTAAGTATCATAGTGTTCTCACTGGAGAAAACAAACAGCTATTCCATAAATGCATGGCACAGCGTAGAAGAGCCACCTCAACAGGACAAGACTGAGCTACACATCTGCATCTAAAGGATAAAGGCCACTCTTTGAAGGATGCCAGAGTTCAAACTTTAGACTGAGAAGACAAACGGTTTGAAAGAGGAGTAAAACAGGCCATCTGTCCACTGATGTGGATCGTCATTGAACAGTGGCTTATGACACCAATGAGGTCTCGCAGTACTTTCACTTTTAACCACCCTTAAGGTGTTGGTAATGACCCATACCTTTCATTTTTAGAACCGAACAAGCCTCTTTTCTCAAGATCTCTATTAAGTTTTGATAATAGGTAAATGAGTGAGAAAGATGCAGTCACTAAAAGAGGGTTGTATCATGACATTAACATCTTGACATTGTGAAAACACTCTATGCAGCCTCATTTAAACCACCTTATACTGGAGTCCTATGGAAATGACTGAACATGATACTGGTAGGGAAGGTATATTATGGAAGAACAAATGTCTGGCTTTCACCTAAAAAACCCGATATCACTATAGAACAACCTTTTATCTTTAACAGCAAGAAATGATCATTATTTCTGAACATGCACAAGCGTGACACTCTGAACTGCTTTAAACACCTCAAATCACATGTAGACTGCGTCCTATTCAGTACAGCTTACTGAGGAGAAGTCCTCAATTCCCATAAAAGCGATGGATCGCAGTGTCAATGGTCTCTAAGAGAGCAAGCCTCAGATATTAATAGTTCACAATGAGTACACACACTGCACAAAATCGCTGGATTCCTCGCAAATAGCATCTTAAATTCCCCTTTTTAGCATTCCCCTTTTCATCTACGCTCACATGATGGCCCAAAATGTGTTAAGTTTCATCTCTCGAATAAAAAAAGTTTTTCTTTTTTAGAAAGAGTTCTCCTCAACCAGTTGGTGTTTTTCTGCACTGACTTCAGTATTAACTAAAAAAGAAACAGCTGCAGGAAGATTTTCAAACTAGTTAGGTTAGTTGGCAGTAGGTCACCAGTC